>NC_086290.1:19806745-20139801 GCF_963924245.1 Chroicocephalus ridibundus | reverse complement strand
GTTTGTTTTGCTTTGAACTTTTTTTTTTCTTTCCCATTTTTGCTTTTTTAGCGTGCCCTATAAATGCAATCCTTGGTTTCTCATTCCCTTTTCGGTACCTCAAGGCTTCCTGCCCCAAAAGCTGTATCTGTGTCCGAGCCGCCAGCGGGCCGGGCGAGGGGATGCCGGGGCCCCCGGCCGGGCAGGCGGCCTGTGCCCAGCGCAGAGGAATTCCCATAAAACACAGGCATGGTTTTATTGGGAACACAGGAGCAACTATTCCTGACATAAAATTAGTTGCACAGCAATATTGCTTTTAAATAGTCGCAAGGCAAGGAAATGGCGTTTAACCATTTCCTGATACGGTATCTCTGTTGTTATTTTGTTGAGTTTGATAACATTACCTTATTTATTTTAATTTTTTTTTATATGACAGACAAGAAAAATCTGAAGTCATATACCGTTTGTTTAAGCAGATTCTCTGATTCCATTGATATATTTACCATTTCAAGTGACATTCTCTCTGGCAAAGCTGGTTTACATTGTACCTTGAAATGTGCTGCTCAAGCGTTTTTGTATGTTTAAAGCACCCACAGCACCAAAATGAAATAAAATTCAAAGTCTCTTCAAGATGACTGCACTAGATCGTGCATTATCATTTGTAACATAACACACATGGGGTTTAATTACCATGCGTAGTTTCAAACGCAGGATGAAAACACCGTGCAATATCTTGAACGTTTCATTGACAGCGCTGCTGATGGGGGGGGGGGGTGGTGACGCACTGGGGAAGGGGGGGGTCTTTCTGGCGTGTGAAATGCAGAAACTACTTTTCCTGTGGTGTCTTGGACTCCCAGGTGAGGGTCCGGGCCCCCCCACCTCGCAGCTGGCTGGTGCTTCACCATGGCCAGGGCTGTCGTCTGTCTTTGCTGGGAGGCCATTTGTCATAAAGCTCTTGAGGTTCAAACAGTAAGACTTCAGCCGCAGCACAGAGAGGGATTTTAGGAACCAATGAGTTGTTTCCAACTGTAATAACAGCAGCATTCATTAATAGAATTAAATAGTTTTCCATTCTAATTGGAAAGCGCTATTCTTGGGACAAGTAGAAATCGATTTGGTGTAAATGTGGAAAGTGTCCTTCATAAAATCTTTTCCAAAGTCTGCTTTCTGTGTTAGATGCAGTTTTGGTCAAGGCTCAGACAAGTCGGCGTTGGCAGCGCTCTCCCTTTTCAAGCTCTGCTCCTGCCCTTTCGGAGCAGAAGATCAAGCATTCCTACAGAATTTTACAGGCAAAAAGTGAATTGCTTCATCAAGAAATGAAGCATGATTCAGAGTGTGGCAACACTCGGAAGGGAACTGCCTGGGGAATGAAAGAAATGCTGTTCGGGGGCCGGAGCCACATGAAGCTTTTGACTGTGACAGCGCAGTAACATGCTCCGCCGGCACAGAGCGCGGAGAGTGGATGCAGCTGTATCAACAGCTTGCCCCACTCGTGGGGTTCATACACAAAGCAAGCTTTTTTTCAGTGTATTTGCATTTACGGTTGCAACTTCTCTTGGATTAGCGGTGTCCATCGGGGACCTTGCTTCCCCACTTGCCTGAATACCCGAACTGTGTGGGCAGAAGTCTGTTCTGTAAACTTGGGTTAGGACAGATGAAAGTCCCTCAATCTTTTTAGCAGTATTTCAGTTTGATCATATTACTAAGCCCATATCATGGGACAAATGCACTCAAATGACATTTTATTATTATTTCTTAAAAATGCTAAGTGGTAATAATTGTATAAAAGTGTTTTGCAATTACCGTTTTTCTTGCTGAACGTAATAACTTAAATTTTATTGCTATGTCTGTGAATTTAATCTCTAATGAAACATGTTTAGCACAGAAGAGGACATGAAAATGAACCCAAAAGATTTTCATTCCTCTTCCAAAAGGCTGCAGCCAACGCAGCAGTACTAGTCAGAGTGCTTATTCATAGGCACTGGTGAGCGCTGGCGCGGTGGCTGGCTGGGTAGGGATATGCCGGGCCACTGTGTCCGTGCCTGCATTGTCATCCTAAGGGGGAACAGCTGCTGAAGCTGAGGTGAAATTCGGAGTGATCTCATATCCTTCCCTCATCACATACAGGAGTAAAGCGGTCTGTTACGGGACTTGGCTGTGCTGTAATTGCTGTGCCGCTATCCCTGTAAGAACTTGGAAAGGCAGAGCAGAGTAGAAAAGAGGTTGTTTCCAAAGAATGAGTAGATTTATTTATAATTTCGAATAAAGAGAGCTCTGCCTCTGCATGTACGCATGTGTTTCCTACAGTTGCGTTTCCTGCATTTCCATGAAGGACTGAATTTTAATCGGTGTAATGTAATACGCAATAATAAAAGATACCTCAGATCTTATTCTGTGCAATCAAGGTCAGAATTGGAAATTGCATTTATTCTAGGTTTAATCTGCATGGGTTTGGGGTCCATTCAACGTGATCCTGTTCGTGTTACTTTTGTCTGCTTGTTAGCATTTTGGAAATAGACAGGAAAGGTGATGGATACATGGGTTCGTTCATGAGCTTTAATTACCAGATTTTGTTTTGTTCCAGCTCAAAGTTATGGGATTGTGCTGAATATAACATAACTTCTGTGACCTCTCTCCAGAGCATGAAAAGCATGAACCTGCTTATACGTATTCTCTTCAATGTTCAGAATATACATTTTACTGCAATAACGATACAGGGGGGTGGGGGGAGGAAGAACACGTCTTAGGGTGATTTGTTTGTTTGTTTTCCAAATGACGGGATGCGATCTTATTTTGAAGTTTGTATTTCTATTTCTGTGCAAAAAACTGATCCACTTAGTGAATTAGTCTGGTTGACTTTTTGAAGATGAATACTATCTTACTTTCTGCAAACATTGCTAACCGAAATGTTGTGGATATTCAATAATGTTTTGAGTACATATTTAAAGCAAGTTAAGTACACAAATGACCAGTAACCAAAAGGAATGGTTACTGATAATTAAACAAAAGTGATGCTGATCTGATGAAACCTAAATCTAGGCATGTTTAGAGACCGTGGCTTGTGAAAAAGAAAACTGACTTTCACTCTTTCCTAACTTTATTGCATTTTTTTTTTCAAGTGAAAAAGATCACAAGCTAAAATGTACCTTGGGGAACCTTTTTTTCCAGACCACTTAATTACTTGAAAAGATAATCTGAATAACATTTGATCAAATTTTTCATTAGAACTCCCTTTTAATTTTTCATTAGCTTCATAATTAACTGAATTTGTACAGTCATCAGTCTGTTTACGGCGTTTTGCTTTGTAAAGAAGTGCTGTACCATAACCCTCCCTCTCTCTCTCTCTTTATGCTTTCCAGATTGCCGCACAAAGTAGGGTAAAGCATCCTTCTCTTGGTGCCTGGGACATCCGTTCCTCCATAGCGTCAGACTAATAGATGTGTTTCCATAGGTAAAAGGAAAACAGGCTTCTCCCTCCAAGTCTTATTTGAATTTTCATTTCGTTTGATTAAGGTAGGGAGGAGCGCAAATGAAACAAAAGAATTGAAAATGAAATTAGAGAGATGTGTTGCTGAAACTCCACTGACAAGAGAACCTGACATGATTTTGCCACGAATAATGCTTTCAGACTTTATAGGGCAGGCTGCAGTTTGAATGGCTGATATCTTAGGTTTTGTAAAGCTAAAGGACTTATCTGTTTTTTTTAAAGGCAGTCAGATAAGAGAATCTAAAGTTATGTCAAACAAATTACATTTTAGTTATTAGTGGCTAGTTTGTAAATATCAAAGACCCACTTATTGTAGTGCTTGGAGCTGCATTTGCATGCTGATGAAATGCAAGTGGATGGCTGTGAACTGCAGGGTTATCTCTAGTGGAGCAGTGGGGAGCTCCAGAATCAGAGAGTTGAGCATCTGACCGACTCAAGAGCCCAAGCTGCAGACCTCTTCTATTCACTTTCTTCACAACAATTAAAATATGCAAAGTGATAATTTTCCTTAAGTAGCCTTAAATGTGCGATCTATTTAAATGTGAAGAAAATTGCCTGAAGCTTCTGGTGTGAGGGACAAAAAAGAATAAATTATGCAAATAGCAGAAAAGGACTCTACCACTTGAACGCCTAATTTTCCTGTAATAAGCATACTGTTTCATTTAATTTTTTGCCTCTTATTAAAAGTGACAGTTCTTTTGCACTGTCTGATGGTTATATCTGACACAAGCTAGGGAAATGACTGCTAGACTAAATGCTAAAGCATTTTGGTAGCTTTTTTAGATGATGGTTACATTCACAAAGTAATTATGCACTGAAGAGTCGAGAAATAAGGTTTAATTACACAGTAATCGCTTCTGATGGACACGGCAGAAGTGTGAACACCGCCAGACTGCAATCCATCAATGACAAACCCCTGGCCACTTTTAATTCCTCCTCATTTGCATCATAACCTCCGCACCAAGTTGCACAAATGCTGTTAAATGTTAATAGGAGCTGTCTCTCCACTCAAAATGAATGCTTAAGCTGTTTCATTTTTTTTTCTCCTCCACCTCAGACCTTCAAAACCAGCTCCTCTCTGAGAGCAGGCATTAAGCACAGAGCATGGTGCGTGGTCACTGTTGTGCTAATTGGGAGCAACACTTAAAGTTTTATCTCTCAAGCGCTAATAATGCACAGTGCTGACAAACCAGTGAATAAGTAATGTACTTGGATGAGGAGGGGGGGCAACCCGGCATGCCTGGAATGAAAAATGCAGTTGGGACTGTTGTTCAGTGACTAGCTATTTGATTAGGCCCTGTAGTCATATTTAATCCAGACCCTTGGGGAGCATAGACAAAATTACATCTTCATCTCATCAAACATTCAGCCATATTTAAGCATTCAGCTGATCAAGCTTTTATTGTTTCTCTTGCAGCTACACAGACACAATGATGTCCTGTGTTCTTCACTCCATAACCCTGCAAAGCTAAGCCTAAACTAGCCGTGCTCCTTTTTTTTTTTCCTCATTTTTTTTTCTTCTCAGGGACAGGGAGTATAGTGCAGCTCTAATACCCTGCTCTGGCTACCGTGGATATTCACATCAGCTTTGCCACCCTTGTTTGTTTCTCTTTTCAGCTTTATTCTTTTTCTTCTCTTTTTTTCTCCTTTTTTTTCCCCTTTTCTTTTTTTTTTTTTTTTTCTTTTGTGCCATCTACTCAGAGCTCTGGTCGTTTCCTAGGACAGGTCTAAATCATTAAACTGCAAACTGTTCTTTTTCTGTTAAGCAGCAGGTATCATTTTTGTCCTGACAAGAGGAGGCTCCACCTGCCGACTGCCCACCAACGCATCCAGCTGTCTGCTTTGCAGAACAGGCAAGGTAATTTGTAAGCAGTCTGGTAAGTTTAACAGTAGACTCTAAGAAGTGACAAAAAAGAGCCTTTTTCTGCATGAAGATTGAGAATTATCAACACCTTTCAGTGCATAATAGTTAAGCCTTTATCACTTCAGGAGCTGCTGATAAGGTTAAGAACACTAGACAAACTGCTCATTAGTGGAAAGGTTTGCCTTTTACATTAAAGACTGCTGGGTACTGAAGTTCCTCTAGTGAGCAATACATCCCTGGCATTTGAAAAGAATGAGCTAATCGTTGTACATAAATGAATATGGAAAAGAAAACCTGGCAGGTTCTGATGATATTAGCAAGGTTTCCCTCCACCTTCCTTACGTGACTTGTAGGCACCTGAAATTGCAAACACCAGCAGTTCAGAAAACCGTCTTCAGTGGCCAAAGTGCTCTCCATGACACAGAGTAAGACTGGGGACAAAGATTGTCTTCTGGACCCGTCCGTGCCAGCTGCAGAGGGTGCTGACTGCCCCAGAGCCGTCATCGCTTCACCACCTGGAGCCCAGACCCGTGTTGCTGTGGGGCCACAGGCCGGTCCCAGGCCACTCGGAGCACAGGTGGGTGGTTGGCTGCCCATTTAGGCTGACCAGTCTGACTTGGCCTGAGTTGAGGCCGGATTTGTCAGTACCTATCAAGAGATGCACAGCAGTTGCCCCAGCATGAGGGATCACAGCAATGCTCCAGGGAGAGAGGAATTGTCCGTCTACACCAGCAGCACCTCTCTGCACTGCTGCCGGGTGTCCGCGGGCTCTGACCACCACTGGCTCTGGCACTGCTCAAAGCAAGGTGCCGTCTTTATGAAGTTATTAACACCTACTTTGCTCAGGATCACCACTGAGCTACATTAGTCATACCGGGGTGAGTAATTGGCAAAAGATAAGCAAATAGTATTTTTTTGCTCGAAGATGGCAAAATAGTATTTTAGGAGAGGGCAGAGGTTACTTCATTCTCTAGAATTCTTCAACTCAAAGAACTTTTCAGCCTCAACCACCTGGAGACCACAAGGCAAAAGAGTGTCTTAGGCTTTCCTCTGGCTTGGTGGTAGATCTCGTACAAACATATGTCAAAATTAATTCTTGCACAAAACTGATTCGCAATAAAAAGACAAGCTAAAATGCGTGGAGGAAGACAACAGGGTAGCAGGTAAAAGAAAAAAAAAGTTTTCAGAATAAACATATTAAGGATGGTGAGGTCTTATACAAAAGTAAGTGAAACGGATAGCCTTTGCTGCAGCTGCTACTGTCTGGTGGAAACCCACTCGCCATGTGGCTAACGGTGTAGCTCATGCCACTACTCAACAAAGTTGTGTAAATCAAAGCTTTCTCTGTTTGTTGTAATTACTGAAAGAATGTTAAATATGTGTATACAAGTGATGCCATTTATCTTGAACTAGTAATATAAAGAACTGAGAGAATTAAGGCAGAATTTACTGAGTAAATGCTCACCTTCTCACAAACACATTTCCTCAAAGACAGGGTCTGGCTCTTTACCTCCATTACTGTAAGTATGGCACTCTAGCTAAAACCACCAGTTTTCTGATTTATCAACTTGAAAAAATGAAAATTGAAATAGTTTGTTTATACCTGTGAAAAAGTGCATGACACATCTGCAGGATCAGCTTTCCTGGGGGAGAGAGAAGGCCCCCAATTGCTTTTGGAAATTTATCTGTAGACACTTTCATACTTTTAATAAGCTGGGGTTTACTATGAACAACTTCATCTTTACTCTGCTCCCTGAGTGTATGAGGAGCTTTTTATCTGCAATTCTCATAGAAGTAATTGGGGCTGATGGCTTTCATTCCTTCCCAGAATCGACCTCTAGACCTCGGACCATATCCTGAAGCCAAGTACAACTCCTTTGGAGGTCAGCAAGTTTTCAGTGTGGTAGGCACCTCACATCACGTGCCCACATGGGGCAATGATCTGGTGTAGAAGGAGCATGCTTGTCTAAATCCTTAGAAAAGTAAGGTGTTCTTTAGTACAATATCGCATCTAATATCTATATAGATGTAGAAGTTACTTCTAAATTCAAAACCGGTTCCACACAAAACCAAGATAGGCTGTTCTGTTGAAATGCAAACCTGAATGGCTGATAAATCCCACTCTGTAATTTTTTTCTTTGTCATAGCATTTTTTCTTCTCATTTGTATTTTACATCTACTTGAGTCATTTATACAAATTCAATACAAAATACCTAACAGTAAGCTTTTTACTTAAAACCTTGCCAGGTGCCATATTTTGTTCTCTTCTTTTTATATGGATATTACCTATTCTTCTCACATTTTAACAAGGCATTTCATTAAATCACTGTAATGCAATTAATGTAGATGGAAACAAATTTTTCGATGAACATGGAAACATTGCGTTCAGAATATATAGTTTAAAAGTGTCCGTAATTTGATGATAATATTGTTTACCTTGATTCAAACTGTGATTATGTCTTTATCCAGTAGTTTTTATGGGTTTAAAAAAGTTGAGTCCCTTTTCTCCTTTTTAGCTTGTTTTCAGAATTTGAAAAACGGAGATACAAAGGGAGCTGTGGCAGCTGAATTCTCTTTCATGTGTGTCCAGTCCAGGTGAAGCCCAGCATAATGTACTGTAATATGTCTCTTCAGTTCTCTGATACAATGACCTGTGCATCCTCTAAATCCCCTACAGAATGCGCAGACACAGACTGATTGAGGTGAGTATGGACTTAAGTATATATTGTTCTCTGTAGCTCTGAGGAATTGGCACTTTTGCCAAATGCGAGATGATGTGGATTGTAATCTATTGAGATATGAGTTCAGCCTGGGCCCTGTTATACATTGTAAGAATAACTAAAGATTTGTCTGGAGTAAGGTTTGGGGTTAGTTGTTTGGTTTTTTTTTTTTGGCTTTTCTTCCTCAAAATCAAACAAACAAAAACCCCTTCTTCACAATTTCTGACATTTTGTTTGACATTTTGCAGTTCCACTAACAACAGTAATCATGAAAGCACCTTTGTGGTAAGAGCCTCTTGTGGCAGGCTGGGATCACGTGGCACCAGAAATCCCAGCCTCTTACTCAAGGGTATTGGTGCAACCATGGAGAGAAATGGGTAGAGGGTATGCACATGGGAACCATGGGTTTTACCCTTCCTGCTGGTGTGTATTTCATTTTTTAATTTATTCTGTGAATATATCTAAGATTTCATAGCTGTTGGGAGAACTTCGTGTTAAATCTGAATGGCCTCTGATTCTGATCTGATGAAAGAAAACAGAATTGGGGTTGGTGAGGATGGGGTGGCAAAGAGGAATATGGAGCATAGGTGCTCCCAAATCATAGCTCGTAACTATTTCAACAAGATCACCTTTCTAGTATAATCAGATGAGAAGGTTTTATTTTCTTTTGCCGTAATAGGAAAGGACTAGAGCAGCAGTTTGTCTTATAGGTCTTGGTGACAAAGGAGTATTTTAAATGCTTAGTCTTTTGTTCCATAATGAATGAGAAACAAGAGGTTCTAACACTTTAACAGAGGAGGTAGTCACAGCAATTAAACAGCATTTTTAATAATCCCCCAACCTTTCTGTTGGAATCAAAAGCTCGATTTTGATCCTAAACTAATATAATTGTGTTGTGAGTGCATACCTCTCTCCAGCTGCCTACCTGGTGGACAAAACTCCCCTCCTCTTTGCACTCCTAAGGCGCTCACCACCCTCCTTCCCGCGGGGGTCAGCCACTTGTGTAAAATACACTAGGTAACAAACCTAGCAGATTTTTTTTCTACCAGCACTGTACGTCAGTAACTCTGTTTCTGGCCACTCAGCTCCATTGGCCCCACGGTGCCTGGGCTCCCCTGCCCTGCGGCTGCGCTTGGCTGCGGCTCCTGGGAGACAGCCCCGAGGAAAACCCTTCTCCTGTTTTCCCCAGGTGCCATAGGGCTGGGGAGGCTGGTACACGTGCTGCTTTTCTGCCTCCAAGATGATAGTCATAAATACACAACCACAGGCATATATACCAGGATCTTAAACAGCTAAATAAATAAAATTATCACAGTGATGCTGTGGGTCAATAAAATAAAGCATAGCATTTGAAAGCGTGGCTCTTAGAAAAGTTTTGGGCGAGGAAAAATTGTCTAGGATTGCAAAGACTCTAAGAGGTATTTTCACTTATGAGTAACGTGCAATAACATTAATTGCATTCTTTATACCTAACCAAATTTTAAGTTTTACTAAATTGAAGATTTTTTAATCATAGATATAAAAACACAGCTTTGAACTTTAGCATTTAGAATACTGTTTTTCTTTTGAGAAGTCAGAAAAAGGGATATATTTACATGCATTCCCCAGTAAAATACTTTATAGAAAACAATTTCTTAGAATATTTTCAAATACAACATTTCCAATTTTTACATACTTTAGTCAGGTTGTCCTGTAATCTAAATTTTTAAGCAGCATTTTTTTCCTTCAGCACTTAAAATGGAAACCTAAGAACACAGACATCTTAGCAGTAACCCAGAAGAGATTGCTTGTTGATGTTTGGGTTAACGGGAATAAAACATCCAGAATGTTTTACTCTTAATTGGCTGGTTTTGTGCTAACACATGTGCGTTGGTATGTTCTAAAATATCGTACCAAAATGCTTCAATACATTTCAACAAATCTGTTTGAACTCTGCATTTCTGCTGCAGGCAGAATAATGTCTATTGGTTTTATGTTTGACTCAGAACTTCCTGCGAGGGAGATTACAGATTCATCAAGGAAGAGTTCCTCATGCAGATACCATCTGCTCCAGGACTCAGCTTTACGGAGGGTGAGAAGACTCTTTGCTAAGACATAAAAGACCAGGGTGGAGAATCTACCCAAGAAGGCTGAGGTGAAGAGCCCGCTCTCATAGCCGGGACTATAATAGCCCATCTTCTGCAACCACGTTGGTACGCCGGTGTACCTGTGCCGGTGGGTAATGTTCACTGGTTTCTTTAACAGCTAGTACTATTTTTCTCAGGGAACGAATGGATTTGGTTTTATGCACTTAGAACTTTTTAAGAGTTCATGGGACGGGATGTAATACAGGATTTTAAGAAGCACATGTTTCATTCAACACTCAAAATTGAAACTACTCATCTTGTATAATTCTCTTTCAGTTCACAATCTTGGCCCTTGAGGGGGTGGGGGGATAAAATTAGTGTAAACAAAGCTGATTGAGAGGGATTTGTTTTATACAGCCAATGGTGTCCTCAAGCTAGGTAGCTTGTATAGCAGTTTTTTCCTTATGTAGATATTTGAAAGCAGAACGAGTTTTCCTTCTGGCAGAATCTAGTTAGTGACCAGTGTATTTACAGTTTCAGCTTGTGAGAGGCAAGGCTTACATCTATTAAATTTGTATCTCTCTTTGCTCATGTTATTTTCCCCTGGAATCTAATGAAAACATCCTTTAAAGTTTATTGTAAAGATTGAACTTTCATACAGAGACACTGAATTTGGGTCTTCGTGTAGCAGAGCTCAACACCTGGAGAGTAACATCACCAAATGTTCACAAAATTGGCAAATTTAAGTGCAGTAAAAACTATCAGCATTCAATTGAGTAAGGTAGCACAGCGTTGTCTAATGCAATAAGAAACCAGTTGGGAAAATACATGTCCAATTTTCGGGCATTCGGATACAGCAATACAATGGGAAGGGCTGAGTTTCAAATGCTTTTCTCAGCTTAAGAAAAGGAATGAAAAACCAGGGCTGAGAAATCTTCCTGCTGACTTTCAAATGTAGGTGCATGGGGGAAAAATATCTGCTTGACCAATGACCCTACCTTTCTATATCCACTAAAAGTTGATCCTGAGATATCAACACATATTCCCAATTTTGTCAAGAACAATTTTTGGAGCCTACATTTTAGTCTTAAGGAGACATTAAAAATGTATGTTTCTAACACTTCTGTAGCACTCAGTCAGGATGTTGTCAATGCCGTCATTTCGCGGTTTAGGCTAGTCTTGTATGAGTTGTCAATATTTCTGTTTCAAAATCTCCTTCATTAAAAGTGGTTGCAGCTATGGCAGGGGTTAGTAAGACTGGATACCAATACAATAATGTTAGGTGACAGGTAGTCAAGTGTCAAAATAGTCCATAGACGCTATTGGCTTCCATCAAAAGAAGACTGATACGGGGTTGTAGCTGTATTTTCCAGCTACCAAAAACTACTGCTCCCCAATTAGTAAGCAAGTTGAAAACTAGTAGGAAGGAAAAAAAAACAACCCAACATAGAGCTAACGGATCCTTGTTTGTTAGACTGCTGCCATGTCTCCTCTTCTGCTTGCTGGTAAAACATGCTTAAAAAATACAAGCCAACAAACGCACGTGCCTGTACCTTCAAAGCTGAGTGTGTTTTGTGCTGTGAATAGGAAAATTCCCTCTGCTACCTGTCCCACTGTCCCAAACAAAAAACATTTTCTCCTCCCTCTTCAGCAGCCTGTGTTGGCACTTAGGGGAGGAACAAAGTTTGTACAAAATCGCTCATAGATTGCAAGAACACAGATATCCAACCTGAAACCAACACGTAAGATAACCAAACCCAGATGCCAGCCAAGCACTCCCTTTCCAAATCAAATGGTTAAATAAGATATTAGTGAAAGGGTTTACAACTACACCGAGGATAAAGAAGTGATTGAGGGAGTACAATGTCAATATACAACTGGGAGGGGAAAATCAAAGGCAATTATAAAACGTCTAGGGTATGGTCGTCTTTCTTAAAATACTTAAGAGAATTCTAGAACAGGTGTCCAGCTGAAGCATGAACACCCTTACTTCTCACCCTATGTAAAGAAGTGAGCAGAAGCATCTGTGGTGCTTTTCTAAAGCCTAAAAGCTGTCCTTAGCTATACTTTCTGCAGCACTTTCAGAGGGACGTGCCGGCCAACAGAGGTCAGATGAAACAGTTGTGGGTTCACTCTCAGTCTCTTCAGACTCTGTAGCTCAGCTGTGCAAAGCATGTACAAACTTTCCTCCAACCTGTCAAACACCTTAATGCATAGAAAACTGCAGTATCAAAAAAAAAAAAATTAAAAAGTTAAGCAAAAAATTTATAGAAAATGTGAATATACAAATTAATGCACATGATTTATTTATTGCAGGGCACATCTGAACATGCTGATTTTTCGCCCCAGCCATAGAGAACCTGAAGGCAGCACAGCTTCTGTTTGCTGTAGGCACAACTGTAAGTTTGCATCCGCTTTTTGTCTGCATTTATTTTAGAGTTTAGAGCTCCTGTTCTCATTGTCATTTTGCTTGTAGCCAGCTTGACTACAAATGCCAGTGGCTGTTGCAGCAGGTTTTGCCAGGGCTCTTCTGGGAAGGCTGCCCAGAGCTGGCTGTCTGATGTACGCAAAGTCAGAGGAGATAGACGGAGACGTGTGGATGAGGAATGGTGTTTGAAGGTCTGGCCACACAGCATGCAAAAGCCTTCTGGGATGCAGGACACAGATGAGGGTTTTCTTGCAAAAGCAGAAATCAGGGTGCCACAGGATCGACACAGAAGGCATGTTAGCAAATTGATGAGTGGCAAAACTGACCTCAGGACTGGTGTCAAGGCTACTTAGATGTAGCCCAGAAGACTAGAGAAAAGCAAATGCGGTCTCAGTCTTCAATAGGATTTGGTATATTGGATAAGTTACATGGTCCAGAAGCTGTGATTTGGTCCAGAGCTGGCTGAAGCCATTAGCTGCTTCAGCTCATGTAATTTTGGGAAGTTCTCTGTAGTTGGGGCGGTTTGAGTCTTTACATAGGATTCTTTCAGGAGACTCCTGTATTTGAAGTTCTGGTTTGAAGGGCTACAATGGATTTGTGGGCAGATTTCTGGCAAAATGTAAATGCGTAAGATAAATGCTATCTTCTGTGGGATGGCACACCGAATATTGCCATGGTCACTAATGTGGGCTGCATCTCTGCAAGCTTGTCTGCAGGAATGCACTGTTTATTTTTGTTGTCTCTGGAAAACATCAATGGGTACCTCTTCTCTCAAGGACTGTATTCAGTACCAGTCACACATTTTGCCACAGAGGAAGGGAAGGGGTTGATTATTATAGTCCTTATAGCTAGTAAACTGGTTTGGTTGCATGTTTGGTTCCTGATATTGAAATCAGAGTAGTAGGCACCTGTATATGGGCTCCCACAAAGACAAGGATACTTTATATATATGTCTGACTCGATCCATTTTTCAAATTTAAGGGTATATTGTCTTTGCTTCTTTTGTAAAACTACTGATTTTACTTTGATTTTACTATCTCTTACTCTTGTACCAGTACTAGCACTTATTGAAAACCTCAATATTTAGACATACAAATTGCTGATATGTAATGTGTATTAAAGTATCTTTTGAATAAAAAAACAGAGGTCAGCTAATCACTTCAACTCCCATCCTGGCAAGTATTCTCTGCTCATGACCACAGCACGTAAGTCTTCATTAAAGCTGTAAATCAGAAATGCGCTGTATATTTTTTCTAGGTTTTCCTGATCATGAGGTAAAGTGAGCAACATTGTACAGCTTGGAAGTCAGTGGCTTTTTTTAATGATAATAATAAAAAATGCCACTACATAAATATATTTATGAAAAATGCACCTAAAATTTTCCAGCAAATTGCACCAGAGTGGATGACAGCGTACAGATCATTGTGTAAGACAAGAATTGAAATAAGCAAAACCTGTTTCGATACTTGGGATGACCTCTGCAAAAATCTAGCATTGCCATAAAACTCTCTAGCCTTGCCGTTCTCAGAAGATAGGTGTTGTTGGGAAGGTGCCATGAAGGCAGTCTTCCTAACCAGCTCCCTTGCTATCAGTCACCCAGACCTCCCGTGTGACTGGTCTGTTGGCGATTGGATTGAAAGTAGGAGAGATGAGATGCAAGTTGCTGGTTTTACAAATGAAGAATGAAATTGGATGCATTTTGCCCACTTTGCAATCAGCCATTATGTATATGTTTAGATTGAAAAACTAATCTGGTAGTTTTCAGATCCAATCATATTAATGAAGTAGCAGAATTACTTGTGTGATTCTGTACTACAGTTAATTTAGTAAATAGATATGAAGGAGAATAAAATACGTAAATTTTTATAATACTCTTATAATTCTGCAGGAATTAAACCAGTAAAAAATGTAGATTGAACTTTGTTTTAATTGGTTTATGTTTAAAGATTCTTTGATCAGCGATAACAGTAATATATATTAACATGTTGCATTTTAAAGTGATGCTGCCTTTCATTAATCAAGTGTCTGTATGGTTGATTAATTTGAACAAGGTTTAAATTGCTATGAAAATTTATCATTCATAGCCATGATCTCCATTTACATATATGTTAATTATTGTAAATGTAATCTTTTTCTGAATCCTCTGGGCTGCATACTAAAAAGACACAGTGATCACAGTGAGTGACTACTTTTCTATTACAAAGTGAACTCTTACCAGTATTCAGTAAAGTCTGTTTCAGTTGTCAAAGATAGACTCAAAACATTAAACATTTTATGCTAAAGGCAAGTTCAAATACTGCAGATGCTATTTCCTTTTCAAATTATTTCTTTATTCAACGGCTAGAACATTTAAGAAAATGAAACTAAGTACTACCAACCACTATAAAATTAAGTTCTGTCTCTACGGGCTGAAAGAAATTTTTCCCTTCCTACTCTGAGACTTTCTTCATACTAGCTACATTATTAATAATCATGAGAGGGTTTTTTTCCGTATGCCTTTTGAAAATAGTGACTCGAAGAAGTTACTAAGTCAAAAGACTCCTTTGTAGTACAATTAGAATGGGTTAAATTGCATAAGACAGACATCGCCAAGGTTTACAGCCTTTTAATGTGACATAGAAAAAAAATCTCCTTACAGTTGCTATAAAATAGCCATACCAGAACTCCTCACACACCCCACACTGATGCATGTGTTTAATGCAAATAAACACACTTGCTGTGCTTTCTTCAAACTCTCCAGCTCAAGGAGATGACAGTCATTTGTCTAAAACTTATTACATTTGACGTAGTCAAGAATTTTATCAAGGTTTAAAGAGAGAGGATGTTTCACAGAACATTTCCCACAATGTTACAGAGAGAAAATGCATTGGCAGGAAATGGATTTCAGATATGAAGCATAAAGTATCTCTCTTTCAACAAACAACTATTACAGATTTTATTAAAAAATGCATATCAATAGAAACTAATTACTGTCCATTAAATTACACTCTGGGCCTCGTACTGCTATTAATTTCTTTTTTGCATTCACAGAAACTGACATTTGTTTCCTTTTTTTTATTTATTTTATTTTCTTGAAATATCCAGGCAGACTTTATTCAGAAATGACTTAAAATAAATGAGAATTGCAAGCAGATAAGTGTTAAGGCCTCCAGACCCTGTTCCAGGAAATACTGCAGCATATGCTTATATTCATCTTTGCTAAGACAGTATCTCTTCACGTACTTATCTTTAGTGTATGGCCTGGTTTCATCTTCCAGAGGGTGTTAAATTGTTCCTTACACTTTTTTAAACTTGTTTCCCAAGTATTTTTGTAATTTTTATAATTTTTTAAATGAATCTTTTATTACATAGTTGTGAAAGTGACCGTTCCGCGGGGCAAATTAAAAGATTTATTTATTTCCATTAATTTTTATACTTTTCTGTTTAAATGGTTTGTATTTACATAATGTATTCACTGCAGGACCAGCCTCATTTCTTAGTCACAACTTAATGCAATTAAAATGTCTATCTGGAAACCTTTGCAAGCATAGCACCTTTATACTACCTGACTGAGCAGTTTTAAAGATACTTAATTTGCAGTTTTCTGTTGGACAGTCTGATAATGAAATATAGTGGTTTGTGTCCCAATTCTGCAAATGGATAAGATGAGGCATATTTGTGAAAATCATATCAATCTTTTGGCACGAGTGCGCACAGATTTTGGAATGTCTTGTTGCAGTCCACATCTGGAAGAAAATAATCCTAAACATGTAGCGTTTTAATCATTGCAACATCTGAATGGTTTGGATGAAAGCTGAGGAGAAAAAGGTCCCTTTTTTCCCTACAGTCATGGTGGCTATAATGTCATCACGTCTTATGGCACAGATTGTTTGAAATTCATGGTTACCTAAATTGCTTTTTTTCTCCCATAAATCTGAAATATGCGTGGTATTCACATTGTAAGGAGATTTTGGCGTTAATTGATGGAAGCTGTGTGGCTGCAATGGTACCCTGGGTGTCGACATAAAAATAGGAGCTACACAGTTTGTATACATAGATACATACATATATACAGTGTCTGCTTTCAGAGTTGAAGTTTGATAAAGAAATTCTGTTAGCTTATTAGCAGCCAAAATTACTGCATGGCAGAAATTCTGTCTGCAATATCTGTTGTCCCTTTCTGACAACACCAGGAAATTAAGATGCAGATAAAACCCAAAAATAAAGTAGACCGGTGTGTTCAGTTATGATTTTTGTGATTTGAAGATGATGCTGAAAAATCAAGAGAGTTCTGAAAAACATTTAGGATTCATTTGAAGTCTGTCGAATGTATTTTATCATGACATATTCAGGAAATTTGGCCAGGAGAGGCATAAACTAGGGTTTGTTCCCAGTACAACAATCAGGGTGCGCACAATGAAATTGTTAAGGCACAGGATCAGAAAAACCAAAGCATAGAGAATTAACTTTTTATAAAAGACGTGGTATTACAACGCACTGCTATGGAATGTACAGATGGCAAAAAATACAAAAGATGTAAAGATTATTAGATAAATTCATAGAAGAAAAAAATTCTCATAGAAGTTGTTAGAAACTTTTGTGGATTTCTGTTTTAGGAAGCCTTTCGGTGATTGTTGGAGGCTAGGAGGACATTACTGAGTTTACTACTCCATTGGTATCTCTGCAGTTGCTAGTTTTGAATTTTATTTATATTCACCAAGTGAAGAATTGCATTAGTATTTATTTATTTATGGCACCTATCTGTTAGTAATTCCTAGCTAGACATTTCTGTCTGTCCTTACCTCAGCCCCTGAGACAAAATGAAAAACATAACAACAGTGAGAATGGTAGGTTACTCCTCACCTGGGAGGAGAAAATGTCCAGTTGCCCAACCTCCGCAGCTTCCTCTACCCACTACAGGACCTGTTTTCTTCAATAACTTGCTGCTTGGTCATGCAAACAGAAGCCTGCCATGCCTGCGACCAGAGGAGCCTGCCTTGTCCCCTGCCTCATCCCCTGCAGTCTGAGTCCAGCCCAACTCCACTGGGTCCTCTGGCATGTGGCCTCCTGGGTCTCTGCAAGAAAGGATCCCGGACAGTGATTTCTGTTTGCCATCACCATGGGTAGAAGGAGGCTTCCCAGGGCATCAGGTTCTTCCACACGACAAACATCCCTAAGGAGACAGTAAATACTATCTCCTGGCTGATTTGGGCATCAGTATCTACTGATGTCCTGGCTCCATATTTGGACAATATGTCCAAAATTTCCTTCCAGCTTTCTAGCTAAAGTGCCCAGAAAGGGTTTTGAGGAGACTGCTGCAGGTATGTAATATAAACCTCCATTGCAGCAGGATGTCAGAAGCATTTTCTCAGGCTTCTTCCAGAGGAGTTTCTGGGCAAACTTTGAGCCATGAGATCTCTAAAATAAGGGTTGTTACTTCTGGTTTTGCTGACCTTACATGAAGGACTATGAAAGGCATGGAATTATTGCACAAGTCCCATTTCCAACGTCTGGACACCTTCAGTAAGGCCAGAAGAAGCTGTCACCACTGCTTGGTGGGACCTCTAACACTGTCCTGTTCCCCATCCCCTCTGTCAGGAGACCTGCCAATCAACAGGACCTGTGTGGAGCCACATCCTACCCACTGCTGAGTAGGGCCAGTGGAGCTGGAAGTCTTCTCATTTAAGCAGACACCAGCAGTCAGTCTCTTAAAAGCTGTTTTGAATGTGTCAGAGGAAAACTCTAATTTTCAGTGTGTGACTTGGCTACTTCTGGGTCTCTGCCAGGGAGTTCCCTCCCTTCCCTTGCCTTCGAGTACGAGCTCACCTGCACACCAATTTCTGATCTAAAGGACAGAGGAGCTTTTTGAGTTTCAAACATGGCATTTGGGAAATTCAGTTTAAGCAAAGATACCTGTTCCCACAAAGTGAATTATTTCAGTTGAAACTTTCTGAAATATAGGACTACAATGTTATCAGATTTGAGAAACTTCCAATCACAATAGAAGGCCAGTGAATTAAGACTGAAATGAAGTAGGGGCTTACAATAGAAAGCGTCAGTGTTACTTGTAGTAAAAGCTGACCGTCAGTTTTGCTGACATGTATGTAAGTGTGTGTATATACACACGAGAGTATACACTATGTGCCTTGCTTGATAAATCTCTTGTCAATAGAAAGGATATAAAATACTCAGCATGTTTTAAATAGCTGCACTGTAAAACCAAGGTCTGGGTTAGTTTTTGTTGAATAGTTCTTGTTTCTTAGTTTATAGTGGCAATGATATTGACTTACATGATTAACAAATGATCCAATTTCAAAATGTGTATATGTTTGGGTTGGGTTTTTTTTCTGTAAACAGAAGCTACTGGAAGTATCCTGGCTAATTACAATGTTTAAGGTGAATGAGCCCAAAGCATTTTAGTCTTTTGGAATAGTTTATGTTTATGTTTAGAGCCTAAAATATAATCTTGTAGCAAAGGTGAGGACTGTGCAAAGATGGGTGGTGGTTCAATGTCTGTTGATTAAGATGAACTGTAGGTTTATTCTGTCACAAAAATCTTTCTCCACTTAAAATACAGCCAAGTTGCAATTTTCCGTACCTACATTGCATAGTTGCATCTGTAGCAGCCCCAATAACTTAGCCTGTACTGTTATTCATACAAACACAAAACAAAACGGTCCTGTCCCAAAAAGCCTACAGACTATGAATGGTGTTAAGTCATGAAGACTGAGCACATTTATGAGTATAACGACCCGATGGTAAACAGCATGACAGGTAGTGACCTCAATCCACCAATTGGCACACGGACATGATGCCAAGGAAACATGAGGTTTATGTAAATATTTGCAAGCAAAAGACGGGGGGAGCGGTATGGCACTTCCAGCCAGCTGGTACTGAGCAGGAGTATAGCTTGGAAAAAAGAAGAGGGATCTGTGACAGAAGTTGCCATTGAAAGAGGGATTGGAGGAGAACTTGTGAAAGGCTTTGCCTTAACAAAGGTGAAGGCCACACAAACAAGTTGCTTTGGCTTTTTGTGTCAGAGAAGGAGAAGATACTGTAAGGAGGAAAGAAAAAGGTGATGCGATGAATTGTGCAGAGATCTGCACAATCCTTCTTAATGAAAAGAAGTAGAAAAGGTCACGTTTGCTGCTACCACAGAAAGACAAGGTGCAGTGATTAAGACGAAGTTTTACTTGCATTGCTAAATATATGGGGATAAAAGACTGTATTTAAGATGGAATACATAAAAGGAATCTGCCAGACCTCACTGTAGCTTCAATACAAAAGCGTTGGTGTGAGGTGGTGCCCACCTAATCGGTGTGAGTGACAGGGTCACCCTGCAAACTAAAACATCAGAGAAAACAGATTATTTATGGGAGTGTATTAAAATTTAACTATGTATGGATGTATCACACTGCGTTTCCATGTGTGCTTTGCGCCGATGCGGCCAGCTCTGCTTCCAAAGCACTACCCGTAGCTGTGTGCTCCACCTTTCCCTAGTGCCTCGCTAAATAACTTCAGTTTTGGGCCAGGTCAGTACTTGATCAAACATTTGGCTGTCTGCATGCGTTCCTGTGCCCAGGGGAAGGGGAAGAGGAATGGCTGAGAGAGAGAGAAGTACAGCACTGCCTGAGTCAGCAGAGGTCCTGCCTTGTGACAGTGCAAACAGTTTTTGAACTATGACTTAATGAAAAGACCGAGATTTTAGTCTGAATGGCAAGAGACAAGTCTGGAGCAGGGTTGTAGAGCTGTGACATTTGCAAAGCAGCGAAGCCTGAGTTTGTGTTCCGGTGGGCTTCTCCTCTCAGGGAGGGTTTTGGAGAGCAAGGAGGGAGAGCGTGCATGAAACCCTGTGGGAACCACACAGGAAAATGCAGAGAGAAAGGAACAGGGAAGATCTGTTGAAGGTGCATGAATGCATGGTTGGAGTTGTGGGAGGAGACGAGGGAGAGGAGAGAGTTGCGAAATCTGAGGGACCGTTAAACACTTGAGAAGTTGTAATATGCTTTACTTGTTGGAGAACAAGCATGGAAAGCAAGCAACCATATTCACCTCCTGAACCTTTTGCTCCTATTCTCCTGAGGCCTCCAAAGGCCCCTTTGAATGCACTTGCTTGAAAAGTTCCCTGCTGAAACAGTTACTGTATTAAAAGTGTATTCTTTTCAGTTTTGTCTTTTTATAATAGAATCTGGTTTAGCTCATGTAAGAGATTGGGGCTTATTATTAAATCTAAACACAATAATCCTAGAAAAGTAATCTATTTATGTTTCTTCTTATTAAACAGGAAAAAAAAAAGAAATCCATTGTCTGTATTCTAGATAATCCATGTAACATTTAAAGATTTATTGCTTTCAAGACCACTTCTTTCTTTTGATAGGAAAGGATGCTGCTGTCTGTGACTTAATCTGAATAAACATCTCCATTGTTTCTCTGGAGAGAATGATCACCTCAAACATTCCCTTTACCAATTTGTTTTTCCAAAGAGTAAAAAAAAAAAAATGCTCGGCAGCCAAAGATCAGTGGAAGGATTACATATTTCACCTCTCCAAAGCCTAATTTCTCCTTTTGAAGGGTAATAGTCTTGGATTTCTCATACAACCTAAAAATTGGATTGCTTTGGCCTTCTACCAGGCTATAAAAGAGTTATCATCTGAGTTAGGGTGCAACCATGCCGTTGCCCATGCACTGGCCCTATTGAATGTGGCTGGGGGAGGGGCGCAGTTCTGCCGCGCTGAGCAGCTGCAAAATTGGGCCCTCACAATAGAAATTAATCTGGTAGGCAGCCAGGAAGAACAAATATCAGGAGCTGGGTTTCTCCACAGTTACAGACCCACAATCACACAATGCTTCACCCCCAGATCTTCTTTGCTTGCTCGATTTCTGTGTGTGTGAGAGCCTGCCCTCCAATCCCTTCAGCAAGCATCTTCTGTGTTTCAGCACCCTGCCCGCATACAAGAATGATGGAGTCAGCACGCAGAGCGGAGGCAGGCATGCATGAACACCAAAACAAAGCCGGCTTGGTCTAGTTTTAGGCCAGATCACTTTGAGAGTGTCCTTTCAATAAGGACTTGTGGGCTTTCAGATTTTTATTCAGATTAGCTGCACTTACTGGCAGTAATAGAGAATTAGTTTTGTCTTCTGCTGGTATTTCATTTTTTCCCATATACCCACAATTTGCCAAGAAGATCCCATCTCCCCCCCAAATAATAATAAAATCTCTCTACCTTCTCCAACCCTACTTTACATATTTTTCTCTTCTAGGACATCTGTACTCTACATACTTTTGCATTCTCCCCTCACCCTTTTCTTCTCAGCTGCTCCATGTTTTTATGTCTCTCAGGAGGGGTTAATTCTTTACAGCTGCATCCTGCTTGCCAGGAGTCTCACATGTGCAAATTATTAATCTTTTCTATTGCTACAGTAACTCCCAAGGCTTTAAACACCCCCTACCTAAAACTGGCCCTTTTCCAAAAAACTTTTCATATTCCCTCACTAAAAGATAATTTGGTCCCCTGCAGGGTTTGAGCTGTTATTTAGCACAATTGCCTAAGTAGACTTCCTTATTTCCACATAATAATTTACAAATTGGAATTTAATTTAGAAATTTAAACCCCAGAGTATTGAATTTCTCTGGTTGTTGTACAGTTGATGTGTTAGTTTGGGGTTTTTTTGGTTTTGTTTTGGTTTTTTTTTTTTAGAAAATGGCATTTTTTTCTTCTGTTTTGCTTTTAAAAATCAGTTTTGAATAATGTGTGTAGTTTAGCGATTGTAATGATAACGATGTGAAATGCAATTTGTAATGTCAACTGATATAGCTAGGCTTCCTTTCCATGAAATACAGAGGCTGATTCTTAAATATGGAATGACTTAACTGAGTAAGTACGAATGTCCTAAATTTCTGTTTAATAGGAGCTTTAAGTTATTAACATTTATTTAGCTCACTTATTTTTTAAATTAGGATATTAACTCAATACAGACCGTCCATGGTTTATATCAACAATCAGTTATGCACTTATAAATGTATATATTGTGTGATTCTTGCTAGATACAAATGATGCGCAAATAGAAATGCATCCGTTAGTTCGTACACGCACATGACACTGTCTACAGGCATATGCACACATTGTTTTGGCCTGGGATGACTGATGAGCCGGCATTTTCTATCCTCTGTCTTTCTCTTTCTGATGTGTTGTCCTGATTTCATATGTATTTCCCGGCTACTGATTGGATATCATTATGACACTTCCAAGCTTCCAAATAAATAATTTATTTTGAAAGTTAGATATGTCATAATAAAGCATTAAGACACTCCAGGCAGTGCATTTCTGGTTGATTATATGCCTCCAGTGGTATTATAAGGCACAGGCAGAGGACTGAGTGATTTTAAACACCTGACAAGTGCAATAATCCCCAAGAACTGCATGGCCTGGAGCATCTTACTGCTGTTATGAAACAGAATTTATAAATAAAAATAAGAAGAACAGCCAAACCTATTTATTTAATGGACATTATGACACTGGTATGACATCACTGAGGACCAATCAGTAACCTTGGTTTACGTTGCCTGCTAACAGTCATTTCCTAATGTGAACAATAAACCCAAATACTTTTAAGAAAATATTAAACAGTTTTGAGTTTAATGTGTGCAAAGGAAATGTAAAGGTGTGTTAGCTGCAATTCAGACACATGATCTGTTTAATATATACAGAAAGTCTCCCTGTAGGCCAATTAAAAAACCTTCCAAACAATGTTGACTATTAATTCACATAGTATTTATAACTCAAGTGAGTTAAATTTTAAAATCTCAGATAAGAGCTCTGTAAGGGGGAGAAAGAGATTTCATTAGGACAATAACCAGATATGAATTGTGTTTTGTCCTGTGAAGAAAATTTTAAGCAAACCTTTTAACAGCAAAGAGGTTAGGGGAGATGTAAGAATGCTGCTTGTAGATTATTTTCTCATTAGGAGTACAAATTCCTGGATAAAGAAGTCTAGCTCTGAAAACTATAATATGTGTATCTCGTAAAATTGTCATTGTAAGAATGTGAGGCAGCATACAGTGGTAGCATCAAAGCTGTAGTTAAACAAATATTGTGGTAAAGAACAGATATAAAGAAGTGGATTTTTTTTTCTGGTGCATATATAAAAACAGAACTTCAGAAATGTCATGGCTAACACGTTTAGCTGCTGGACATTGAAAATCTTCCATGTGATTCACAGCCTGAGACGCTGCATAATCAAGAGCTGTTATGTTTTTGTGCGTAAGTACAAGCTGTAGTGACTTTCCTCTTTGTCTCTATGGCAGGGAAAAAGTCAAGAGGACCACCCTTAAAAAGAATGTGGGATGGCAGTGATAGGAGTACAGGTATGGAAAAGGTTCTGTGCTACTGTGCTTATCCATTGAAGAAAGATAATTGATGCTGTAATTCACAGTATCTCAGAATGGCTGAGGTTGGCAGATCTCTGGAGATCACCTAGTCCACCCTCCTGCCCAACCTGGGTCACCTAGAGCAGGTTACCAGGAGTTGGTGGCCTTCTTTGCTGCAAGGGAGGATTTTTGGTTTATATTCAACTTGATGACCACCAGGTTGCTGGGATTATTTGTTCCCTCACCTTTGCTTGGATTGAGGTGAGGGTGATCTGCACTGTTGTTCCCTGGAATCTCCTTCTTCTATCTTAAAGATAGGAGTGACACTTGCTTTCTTCAGGTCCTCAGGATCACACAGTCGCGTTTCAAAAATAATAGAGTGGCCTTGCAATGACATTGGTCAGATCCTTCAGCACCTGTGGGTGCATCCCACCAGGTCCCATGGAGATTTGCCTGTTGGTAGAGATGCTTTTTTCCCATTTGACTGGGGGGATCTCATCTATTCCTGGCAGTCCTTAGTCCTCCAAGATGGTCCCACGGCTGTAAAAGTTACAGCCCTCTTGTCAGGTCCAGCCATGCAACCAGTTGTTGACCCACAGGATCCCTCCACTCTGCCTCAAGCCAATTTCCCTCACTGGCAGGACCAAGGAGAAAACCTCCTGGACCCCCATGCCCTTGACCCTCGCCCTCAAACCCATGTAGACACTCAGGACAGCAGCAGCAAGAAACCTAAGATGCATATGAAGAAAAAAAGTGCCATATGTTAGTTATGCTCTTACCAACTCGGAGTGTAAGTTCCTATTTCTCTAAGTCAGATTCAATAAGTGTAATGGAAGAGCCAGTGAAATGCACCATGTGTATGTGCCATACACACGGTGAAACAGCCACTGTTGCCTTGGAAAATGGTTTGAACAAGTTCTGGCTCTCCAGGCTACCCAGAGCTTAATAGCAGTATTCTGTGCTTGCAGAGCATGTGGTTCTCACTTGCGCATTGTGAAACACACACGCAAGGAGATATGCACACATACAGATAGGGTTTGAATAACCCTATAATCTGCATGATTGTATTTATAATTCAAAAAAAGACTACCCGTCTACTGGCTGCAAGATCAAATGTTGCTTTTTCTAAAATTTCTGATTAACCCTGAAGAAAAACATTTGCCTATAAAGGATTTTGTTGATATACAACACTGAATTCATTCAAATAATACACTAGCACAGCCTGCAATCTAAGACCACAGGACCTGCCATGCCAGAGCAGACCAAAGGTCATGATAGCCTGGTATCCTGTCTCTAAATGCAGCCAGCACCAGATGCTTCAGAGGAAAATGTAGCACCTCTATAAGGAGCGTAATGGAGTAGTTTTCCCATGAGAAAAGATATCTCCCTAACTCAGTCATTTCTAGTATTATTAAACATTGAGAGTGTTCATTGGCTTGGGATTTTTTTTTTTTATGGTAACTACTTCTGTAGTGAAAAAGTATCAGCTAATTTTTCCTATTGACATAAATAATCGGTTTAGTTTTCAGTCTGGTAAACCATTTTTCTCTCCAGTCTTTGCAGCTGTGAGTTCCTCAGGAGAATTTTATCTTCCATTAAAAAAAAAAGTTATTGATTCTTAAAACTTTCTACAATCTACTATAAGAATACTTTATCTTTGGTTCATGTATATGCTGTAATTCAAAATGGAAACAAAATAAAATTCAAAGATTACAGACCATATTCCTATCAGTTTACTTACAACTGATAGAATAACAGAAATATATATTAAAAAAAAAACCTGTGGCCTGATAGCATGGAGGTGTTCAGAAAATCTCGTTCCCATGGAAATTCCATATTCTGTGTAAAGTCTTCTAGTGTTTAGAGCCTGGTTCATTAGCAGTCTATGTGCAAAGATGAGATATTTAATCCATCTTTCCATAATAGTGAATCATCATCTGAATTTAAAATTCAAGTGTGTAGCAGGCTTTTTGCATTATTTTACCCTGCTCAGCGCTGGAGCTGCAATGTCTTACGGAGATGGTCCCTGTATCTAACTGTGCAGGGCTGTTTTAAGTGTTGTCCTCCTAGAGTATATTAGTGTCTCCCCCCGTGTATACACACACGCACGCACACAGTTTTCTTTGCTTTTTCTGGCCCATATCATCCAATTAAGTGCTTTGTAATGGGAGTGGGCAACAAGGACAGTATGCTGGCAAGCTTTTCTGCTCTGAAAGGAAAGTCCGTCACTCCTGCAGTGTATGAGTTCGGTGCTGTGAAATAATCCCTGGCTCTTGTTTTACCCTTCCCTTGGGGTACCTGCTCCGCTGAATGACCCCATCGTGCTCGGTGCATTGAGATTTTGAAACTAGCTGCTAACTACTGTGGATGCATTTCCTGACCTTACTGGTGGGAATTGAACCAAAGTCTCTCAAGTGCTGTAGGATCTAATTAATATGCATCTTATTCCAGGAAAGACTCATTACTTTATAGATATTTATACAAGGGGTATGTCTGCTATAATGGTTAATAACTATGAATAAAGTTTCATTTCTGATAGAGGAATAAAGCTTTTGTTTAGATATGGATTTTTAGTTTTATTAAAAAAAAATTAGAAAGTATGATTATGATAATTGGGTGAGAGTTCCAAATGGTCACAAAAAGTTTTTGCTCTTGCCTTGAGTACTAGCTGGAATTGCCTCTCCTTCCTCACCCAAAATGTAAAAGAGAAGCTGGCAGGAACTAATTTAAGAATTAATTCAAAGTAGCGGCAAAGGGTACAGATAGAGCCTCTGCTGGACACGGAAAGCTTCTGGTGTTCAAGAAATAAGAAGTATAAACCAAGTCCTGTAATTTTTAAACTGAGGAAAGGTTTACCTTAGTCACAAAGGCAACGATTAATTTGGTCTCCCCTGTCTCTTGTGAGGTGTGAATGTTTATTTTCATCCTTTTAAGAACTAGGCTGGCACATAGCTTTTTTTGAGGTTAAACTTTTTGGCAACAATATAAGGCCTTGAGTGACAAAGGATGTGGGCATGTGGGTGCCAGAGAAGGGTCGAAGTGGCTGGGCAAACCGGGCACCTGCCTTTGCTCCCTGACAGGTTCAGCTCAACAGGTAGAAATGACAAAATAACAACAATGCTTCTAAGCCAGGTGGTTCCAAAGCAATTTTGGAGACTCAGGATTTTTGAATAACCAAATTTTAAAGCTTATTCATGCTGCATGTAATACTTCAGTCCTGTTCCTCTCAAACCAATAGAACTGAAATACTGTAAATTGATCAAATATGCTTTTACTGTAACATTTCAACATGGGTATAACTTCTGTTAAGATTTCTATGAGGTTCAATTTTACTGAGCTACCTCTGTAGAAAACAGTAAGAATCAGAGATGATGCAAACGCGGGACGCGTTCCTGCAATGCTTACCACTCGGCAGGGCTGAGAACTACCTATAGTCTCGTTCTGTTGCGATCACACGGGTTCATTTACCACTGCATGAAAGACGGGGTTTTGGTCACTTCAGAGGGCAGTGATAATTCTTCCCTATCTCATTCCACAGTCCACAGAAGCAGGAGGAGTCCCAGGGAGTTGTGCACAGATTTGCACCACCTTTAGCCTTGCGGTGCATCATGGCCCATGCACAAAGATGATGCTCAAATTCATGAGGCACTCCATGGCAGCTACGGGCAAATGTGTCAAGGTGTGGAAGATGGGAACCTTCATATTCATTTTAACGTTCATTTTAAAATGACAATTACCCTATCTATCTCTCTACAGCCCTCAGAGCATTTAGGACCAAGAAAACAAGCCAGGAAATAAGTGAATATTTAATGGAGACTTTTATTTAAAAATCATATCCTTTTAAAAAAATCTTTGGAGTAACATGATGTTCTTACAGTGTATATTTTGATGCGGTAAAGGAGACTTGGGACTATTGGTGTAGAAGTTAGCTGTGTACTTTGGAAGAGGGGCTTGGGGTACTGTACATCAGTGTGTATGCTAAAACTCAGCAGGGATGGATTTTTGGCAAGCCATGTTGATTGTAAATAGATGTTCTGGGGATGACTATCCCAAGGGTGCTGTATCATTAGTAAGACATTTTGCCAGCCTAGGCTGCTGAAGACTTTCTTTTCTTCACAGTCTCCTCCTGTTCTTGCTCGGCCATATTTGACTTTGTGCTGAAACCTTTTCCTGCCTCTGTTCACGCTAATCCACGGCAGTAATGAGAGTAAGTGGGAATGGGTCAGATCGCTTGTGACAGCTGCATGGTGGTGAAGTTGTGGTAACTGCTCCCCTACTCATCCCCCCCCCCCGCTTGTATTTCCACGGGACGCTCAGTGTGGGTAAGTGTCAAGCCTCGCTTAAGAAGCTCCATGGGGTTGAACGGACAGCTATTGCAGTCAGTACCAGTAAAGCTACCTGGTTTATAGCTTTATGTTACCTGTGCTCAGCTATTGGAAAGTTATAGCTACACGCTGTGAGGCAAGGACAGCAACATTAGAACATAGAAATAGTCCTACTGGGTCAGGTTAAGGCTCATCTAGTCCAGTGTCCTGCCTCTGACAGTGGATGCCCAGTCAAAGGTAACATGTTGCTACTGCTTGTGCTCCTCAGCCTCCAGCAGTTTCAGCTCGGAGTATTTCCTGCGCTGGATGTGTTTCTTGCAGTAAACTTCAAAGAATGTCTTCTCTGTGCATTTGCCCATTCTCCCCTTGCAACCTCTGTGCATCCCTGGCAGCCTTTGCCAGCAAGTTCCACAGATTTGCTCACCAGTACTCAAACTTTCCTTCTCTAACTGGATTTTGTTTGTTGCCTCCTATATTTCTGTACTGGGAGAGTCAGCGAACAACTGGTGCCATGGGAATCAATGCCCTTTCATTTTTTTCTGACTGCTCATGGTCAGACTTGTGCGTTCTCTCTTAGTTGTCTTTTCCAAGCTGAGGTGTCCTCGCATACCCAGTTCTTTGTACAGATGTGCATTATCCTTGTTGGCCTTTTCCATTTTGACCATATCCCTTTTGAAATGAGACCAGAGCTGCAGAAGTATTCAAAATGTGGGTGAATTATAGATTTATTCAAATGCACAGTGTTTGCTTCTGTTTTATTTCTTTTCCTTCCTAAAAATTCATAACTGTATATTTGCTTTGACTGTTTTGACTGATAATGAGCACTGACCTAATTCTTGCTTGGATCTATCATATATTCTTATTGCTGAATTAAAATTGTCAGTTCAGAACCTATGCGCTTGTATTTGAAGTTAAAACTTTCTCCCGTGTGCGTCAGTCTTTCTTTATTCATAGTGAATTTCGTCTACCATTTTATTGACCAGCCATGCAGCCTTGTAAGGTCCCCCTGCCATTCTTGGCAGTCAGTCTTTGCCCTCAGCATCCTGTGTTTTGTAAATTCAGAACTGCGTTTCACCTGAGTGTAGGTATTATAGAAGATATTTAGAGAAAATATGTTGTTCTTGCGTACAAACTTTTCTTCATACATGCCAAATCACTTTGATGCTAGGGCTAGTTACAGCCTATGCTTTACAGGTGGGAAACTGCAGGATGGGATTTGCCACGTTCATGCAATGAGTGGAAGATCTCTCTTTCTGTGGCCAGCCAGTACTTATCCAGTGGCTGGGTGTCACCTGGAATTCACATTGCAGGGTTATGTGTGTGTTTAAAAAGCAGTCTCGGGTATTTTCAATATGAACGCCCTGTTTCAACCTTTTCTGTAATACTTATTTCTGACACTTCCAATCATTTTGGTTAGTTGGGGATGACATCACTTGTTTAATGATAACAAATTGGAGACTGTCCTGGGAGTGTAACAAAAACTCATCTGTGGAAAGGAGGGGGAATTTCACCCGTAGGTGTTCAAAGTTGATTAGATCTCATTACAGAGTGCCTTAAGTGAAATGATTTGGAGCTCTGCATTTCTCAGTTTTTCCATACCCTGAAATTTTGTGTCACAAAACCCACTAGATTCGTGTAGGGACTCATACTCCCTCTACAGAGAGTGAAGCCTTAAAGGGACACAATATTTGAATTATTTTTCCGTCTCTGGTGCTAGTTATCAGCAGACTTATATGCAGCAGTGTGGCTTGCCTCCCCCCATCATCCTTCTTACAAGAATTCATAGAGGACTTCAGTTTTCGGTGTTGTCAATTTGGCACCTTTTGCTGAGTACTAAATTCACCTTAAAAAAACATGTCTACACATTAAGGGTTCTATTCATGAATGACTAACACCTCATTTGCACTTGAATTTCATTCAGGTTAAATGGAAACATTGTGCAATGCTGTGGAATTTACACAAATTTGATATCCTTGAATACAGATTGCTGGTAATGAAACTGACACTTTGTTGTGCATATTAAAGATGCCCAGAAGCCAAAAGAGGATGGAGAATAAGAGAAAAAAGGATCAGAGCTGGCCTGAATGAGCGAAGTACTCTTACAGAAGAGTGGGAAAGGAAAAGAGGAAATCAAACCAATTTTGTAATGCGTAGGTGTTCCCTGTAGCTCAGCCCCCGGAGCAATACAGCCTGGGCTTTTGGTGCTTGCTGTGTCTGCCCGGAGACCCAAGGTTTTCACCTATCTAGGCAGTGACATTTGTGTGGGAATCTGTACTTACCTAAACTGAGTCTCCCACTTCTCATTTGAATTTTGTGTTCCCAGATAATTGCTGAAGCTCCTACCAAGCTTTCTAAGGATTCTCCTTTCACGTGTCTTAGTGTTCAGGGGGTGTGGGGGGAGGAGAACTCATGAGGGTGGAATTTGGAATTTGGCTCAAAACCTGATTCTTTTGTCATTTGGGCATGCGGAGCACTACGACTTTTCTGCTGAAGATGTTTAGCAGGAGGGACCATTGTATGAGCTTTTTCTCACGAGATTGTCTTCTTTCCCCTTGACTCATACGACGCCAAGCACAGTAGCTCACCGATCTATGATACGGACCCATGCGTGTGACAGGAATATGAATAGTAACAACTACACAATCTTATTCTGAAGTTTCTGCAGAGTTGCGATTAAATGCATGTGATCTGGAGGAAATTATTTTAGGAGACACTATGAAATCCCATTATTGTGTTCCACACAACCTTATGTGAAAGCATCTGTCAGTAGCCTGTAGAAGGTAAACGTCTGGTTGCTTGCAAGAATGGGGACCACTTTTCATGACTTTTAAGTTCAGTAGTGACCGTATGCTAAGCTGCAGAAGCTCTATCCATTTGCACCTGCCTTTGTGCCCAAATGTACTTTTAGGTAACAGCAGCAAGCTTCAGGTACGCTTGTCCTACTAAATAGAGATCCTGGCTAAAAATTCAGAAGTTTCATGATACTGACTGCTAAGCTTTTCTGATGGTTGTAAGTATATGCAGTCTGTATTGTAAGTATGTAAGTCTGAAATAGCTCTTAACCCACTGGAAAGAGCTAGTCACTGGTGATTATTATTCAAATTGAACTTCCTTGCACTATGTAGAAGTTTTAACATCTCGGAAACTAGTGCAAAGTTTGTCTTCACAGGCACAAAAATAAACTAATGAAAGAGAAATCAGGGAAATGTTTAAGAATCTTTTTACTCCCTCAAACGTTTATCCTCTGTCTTTGCTCTACACCAGGTCTTTTTTCCATGATACATAATACATCCAATTTTCTCTCTTCACTGGTTAACACATCTGAGAATTATGGTGTGGGGAAAAAAAAAATAATCTGCTATTTGAATACCAAGTCACAATAGACAAAGTCTGGGCTCTCGTATCTACTCAGGGGACAGGTACTTTCTTCACCTTTCAGAGGTCAGCAATCAACGGTGTGAGTTTAAGGAGTATAAACGATTATGTATAAGAAATGTTCCTTTATTCATTATTTTTTTTGTTTAAATTTCCCTGCAGAAATTGATCTGAGTTGCAATTTTAATTTCAACAGGGCTGCTTGGAAAAGCAAATCTTAAAAAGAGTCTGTCATAAGCTGCATGTCATTATTATAAATTCACATAAGCAAGATCTGGGTTTGGAAGTCTGGCTGCTGTAGCTGCAATAATACCAAAGTGAGTTGTACTCTGTGGAGGAAACATGTCAGGCACATAATCCTATTCTTCTTTTGAAGTTTCTTTCTTCAGGAATATTAAATAAATAGACTGTAAACTGTTGAAGTTACCACGCACTATTGAGCAGCACCCTATAAGGAAAACAAGCACTGAAGAAGGTATACATGACCCCAGAAATCTCTACAAGTCGCTTTCTAAACAACCCTGAAACCTTTGGCTCAGCTGCATTAAAAACAGAAAGAATAAGAAGAATAACAGGAGAACATGTCAATACATAAAGTTTCCAATTAATTTTTTTTCCAAATAGAATTTGTTTGTATTTTGACAGTCCTATCATGGTTACCAGTGTCTTAATATTTTAAAAATAATAACTTGATAAGCTATTCAGACCTGAGGATCTTATGCTGGTGAGTTTTAAGTTTCAAGGTACCTTCCTCTATCAAGGCCAAGAATAATAATCAGCCAAAGCCCAGGTTATCAGCTTCCTCTGTTACAGTGTGTAGCGTAATTTTGCTCCGTGGTGGTGCAATGTTGCAATGATTTATATCAAAGCAAGCAAACTTCAAGCTGAAACTGCAAAAAATATAGAGAAGGTCAGTGATAGGAACTGCTAAAATGTTGCAGCTTCTCTGAAGCTGCGAAGAAGCCCACTATGAACACTACAAAGCTGAGAACAGTTCCCTAGTCTTTGATTTCTTATTTTTGAAAGGTTGTAATGGAGCCAGCGGGTAACCTAAGACAATCAGGGAATGTTTTAACAGAGATGCCATATATATGAATTTATCCTATAGATTTATACTATCTATACATTCCTTTGCTTCATGAAAAGGCAGCAAGCTGTTGCAAATAAAATTAAGGTCTCTGGAGAATAATCATGTAAGAAAGTGATTATGATGTGTAGCAATTATTTACCTGTCTACAGTCATAGGTAGATAATAGCGACAAGGGGAAAAGCAGTCAATGATAATATTAGATGAAGAAAGTACAGCGACCTAGATCTTAAATAAACCGACTGGAATTATTCAGTACTTTGTTAATCAGCAGAGGGTTATAACACACGTGGAAAACAAAGACCTGCTCTTTTCTTCCTTATTTTGCCATCCCTGAAAAGTGGGAGAAGCAGAAGTATTGTCCAGCCACCTGATGCTCGTAGATGAATTCTGTTCTTGAAAAGTTACACATTTGTGCCAAAGGACTGAAGTGACCCTTAGTGCTGTGGGTTAAAACAGACACAGGAATGAAAACGTTTTCTAAATGCAGTTTCTTGATTTGGGGTTCTTATTTCCAGTCTTTGCCTCAACCAAATGAGAGTAGCAAAATTTGGTGTCCCCGATACAATAGCAGGCAGGAAAATGAGAAGAGCTGTGTGGCCTCCATCTCTTCCAGTCTACCTGAGTGGACCGGGACAGCTGTCAGGGACAGCTTCTTTATATCACTCCTTATCAGCCCCCTGACTATTTAACATGTCAAGCTCTTTTATACCTTGCCTCAGTTTCCACCTTTTATACAATATACTACTCGCTCATTCCCTTTGTAGCTTAATTTTCAAGGCAATATCTCCAAAACTCCCCTGACAACATCTTGTAGGAGGTATCTGAAGCTTGGTGAAGACCTTGTTTTCTCCTTGACTAGCTGATCTATTTCACAGCTATCATTTATTAGCTTTTTCTCCTCTGAAATGATTCGCTTTTAAACTTCTTTTTCTCTGAACCACCCATCAGACACTCAAGGGCCCAAAAAGTAGCAGTAATCTGCTTTTTCTCATTCTAATATGACTATCTGTGTGGTGTAAAAATCAGATAGCAGCAGAGAGGGATAAGGCAGTGGAGGAGAGCTTCTTCACGTGCCCTAAAAATCTTCTTTTTACTGGAGAATGGTGTGAGATTATGGCATATATTTATTAACACACACCTTAGCTAACTGAGTTTGTGTTTAACAGTGGATTTATTTTTTATCGGTGATTACACCATAATCAGGTTTTTACACTAGAAGTAGGTAACCGAACAGATTTTATGGCTAGTAATGACTACGTGAATTTTAATATTCACTTTCCACCAACCGCTCTTTTCACGTGTTCTCAAGAGGGCTAAGAAGACCAGAGTTGTCAATTTCACCTTTTTTTTTTTTTTTTTTTTTTTGCATTCAAAGGCGTAACAATTTTGCTGAACCCTTTAACAAAAACACATTCTTAGGACTACGTATTGTGATTATTGCAAACCGAGGCTGTTGTTGAAATTGAAATGATGGTTCTGAGTTATCTAATGGTACACTTCAGTAATAGTTCCTTTTTATTCCCTAAAAATCTCAATGACATGATAAATTCTTGGAACTGTGTTTTTAAAACACAAGTGAGCTTTTTTCATACCTTTTATCCTCCATGGAGTCATTTGCCTTACAGGATTCCTATTAGCGTGACTTCTTGTATCTTCAATATACACTGTTTCTACCAAGTTTCAAGCAATTGGTCCTGTCAATATTATTTCAGGGTTTGTTGGTTTCGCGAAACAGAGTCATCACTGCAAGAGTGTTATTGGTGTGTTCATTAGGAGAAATAAATGTGCTTTACATCTCTATTTAAATTGCTCTGTGATGAGCCTGTCAGTACAGTACATGCAGAACAGCATCAGAGCACTAAAATAATAATCAGGAAAATAGCAATATCACCTTTGTTCTTTCTAACAGTAGAGTTGCAGCAAACACTCGAAAGGCAGGGCCATGGCAGATCCTGCTCGTGCTGTAGCACCGCAGCTGTCGGCAGAGGGGCAGGAGAGCCCCTGGGAGAGCTGGGCAACAGTAGGGCTGGAAACGCTGGGCTTCAGCTTGCAATAGTCCTGCCTACAGTCACCATGAAAAAGAACTAACCCGGCTCAAAATCCTTCAGCCTGTCGTTAAAAGCCAGTGAGAGCAGGCCAGGAGTCACCACTGAAAGGAGATGTGCAAAGGCAGCAAAGCCAGCACAAGCAGGTGAAGGGTTTCCTAAGGAGCCAGCTAACAGCAGCGTGAGAAGTACAATTACGAACTCTTGACAATCCTAACTAGAGAGATTTGGAGCAGATAATGAGGAGATACTTTTAATGTTATCGAAATATATCAGAATAGGAAGGACATATTGGGAAAACAGCAATTTTCATGCTCCTTTGTCCCCTTCAGGGTGGTTGACACACCTGGGAAAAAGGGTGCTGGTGAATTGGGGAAAGGGAGAGGGAACTGCGACGTTCCTTCGCGGTGGCAAGGAAGGCAGAAGCCGGTGCCACAGCCGGTCTCCGTGTGGTCCCCTCAGCTCACACCCACAGCAAACACCTGCTGAGAAAAGCAGGACCTTCTGGGAGCAGCGTATGCACCGGGCAGCCCACGAGCTGATTGCTCGGGTGATGGGAACATATGGGGGTTTTAATCACATCTAATAACAACCCAGCTGCCAAAGGCAAGCGAGGGGATGGGAATGTGATTCTTCTCCACCCGGCGTAGTTGTGAAGCTAACTGTTGACTTCCATGCTAATAGAGCCAAAAACAGCAGACCCAGTTTTAAAATGTAGTTCTAGGGCATAATAGTGTATTTGTTTATTGTTTTCTTAATAGCACAGCTAGGAAAGTTGATCCTTTATCGAATACTTTGCTAAAATGAAAAGTGCGCCAATATTTTCCTTCCAAATAAATACATATTTGAATTTCATCAAACAGGGGCCTTGTAAAAATAATTATGAAAATAGATAATAGCTGAGCATGAACCAAACTACCCCTTGTTTACCTGAATTAGAAAAAGGATGATTAATGGTAATGAACGTGTTACATTACTCATTTGTCAAAAAAGATCAATAATGTTAAATACCCCAGGAATGTCACAAAGCTGCCCCCAGTGCTGTGCAAATTTTATGAACAATTCTAGTGGAAAACGGTCTATCGCAGGGGCCACCCCTCCACACGCAGAGATCTGCCTCCTGCTGCCTCCTCGCTTGGTGCTGAGGAACGGCCCCTGTGAATGGGGGGGTGGGGGAATCTAGAAAATACGGATGGCAATATTTTTTGGCTTCAGTTTGGTTATTTTGCAATTCAGATCATTTCACAGGAGCAAGTATAGATACAATTAGGCAAAACGTTAGTCCCCAGAAGGGGGGTGGGGGAGGACGGGTGAGCTCATCAGTGGTGCCACTGTGCCGGGGAGGGGGCTGGGGGTCTCTGCTGGTGGGGCAGTCACCCCTGCCGGCCCTGCTGCCACCTAAGGAGGCCACGGCGCAGCCCAGGAGGAGAGGCGAGAGCGTTGCTTGTGGCAACACTCTCGCCCCTTAGCTGTTCTGTAATTATTTCACAGTTTTTCTGTTTCTGTGTGATGCAATGCAAATTCCTGGAGGCAGCAGAACCTGCCATGAAGGACCAATTAGTGGTCATCTCGGGAGAACTCACGTGGTTGTATCCAGTTGTTACTAAGTCAGATCCAGGGGTGGTTTCTATTATCAGCAGGGCTTGCTTTTTCCATCATGAGTCTTGAGATACGGGGAAACAGTGATGCAATAGAGCCTACTCAGGAGTTTAAAAGCGAATACTTAGAATTCATGGTAATTAAAAGAACTCTGACAAATAGTCTTCTGGAAAATGTTTTTTAGAGTTACAATAACACTCATATTCTGTAGAGCCAAGAAGGAAAGATTCCTTTAGTTTGTATAGAGGACTGGGATACAGACTTGTATCATCTTCCTGATTTTTCACCGATTCCCCCTCTGATCCTGTGAGTTAATTTAACCTTCCCTTGGCTCACTTTTCCCACCTACAAATTATGTACATTGTTATTTAAGTGCCTCAGAGAGATATTTCAAGTTTTAATTAGTGTTTGTAAAATGCTTTGGGTTACTTGGATCAAAGTGTGATTTATTATTCAGTAACGTATATTACTGTGCGGTAGGTGTACACATGTGCATCCTGCAAAGTGGGATGGCAGCGAATACACTCATTTGTACTTTGTGATCTGTTTATATAATATGGGTTGTTAAGATTCTTTTTCTTTGGTTTCACTTCCAACAAGTTTGATCAAAGGTGTTTTGATTTTTCACAGCCTTGACTTTAAGATGTATTGTAGTGCATTTTTATGTGAAAAAGATCTAATCATATGAAAGGAAGGGACGACTAAAACAAAAATCGGACGCCACTATATTTTCTTATTGAGCATTTGTTCTGTATGAACGTGAATGTGTGCATATCATATTGGCTTAAGGGCTTCCTAGGATACAAGGTCTGAGTTCTAGGTTGTGATTTTAGGAGAGTACGCTGGTGAGAATCCCATCCAAAGACGTGGCAACAAACTCTCATCCCACATGCCAGGACCCAGGAAGCTGGGGTGCACAGGAGCCTGGGACTGTGCAGGAAAGACAAATGAACCCTTTTAATGGGATTTGCTTTAACTGATCCCTGTAAGTAAGATCCAGTAGACTGGAACATGCCAGGGATTGTATCTGTATTCTCAGAGAGATAATTTGCCCATAAGAGTGTCTCTGAGATGAGTATTCAGACTCTGAATTAATCAACTTTGTTTACATTTTCTTAATATGAGCAGATTTCTCTGCAAGCTTTTTCAACTATAGGTGTTATTCCACACTTTGGGAATGACAGTCAGACCAAGCAAGAAAGATTTTCTGAAGTTCACTGCAGTACAACTCCACCTTTCCAAAGGTATCAGGAAAACTTGAGCCAGCCAAGAAAACGTGTGTCATCACCAACAGTGTCATTCAGGTCCATCTTATGCACCGTGTTTTCTTTTCATCTCTGCCCTATCCATTGGCAGATTGTGATGCTCCTTCTGAGCCTACTCCTTCATTACCGAGCAGCCAGCGAGAGGGAGCCAGAGGAGGATGATCCTATGTTTTCAGCTCTTAAAAGCACAAAAAAAAGCTGTCAGAAATGTGCCGATTGGAAGGGCAGAGTAGGATATCCAATGGTGGAAAAGGTACAGCCCAAACCCTCCCGGAGGACGCAAACAGGGAAATGCTAATAGGGAAATCCGCAGGAGAAAAGCCCAGGGCTTAGGGAAGATGTGCAAAGCCAAGTGATGGGGGAAAGAGCACCTCTGCCTTGCATGATACCACGGGTGGATTTGCCTTCAGTCATGCTGAGACATCAAACATCAAGTCAAGAAAAGGGAAAATAATGTTAAACTGCAAGGGTTCAAACATAAAATTCTTATAAGATGAAGTGGTGATAATATGGAAAGGCACAGGAAAATTCTGGAGTAGCCACATAGAGTCGAATTGGTGCTTGCTGGAGCTGCAATGCCATACCCTTACATTTCAGAGTATGCAAACTCTATAGCAGTATAATTATAGCAAACTAGAACTCAAAGTAATTACTTTTGTTACTAGGAATTAGATCAACTGCATGATTTTGACAGAACTTTAACTGAATGGATGACCTGTATTTAAAAAAAAAAAAAAAAAACAAAGAAAAAAGAAAAAAGAAGAAATAAAATTGCTGGATGGTGGGTACCATAAGATGGATTTGAACTTAAGCACGGTTTCTTATACATGAATTTCAATAACTATTTATTTATTGAAATATATATGTGTAAGTATGCAAGATGTACCCCTGCAATACCTTTATAAATATCTGTCTCAGTTTTGTAAAACATAAAAAACTAAGTGATTAACAGTAGGTTGAAACAAAGCTGACACTGGTAAATTAGAATAGTAATTCACTATGTTTTAAGACTTGAACTGAATTCTTGCACAAGCAGCTAATTCATGGCAAAAAGGAAGAATTGCTCAGGACAGCAGTGAGGTCTGTAATAATCTGTTTTCTCTTTCTTTCCTGTCTCCAAGGTTTCGCTTTTCCATGTGACCCTAAAAAGTGGACACAAAAGACATGTATTTGCTTGAAAGGTGAGATATAAAATATATGTCTTGACTTTAAGTGGCTCCACACAAGACTGGCTCTTGAGTCTGATTTTCTTGCCTGTCTACATATGGCCCTCTCGGTTCCCCTGCTGTTGTGTTCAGTGTCACTTTTGCTGAAGGAAAGTGGCTGAAATGCCACTTTAACCAAACATCTTGAGATTTTGGAGGCAGGCCTGAACCTGAAAAGAGATTGTTTCTCATGGGAAAATACTGGTGTTGGAGAAGCAGATGTAAATCACAGCTGGCTTTCAAAATTAGTGAGAAAATAGATTTTTTTTTTTTTTGCAAAATGGGGTAAGAGGAAGTCTAGGCTCTGACAGGCTAAGGAATCCAGCTTTACCAGGGCGTGGGGCTGCACAGCTCACCTGGATGCCTACAGGAGAAACTCTCATGCTGGTACTGATCGGAGGGTAAAGCTGTCACGTGCTTTTTTCTCACCAGCACCTTCCCAAGGTGTCCTTAACGTTCCTCAGTCACCACCAGTATTACATAACAATTCTTATTCTTATCCTTATTCTGATGATGATGATGATTATTGTTATTATTATCCTCCCTTACTTTAAGTTTCTAATTACTTTTAGTTGCCACTGGATGAATTTTCCAGTGTACAGCAAGGCAGCCATGCTGCACACCTTGTAATAGGGCTAATATTGAACTGTAGTCATTGAAGACAAGCGTCAATCCCACCAGGACCCCCATGCAGAAATGAAACTGCCTGCCATTCCCCGCTGTTTCAGCAAGCCCGAAGCAAGGCAGTCCCCAGGAAGGTAGCTGCTCTTCTGCATTTAGGGAGTTGGGTGCAAAACTCAGGGGGGAACTTGGAAATACCAAGGGGAGATAGAAATCTAGTGTTCAAGAGAAGAATGAGAGGGATGCAGAAGACGACTCTTTTAGAGGGTCAGGGGATATAAAGCATCAGGCAAACTGAGGGGACAGGAAAGCAAGTGGAAATATAAGGTTGCTGGTGATCACCTGGGTCCTGGGGACCAGTTGTGACTGCAAACAGAGGTACGTAGTGCCCACACAGCTGCTATTACGGTCTGAGTAGGAACCAGTGGTGGAGACTGGATCTCTGTGCCCCCTCCAGTGACAAAGACCTGCACCCCCTGTGGCCAGGACAGGGCCAGCTGAGAGTGGAGTATACCAGATATACACACCAAAGGACAGAGAGACCAGTGCCTGTACCTCCTCTTGGCCCGCTCTTCAGTTTATATTATAGCTCCTTTTCTACACCTTGCCCACTTAAAGCAGTCATTACTCTTTTTTATCTCCTAACAATACAGACAATTTCACCTTCTGCATTTTATATGGTACTGCCAGTACCCTCTAATATTTTTGATTTCAAGAGCTTTTTCTGAACCTTTTAATTTCCAAGACTAGAAATCTTATTCAGATAGTAATTCACCCTTCTTTAAAAGTCTCTACCTGTATGTTCACTGCTGTGATCCAGTGTATCTTATTCTTGCCTCTCTTCCTAAATCTTCTTTTCAGAGTTCAGTTTTTTCTTTTGCCAATAGCCATTTGCTTTAACAGAAAGTTTTAATATGCTGAAGAATAATTTGAATATTCTTTTCCTTTCAGGATTTGGGACATTTCATTTTTTTTTCCTTCAGAAGATGCTGGATAAGTTTGCCATGAGCTGATTCTTGGAGAATACGTGAGAGCACACTAACATCATCTGATACCTGTTGAACCAGACTTCTTACCCCAGCCCAAAGGTAGGTGTCCTCTGAGATGATGGTAATTTCCTGTAAGCACATTTAGAGGAAAGGAGGTTTTTCTCTTCTCTCACGGCTAGCCTGAAGAACTGAAAAGCTGTTCTCCATTATTTTTTAACTCTACTGGCAGCAGTTCCTCTCATTTACCCTTATATACACACGCTTACGCACAAATGCACATCTACACATACTTACATGCAGAAAGAAACAACTATATTAAAAGCTTTAATGACGCCAAGGAAGCAGTCACCTGTTACTCCGCTCTGACCATTTCAGCTGTCTAGTGAACTTGAGTTATTGATTGATCACTACTACTTTAAGCCATATGCTATATTCAGCATCTATATTTTATATTTATAGCTTCCTGTATTGAATACTTTTCTTTTCATCTTACTTTCACAATGAAAGTGTTTTTAATGTGAAAAGTAGTTACCAAAATAAGGTAATGATTGCTCCTTGTATCATCCTTGATATCTCTTACTTTTTTTTTTAAGTGGTTAACCAAAAATGGGCCCATTTCACCTAAATATAGAAATTGGAGGCACGAGGGTGAATCACATTAAGGTCAGCTACTAATTACAGTTTCCCAGGGATGACTTCTCTAGACATTAAAACAATCTCAACTGAGGCTGGATGTCTTTGCCTGAAGTCCCCGAGATGTGGTGTTGCTGATGATGAAACTGCTGGAGCATGTCCTCTGACAGCAACGTCTTGGTAGGACATTCCCGACTTCCCTTGGCTACTTATTCTCACCCCCTAAGGGCAGCTCATTGCTCCCTTGGCTGCTCTGAAGGAATGGTTTGAGGGGCTGCTCTACAAACCAGGTCATCGAAACGAGCCAGGCAGAAGGGCTGAGTAGTTTGGTGGTGTCACTGGGCCCTTTCTCCAGTCTGGTTTCATGGGCTACAATCTGCAGAAATAAAATGGGCAGCACCTGAAGGGAGAGGACCGAGCATCTGAGGGTTAGCAGTGGCAAGCTCTTCCCTGCCAGAAAAAATGGCTTTGCTACTGAAGGAAACATACCATTAGGTACAGACTGAATAAAAATCAAGTAGGAAGGTCAGGATCTTTCCTATTATTAAATGACCATGATAATTGCTTTATCTGGGCCTTGAGGTCAGTTCAGGGCTGTGCCTAACTTTTGCCGCTTGTTTTGTATAGAATTGACTGGGATCTACTCAGTAGTTACCATTTCCTTCCCTCCCCGTTGTTACAATACTTGTATATACAGTAGTAGTTACTCAGATGATTTAGTTTTCTTGTCCTTTCCATTGGAGGAGTGACAGGAGGAAAGGAGGAGGTAATAGCGGATTTGATCTTTAAATTGAACTCTGCAGCATAGGAGATGTTGCAATGCTTGGTTGATAGCAGACCCTGAAGTGCAGGACAACAACTCACTCTTTGCCCCTGAAATGTTATTAGCCTTCTTTACTCCTCCTTCCAAAATAAAACACAAAATAAATAAGGCTTCCAGCATCAGTAAACTTCCTGCTGTTTGAACTGGCAGGCAGCCAACTCATTTGGACTGTTCTCCCCACTGGTATAAAACACCCGTGGCAAGCGGGAGAAAAAAAGGCGAGGAGGCCCCTATGACTGCATGCAAAAGAATGCCTCGCCAATTTTCTGATTTGAACAATATAACAAGAAATCTTGGACTCGGTGTTTAAAAACAAGCTTGCTCGCACTCTTTTATAACCCTTTAATTTTCTTTTTTTTTGAGCATTTATCACTTAAAACCATGCAATCGTCCATCTGAACAAGTAAAGGAACAAAATCCCATAGGTAACTCATTCCTCATTTGAAGTTTTAGCCGGGATTCAGGAAAATAGGGAGAAAAATTATCTATACGTAGATGCAGTACTTTTCTGGGAATTTAGTCTACCTCCTGGAGACGAGTGGCATGTGTGTTTGGATTCTCTGGTGAGTGTTGGGGTTCCATGGCCAAATTACCCAATTTCATGTGCAATGGTGTGAGCAGCGTTTTCAGTATGGCTTCTGCTCAGTCTCTTACTGGTATTTACGATTCGGTTATGGAAACATCCAGGTTCTGCCCCACATTTTCGGGAAATTAAAAAAAGACAGGCCCAGCAGAAGGACTGGTTTTACACAGGGTATTTTCTGAATACTGATTTTTATGTGGGTATTGTTGATAACTGTTAACAATTAAAAAGCATTTTAGGTAAATGATGAAAACACCTACCCAGGAGGTTTGCCCGGTGTCAGCTACCTTGAGACTTGAACCCAGGTTACTGTCTGTACATTTCAGTCTGTGTTTCTGGATTTACACAGGTGAAATGTTGACCTAGAAGAATATGGAACAAACCACTACAGCTTTAAGCTGCAGAGGTTTATCAAAAAAAAAAAAAAGGCAGAAACAAAGGCAAGCAGATGGCTAAAGATGAAGGTCACATCAGATTGAGAAGTTTGTCAAAATGTGATGACATAGGTAATCTGTAAACTGTTATTGCACCTAGCTGGAGGTGCTGAAAAACATTTTGAAATTACAAAAAACACTGGAGTCACCAGCACACAGGCAGGAATGATAGCCTGGAGTGGTTCTGCTCTATGGATGAATGCCAGATGTGGAAAGCGACATATCTGGAATTAATGATATTAAACATGCTTTTCTTTTATGCTCAATAATAACTCTATTATGATTGATACAAACCGCAGACACTTTATCTAGTACAAATGGAATCGTCTGTCATTGACTATATTAAATCATCAATTTCTGCATGATGAGGATCGTTTAGGGTAACTAATCATCTGTCTCGTTCTGAAGTCTTTAAGGCTGATCAGATAACGTTTTGAATACTGCCTGAGCAACCATGACAATCTAACCCTTCCATGTAAGGATTGAGAGGGGCCCATTATGCCGTCAAAGCCTGTGGAAATATCACAGCTCTTTCTCTACATAATACCCTGCTGTAAATAAATCACTCTCCACCGCAAACTTTATTGATCACAAGCACTTCCATGCTTGTGTCTAGTGAAGTCTCTACAGAATAAAATGCTGCTTTATATTTTGTCTTGTCAAAATATTAAACGGCTCTGTCAAGCGGAGTCAGGCTAGCAGTGATGGTGTAATTCTGCTGTAGCCCTTCTCATTCCCTCTTTCTATCTCAGCTGCCAAGCTTACAAAGCAGGATTTTTTTTATAAACTTTCCAATTATAGTCTCGTAAGATTATGAAGCCTTAAGATAAAGTGTCCTAATTTAGAGTGGTAGAGTACTGAACCACTAGACAAGAGCCTGTTAGATAAAACATTTCTCACAAGGAAAAGATAACCTGGCTTATTTATATACACAACATTAATGGGCAATAGGAGATAGCCTGGAATATCTCTATTATTTTACCAAGTGAGATAGGAGAGAAATATTTGAATTAATTCAAGCTCCAAGTGTTTATTATTCACAGACAAAAACTATCCCTTAATTATGAGACAAATGTACCAAAGGAGGAAACTGAGAAACGCCAGGTTAGCGCAGTGTTTTGCCTTTTCATACCCTATCGTTAGTTTGTAATTCTGTAAATAAGATAATGTATCCGTAGCGATACAGAAGCACCGTCACAGTTTAAGCGGGGGACTGCTGCTGCCTCCGACTTCAGCTCACGTTGTGTTTGTCATCGGATGGTCTCGCTTTGACACTGCTTAGCCACACAGAGCACTGCCCTTTTATAACACCCCGCGAATCTCCTGGGAGAAAACCTGGGGTCTTGCAGAGCTTTGCTGAGAACAGCCCGGGCAGATCGTAAGGAGGTTTGGGGCCGTCCTTAGGAAGAAGCTGGAGCACTTTCAGGGCTGCTCGACATTGTAATAGTATTCACCACCTCAGGACTGCAGAATCTGTCATGCATTCCCATATGCTTCCCACTCCAGGAAAGGCAGAATAAGAGCCGAGAGTGGTGGCATAAAGCTCTAACCTGTGCTGAAAATAAGGCTGAAACACAGAAACAGGGAGCTGACAGTGACTTCCTGACTTCTGGGCTTCTCAGGGAATCAGGGAAAATCTGGTCTCAAAATCGCCATGTTTTATTCCCTTCCCTATTTGATTTTCATGCAGGCAGAGTTTCTGTTCGGGAAGCATAAATGTAGAGTTCACAGTCAACCTTCTTTCTTTGGGTCTTTTTTTTTTCTTTTCCCTGTGACAAATCAAAATCCATATTAGGTGAGAGAACAGCAGAGAGACCATCCGCAGAGGAAGATGGGCAATTGTGAAAAGAGGTCGAGAACAGAATAGGGAAGAAGGAGAGGCAGAGCCAGGGGTCAGCGGAAGGACAGAGGCCGTGAGTTGGAGGTGGACCCACTCATCCCACACGTAAGCTCCTTTCACTGAGGCAGCGGGGAGCAATCTCTCTGAAAAGCACCTACTGCAAGGAAGTCCTGACTCTTCCTGTGCCTTACAGACATGACTGAAACAGAGATACTCAGTCACAAAATGAAAGCAGGGAGAGTGAAGTTACTGACGTGACGGTCACTTGACACTGAGGGCTCACAAGTGGGAGAGTGCTGGTTGTCCCCATGAGTGAAAGACGCACCATCGCATTCCCAAAGCTGCATATGCTATCACCCCAGTTTCTTCATGTGGTTATGATCAAAGAAATTTACTTTTTGAATTTTTTTAGCTAGTAACTGTTCCAATAACCTGATGGAGCCTTTGGCAATATCTGAGCCAAATTACTCTGCTGGAGTATTTAGATGTCCTAAAACGGTCTTATCCTTCTCCCTTGTCCTAGCTCTTCCTGGTCTACAAATCGCTCCCCTCCAAAAGGGACTGAAAGGCTCTGCTATAAGACTTCATTAACTTCATCTTCTCCTCCTGTGTTGGATTGTTGTCCAATTGGGGGAAAAGTCACGATCCTCCTACAGCAGTAATGACAATAGTTAATGACAGGAATACAGGCCTTTAGTCAAAACATTCATTAAATCTTTTTGAATAACAAAATATTCATTATGGTTTTTTTATGGAACACTTAAAACCACAGAAAGCTGTACAATTCAGTGATTTCTTCATTAGTAATCACTATCACTCTAAAGTAAAGAAAAAGAAAAGTGACAGGCATCAGTAGTTGAACACTGTATCTCCTCCCAGTGCTTTGATTGTCTAAGGAAACAGCATTTTTCTCTCTTTATGGCTTTTGCCCTTGGAAGCCAAGAGCTTCTGCCACTTAGCTCTTCACCTAAGGTGTTTGTATAGTCTACTTAATTTTAAAGTCTGATTAATTTTGCTTTTCTTGGTCAATATCGAGGGGTTTTGTTTTGTTTTGTGTCTTCATGTAGTGCCTCATTAATGAGTTTATGCAAGAAAGATCCCAGGCAGTGTAACACCTGAAGCATATTGAGATTGGTCTCATGCGCTGTAAGCAGCTCTCCCAAAGCCTGTGGTTGAAGCTCAGCCAAAATGTCTTGCAAAAAACCCCACATCTTCCACATTGAGCCTGCAAGAATTCAGGAAATATTCAGCTTTCAATTAGGAAATTAAACACTGGATTGCTCTTTTCCAAACTTTGTGTGTTCACATGTTTCATTTACATTCTTAAGAAATTTTGATCCTGTGGAATATGATTATTTGCTTCCTCTGGTCTCTTTAGCCAGTTTTGGCCAATTACAGTCTACCAACAAACCTTTCTTTTGAGCTTGATTTAAAAAGGGGTGGACTTTAAAAATAAGAATGGCTTGTGGTTTTCGAAAAAGAATAAACACATCCATAACTAACATACTGATTTATCTGTTTGCAGATGTTCCAGTATAGTTCTAGGTCATAGTTACAAATGCATAGCAAAGGACCTAATAAGAAAGTAAGAGCAGCATTCTCATTATTTAAAATGACCATTTTTATAGGTATAAAAATCAGTAATAAGCTGTGGAGTTTGCATGAAATACAAATAAACCTTTTCTTTATGCAAACGGAGTCAGTGTAATTAAGAAAATGCGCTGTGACTGTCTTCAAGTTACTAAGCTGCAGTGCTCAGAAAAACTGGATGAAAAAAAGAAAAGAAAAAGGTATCACTCAAAGCGGGGAACTATTAGTGACAAGACAGACCATAGTAACACCAGAGATTACTCTGGTCTCAAAAGACTGCTTTGCATGGCTGAACCACTTCAGGATCAAACTCCTTGGATAAAATAAACAGCTACTTTACTTAAAACATACTTCAATGAAGTAGTTTGTTGTCCTTTAACTTTCATTGCTTTTGTGTGCACGGTTGGTAGAAGGAGGAAAGGAGGGAGGGGAAGGGAGAGAGAGAACAGATCCCCCAGGGATGGTGTGGTTTGGTCAAAAGCTCCAGACCTTGAAAATCTTTGCATACTAACATCTGAAACAGGTGGTTCTGGGCTCATTTTGTGAGCATAAGTTGCTGTGTGCCGACCTTGTGCTCCTGAGCCTTCTCAGATGTGTAGCCAGGAGGGATCTGTCTGACTGTGTGTGATTTTTATATATCTTTCAGCTAAATCACAGGTCCTAATGCAAAATGCACTCAGGGACAGCATGGGGAATTGTGACACTCCCTGTAGGACTTTTCCACCATAAACCAATAAATGGATTACACCGATCTGAGTAGTTTTTAGTGATAGCTAAAATGTGGAGAAAGTCTTCATTTTAGTATTTAATAATAATCTTCATTTAATCAGCAATTCAAGCATAATTTATTGGAAACCTCACAGACTATTGTGAATGGAGATTTTTCTGTGCCAGTTACTAAGGGCTGGGAATAGGTAGGTACCCAAGAAAAGAAAATGAAATTCACATCAATGGACTGGAGATGTAAACAGAGGGCGGGGGGTGGGGGGGATGCAAATAGCAATAGCGGGTAAAAGCAAGGGTATTGCTTCACATTTAATGACTGACTGTGTTAAGGACCCCAGTCATCTCCTCTGGCCAATCATTAACTGCTCAGAAACGTCCTCCCATTAGCTCTTATTGCTTAACAACAAGTTACTAATACATGTTTAACAATATTCATTATTTTTTTAACTGCCTCATAGCAGCATCAGTGAGAAAACATGAGCACACGAAAACTGCATCCACCAAGCTTTAAGACCCAGAGCAGAGTGACGCAGCAGAGCTCCATTTTCTCCAGAGCGGCTGTGATGCTCACCTGCCTGTGTGGCAGCTCTCAGCGTTTTACCATGCTCATACATGGCCAAGCGTGTCTTTTATTAGAGGTGCCCGCTTTAGTGTACGTGACCGGGCAGAAGCAGCAGAAGCCTGCTTTTTGAAACCTGAGCAGTGCAGATTTAAAGGGATGCTGACCATGCAAACTCACATTTTTTGTTTGTAGCAACAGTAGATAATGATGTTGCACGTAAATGCCTACAAAGTTTTTCAGTTTGGTGTGGGTTTTTTTGTTTCCGTTTTTAATTATTTTCTTTTTCCCCCAACTCTGTCCTTTCAGTTGATCTATATCGTGTCTTTGGAAACAGTTTGAATTCAGAAAAACAACTACAATTACTGGTTTAAAAACACCAGTTGTTTTAAGCATAGGCTATCCTGAGTTTAAAAGTTAAGATTCCTCAAAATTATATTAACTCATTTCCAGCTGGATAAAGAGAAATGCATAAAACAGACTAACTTCTAAGGAGTACGCAGCCACGAGCCTGCAGGTCTGCCCTAATGGCACATTTATGTCTCACATTGACTCAGAAGACCCGTAGGCAGAATTTGGCCTGTTATCTGAGGAAGTGAAAGTAGACAATTTATTGCAGTTAGATCCTCAAAAACAGATTCACAATTATCAAATAACAGAATCTGTTAGTTCTGCTGCCTTCAGTAAAATAACAGATCTCCATGGAAATAGGATTACAGGAGAAACCATATTAGATTAGGGTTCATCTGGCTCAATTTCCTGTCTCTGACAATAGCCAATACTTCAGAGGACAGTGGCACAAATATAGTTTTAAATGTACTTTTTTTTTTCTCTAAATGTATAGAACTTAGGTATAAAATCATCCCGCCTTTCTCTTACTCCTTGCTTCTTCCTTTCACTTTCCTCTTCCATATTTTTGGCCCTTTGACTCTTGAAGTGTGATGCCTTCTGAATTTTGGGCTTAACTGGGGAAGTTGTTGAATGTTTGGACTATGTCTGAATCATATGGGACTGGTAAAGGGTGTCTGGAATGTAAAAACATGGCACAGTGAATTTCTTGAGGCCTGAGATTCGCCTGCTTGCTTGGTGTGCTGTTGTGGCTACAATGCCCAACACAAGCACACGTAGCATTGTTATTTTGGCTCTGTAGACTAGTAACTCATAAAATCTCACAAAAGCATCCTCTAAAAATAAAGTGTCAATAATCTTACAATAAAGTAAATCCTGAGCATAAAATATTTCCTGAGTATAGCAGCTTGTGCTACCTGATAAGGCATACCTTAAAAACCTCACTCAAAGTTCCTTTTACATCTGTGCCCTTATTTTTAGTTGTGACTGATGTTCATGAACTAATCAGTATGAGGTGCCAGCGAAGAGGTCAGCAACCAGCTATATATGTTTTTTGCATTGCAAAGATCTGCTTCCTCATCTTTGGGCCACAAGTTATGCTGGGGACCAAAAACTCCCATTGCTTGGTCATCATAGGACACCAGAGCTCAGGCTCCTTCCCACCAAGCAACAAAAGGTAGTCTTTGTATTTTTTACCATAGTTTTTTTTTCTTCAGTGGAAGACCGAGTGAAATAGAGTGTGGCAGGTATTTAAGATACACAAAAATTAACTTTTGCTTTTGTGCACTGTTTGAGACCCTTTTTTGGGGGATTTTTTTTTTTTTGGTGGCAGGGTGGGAAGGAGCTTTTTTTCTTCTGGGCTCCTATAGCATACATTTGACCTAAAGCACATGGAAGAACAGCCCCCTGCACTTGCATTGCAACCTCATTGACCAGTGGTTTAATACAGAACACTGCAACTATGATGCACATACTGGAAGCTGTAGTATGATTTACTTGCCCAAGCAGCATACTGATGAATTGTACGCAGCAGGACATCTTAAATGCTGCCAAAAGATGCTGTTGGAACAGATATAAAATAGTAACTTGAAGAGTTAGTGACAAATCAGTATTACCTTCTGGGCTCAGACTGGGGATAAAGGGCAGCTCCTTATGGATTTTGTTTTGTTCTCCCTAAATAAAACCTTTAGATCCAACACGGTATTGTTTTGTCTTACCAATGTATGTTTTTCTTCCTTGGTAAATAATATTTTAATGCCATGTGTAGCTAATGTTTTAAAGATAAGTCATTAAAGAAACAAACTTTAATTCTAGATTTCCACAGACTTATTGGGATTATAATGAATTAAAACATAATATAAAATAACCTGATTAAGGTTATTAAGAGGTTATATCATCTTTAAGCCATACCTCTCTTGAAAAAGGCTCATGAAAGGAGGACTGGCTGTCAGCTGAGAGGTCTGCAGTTTGATTAAAAGCATGAAAAAGAGCCACAAATACTTTCCCACCTGGAAGGATAAGACAAAGATTTACTGTCACTGAATGTGCCAAAAAGTCCTTGTCTTCTGTGCAGTTTAGGCTTCAGAATGTCCAATTCATTTTTTCATGCCCAGCTATGAATGAAATAGGGAGAAATTACTACGATTTATTCAGTTGTTTGAATATTAGCAAGCATTTGTTATGAAGACTATTAACACATCAGAAACATGAGGCTTTTAAATTGAGAAGCAGGAAGCTGATTATCTAGGAAAATAGGAAAGCTGAAATAGGAAGCTGAATCTGCTAGATTTCTCCAGAATCATTATATCATGCTGAAGCAATGGGAAATTAGTGAAAATTAGTGAAAATCCATTAAGCCAGTCATTCTGCTGCGCATGCAGAGAGCCAGCATCCCTCATAATACCTCATCCATTTATTAGAGCTTGCCAAATAAACTAACGGTTACGTCAGTCCTGCAGCAGTTTCCAGGAGGCCACAGCTCCCTGAACCCGAAACTTTGACTGCTGACAAGAAGTTGCTTGAAGCAGAAGTGTTATTAAGAAGCCACCTTCCCTGTAGCATCCCCGCTCCTGCTGCCATCCCCAGCTCAGCTACTCCATCTGTCCAGCTGTACCATGGGGCAGGCACGCCAGCAGCCTCTGTCCACGAGGTCCAGCATGCTGCTGAGTTTCTCATCAAACCCCCTGTGCTGCAGGGACTCCTTCCTCCAAGTACGGCGCGTTGCAGACAGCCCTGACTGTGAGTTTGACAGGCGTGTACTTGCCTATGTTTATAATGAAGAGGCTATTGGCAGAACCTCCACAGGTTGGGGTAAGGTGATTTCTTCAGCAAAAGTTTTACAAGATTTTGTAGGAAAGCCTTCGTAGCTTTTTCAGCGTGCTTTTTAGACGGTGCCGTGATGCAGCCGTTGCCATTATTCAGCTTTGGGAGAGCTTCCTGAAATATGCACAGCCTCTGACTCTTCCCTCTCCATTTACAAATATCCTTGATAAAATACTAGAAGAACCAGACATTTACTGGACACCCTCCCCACCAAACCTCTCCTTTTCTGTTTACATGTCCTTATCTATTTTCATATTCCCTACTGCAGGCAACCAATTGGATGAGTTGTACATTGTGAAATACAGCTACTATGCATTCCCTTGGGAGAAGGAGTACAAACGTAAGTTGAGTCTTTTTTTTGCTTCATTTTTAAACTATTTTCTTTTATGAATAGTCAACGTTGTAGCAGCTCACCCTCTCCGTCCCTTTATAGCTGTGACTGGCAATGTTTGCTGAGGCTGAAATGCAAGCAAAGTATTCATACCTCTTCCTAAAGACTTGGTGCATTCATCCCAGCATCCTAGCCCGACTAGAATATCAGGGCATGTTTCAAAATGTTTTTAATGCTGTCTTTTAGATATTCTTCCAAAAGGGTTAACTCCCTTTTATCCACATACATGTAAGATATGGAGGCAGGAGACAGAGAAGCTGCTACTGCAGAAGAGATGACCAGTGCATGTGACTTCAAAGCAGTACCTTATGCATTGTAGGTAAATCATTCATAATTGTGTTTGGCCAGTTGTGCAACATCTTATGTGAGGAGAAAAATTACTTTCTGACTCCCACAGAGCGTCATTTTCTGCCCTAATGCATGAGAAAGCTCCGCTGCTATTCGCTTAAAGAACTCGGTTTTTTTCTTCCCATCTTCTACTTTAATCAATTGGAATTAAGTATTTTCTGGTGTGCCCAGCAGTCAAAGGGTGCACTCACATCCACCCGGCCTTGGATCTACCACTGTCAGTGCTTTCTGTGTAATTGCAGCGCTTTATCCTGTTTATGAAAACGTTGTATGCTTTTATCTACTGAGGGTGGCATCCAGGAATGCTACATTTATGCTTTAAACATAGACACCAAAAAGACTCAGAAATGCTAAAGATGAGAGTACACTTTATTGTAAGCATGACAGCAGCAAGTTACAAAACTTCTTCATCTTTAGCCCTCAACGGTGGCATGCTGCTATAGCTATAGGAAAGGCTGTGCAGGGGTAGGGAGCCGTGACGTTCCAGCTGTGCTCCTGTAACTCAGATATTTACAGCTGAGATAACTAGTCCTCTCGGCTATTCTGCGTTTTAGTAAAAGCAGTGAAGATAGCTGCTGCCTAGGCACCATGTCTGATTGCTATGGACAGATCACATAACATGTTTTCTTTTAGCGGCATTATTCACATGAATTACTAACTTTCAGGCATGAAGCCACACAGTCGATTGCAGAGCTCTGCCATCTCACATCATAAATTAGGTTTATTAAACCAAGCCTTAAAATCACTGTCGCATTTGAAATTCAGTCTTAGGTTTTCAGGTCACATTTTTTTACAAATTAACCCCAAAACACTGCTGGCCTGAGTAATGTTGAGAACGATGTACATTTCCCTTGCTATGGCCTAAACCTGCGGTTCAGCCGACTGTGCCTGTGAGGGATGCGTGTAGAGAGGCAAAGCAGAAATGCCTCATGCCCACAGCTCCTTGAGGTGCCCAGTGCCTGTGTGCAGTGAGAATGCCTGGCTGGTGCCAAGAGAGGGGGGACACGCTCTCGTGGAGCGTCCCAGGTTGTTAGTCCCTTCATCTCCCCTCTGCTGGGTGCAGGGTGTAGGTAGAGGCCTCCTTGATCCTCAACACCTTTGAAGTGATGCAAATCTTGAACGTAACTAAGCTGCCTTTTTTCTTCCAGCTGACGGTTTTGCTCTGAACTAGTCAGCCCAGAGAAATCTGTAGAAGAGAACGAAGGTGGGGACTTGTGCATATCTGAAGCCGCTGTCTCTAGGTGGCCTTCAGGTCCACAGAGCCAGAACTGCACGTTCACGGTAGGTGCTGGATTAGAGAGTTTTGTTTTACAAAAGAAACAAGCACAAAGCATTTTAGCTGGTCTTAGACGCAGAGTGACACTGAATAGCTCTCCACCTGCAGCCTAGTTAACATACTTAGTGTCATACCATTATGCTTCTTGTTAAGAATATTTAAAAGCCTGATGGACTCAGCACTTCTGCTTCCTCACACGGGAAAGAACTAGGAAGAAAAAAGCTGAAAGATTTTGTTCAGTATGATGCCAAAACTCCTTAATTCTAATATCAACAGACCACAACCTTCCCCATAGTGAAAGGGTTTTTTATCTTGTTCATACTGTATGTATGTAATGTCTTTGCTAAGGCTACCAACAAGGTCATCTCTTTGGGTTTTGGTTTGTGTTTTGTGTTAAGCCCTGAATTGAGACTATTAGCTTATTTCACGTAGGCCAGCAAGGACAACCGCCTTCGACTTTTTTTTTTTCTTTTTCTTTTTTTCCTCAGAATACTGGAGTGGATGGGACACCCGAGACTTGGAGAACTATTTAAGAAAAAAGTGTTTGAGATGTTCTCGAGAATATGTGAATTCCCATTAAATGCAGCCATTCTCAATAAAATAGCAAATGTTGAGGCTGATTTTTATGGCTTTAGGAATGTTCCTAGAAATGTCAACTCAGTATGTCTCTTTCTAAACTAAAATTAGGACTAGACTACGACGACCATGATTTTAGTGTTATATAATAGTGACATAACAGCGTGATAGAAAGTGACACAGTCACATAAGGAAGCCCATTTTTTGCTGATCTACCGTAATGTGTTATACCAACCAAACAACCTATTTTAACTGAATTTCTGACCAGGAAATAGCCACAGGAGAAGGACACAAGAAGGGGCTAGAAACTGTTTAAGTAAAGAACAATGAAAAGAAAAAACATCATGAACCTAGAGAGAGTTAACGTATGTATATACATGTGAGTGGATTTCCAGGCTTCATAGTAGGTCTAGAAATTGCTTTATTTTTCCTGTATTTCAGTAGAGTACAATGCGTATGATACTTGTAAGTAAAAATGACCATAAAGAAAACTCAAATATTTCAAAAAATTCAAGATAAAAAAGCAGTAAGGAAACCAGTAAAATTTACGAATTTAGCTGAGTGGTCAGAATAATGATTCACTGTTGACAAATGCAACATAAGAAGGAATAATTTGAGCTACCCAAATACATTGCTGTTGTCACTCAAGAGAAGACCTGTGCCTTATACTGGATGGTTCAATGAAAGTCTCTGCTCTGTATGGAGCAAGGGTCAAAAAAGCAAACAAACTGTGAGGATGCACAAGGACTGGGAGAGAAATGATGCCAAAAATCTTATAATGTCATTAAATAAATCAGTTGTATGCCCTGACCCAAAGTACTATATTCAGTTGTGGTTATCCTTTATCAAAGAAAATGTACCAGAAATAGATGAAGTATAGAGATGGGCAATGTAAATAATTAGAAGCATGAAAAGCCCTTCATTTCGAGACAGATTGAAAAGTTTAAAATTATTTTGATGAGAGAGAAGATGGCTTAGATGGGTCACTAGTGCTAATGGCTACACTGTATACAGGAGAGGTTATTTGGAAAGGCAACAAGTGAAGAATAAGTGCAATGAAGTTAGTCATTTTTGCAATACGTGTTTCTCTTCTGGAACTCATTGTACCTTGGTGGTCAAGACTTCAGCTGAACGCAGACTTCATTTAGATATGTATTTAAATAAACATATCGTCTGTGGTGCAGTCCACAGGATTTAAAAGAATTTTTGAAGAGTCATAGACTACCCCAAATGTGAACATTAGCCAAATTGTAAATGAGAGAGTTAAGAAGAAACCTTTCCTATGGACACATTATTTCATAAATGCTTACTACTGAGTTTCTGACGCCTCTCCCTGAAACACATCTTGTACAGGCCACTGTCAGAGAGAATATCTGAGGAGATGGACCACCGCTCTGATCCAGTGTGTCAATTCCTATGTTGAATCAATGATATAGAGATGAAAGGTTCGATATCCCATTATCAGTCTCTTGAACCGTCCAATTCTCCTCCTCTTCCCCATTCAGCTATTGATTAAATTAAATGCAGCAAGGTAAATGGGGACAGGAAAGAAATTCCTTATCTTAGCACAGCTCTTTGTCTATGTGCTTTAGTCTGCATTATAAGGAGACACTAATCCCAAACTACTGAGCAATCTGTTAGCTAGATTTATTCACAACAGCCCATCCACACAAAGACGCCACTATTTGGTTATTATTTTTAATGCCATCTAACTTTTTATTATTTTTAGACATATGAGTATGCATTTGCTGCTCATTACATGCTGCAGTTCTGGGGCAAAACTAGGTACAAAGAGACTGTGAAGGACAAACCCCTACCATTCATCTGTACACATGTGCCATGCTGACTGCTGTATGTTGTGGAAAGATTCTCTGTAGATTCACCAATCTGAAGAAATAATGAGCTTAAAGCAGTGGAACCTCTGAAAACAGTTGGCAGTTAGATAATGATGGATATGCTACAGAATCCAGAGATCTTGGTGGTGGAGGATGAATGATGCATATAATGAAAAGAAGGCTAAAGCTGATCACCTTCCCTGTTAGTATAAACACGTAAAATGCAATTCACTGTGATGATGGTGGTGGTGCATTGCATAATAAATTATGTGTCTGGATCATAAAGGCAATTTTTTATGATAGAAAAGTTTAATAGAAAATGTATGTAAATGAGCGTAACTTGCCAATTGATGCTTTTTGACTAGAGTGTTAGAGGAGAAAATAATTTCTTCTCTAGCACATTTGCAAGTTGAGCTGAAAAATGCGGGTGAGTTCCACTTTCCAATTTTGCTCACATTTTCAGACATAGAGGGATAATAGATTAGTTAAGAGCTGTATTTTATTGCTGTAAAACTGTTCAACATTGTGCAAAATTTTTGGAAGTGCTATGAGTGAAAGTTGGTGGTGAGGAAAACGTGGTGGAAATTGCTGATTAATAAAGGAGCAGGAGCCAGCAGGTCCAGTTCTAAAATTGCTGGGGGCTTGCATGGGCTCCAAATAGATCCTGGGGGCTAGAAGTAAAGATTGTCCCAGCTGAGAAGCTCTAACAAGCAGAGCGTTCCAGTGGAGGAAAAAAACGCCCAAAAAATAAACAAAATGCTGGACAGGAACGTATCAGTGAGAGACGGGAGGGCTCTTGTGTTTCCCACTACTTGCAAAGGTGCTGTATGAAAGATGCAGCCAGGCTATGTGGGCCATGGGATTATACTGGGGGACAAGGCAGCAGATGAGAAATCAAAAAACAAAATACCTATCATGTAGGGATGCTTCTTACAGCAAACAGGGGCAGCTTGGTCCTCAGAGTACAGCGATACTTTGAACCCCATTTCTCTGCTGTATTTTTAGCTATTCCCAAATTTAATGTTCTCCTAGGATTGTCTGTAGGCAGGCAGGCTCTCGAGGACCTGCTCTTCTTGAGATGAATATGGGCTGTTTAGACATGTTGTCCAGACTGTAATGTCTTTTTATACCTAGGTTTAACTACTAATAAAAAAGGGAGTGGGATATTCTGGTGATAGTGAAGGGGTTTTTTTTCCATGGTGTTGGCCATACATTGAGGAAATTCAGGGTGGTTTACTTTTTTCTTTTAGTAATTTGAGTGAAATATGCTTAACAATATTAAGAAAAAAAGGGGGTAAAAAACTATCTGTGAGGAAGTTTTAATAAATAAGTATTTTTCCATTTACCATTTTCCATAGAGCTGTGCAAAAGATTCCAACAAAATATTGTGATTTTTCTGAGCTTGGGTTTTACTATGGGAAAGTAAAATTCAATGAAATTTTCGAAAAGAATTTCTAAGTAAAATTTACACATGCTATACAGCCAAAATACTGATAAAAACTATCAAATTGACATTTTGAAACATAGCAGCTTGAATCAATGTTTTGTTTTGACATTTTGATGCAAAATGTAGATATTTCTGTGTGACATTTCCAAAGCAAGTTGGGATTTTTTTGGTAACTGTCCTGCGGAAATATTTAATGATTCGACAAGCAAATGTCAAACTGTTAGAATTCCCATGCAACATAAATTCCATTGGCTGATCAGCTCTTATTCATGCCCTTTGAAGAAGAGTTGAGCCTATCAATATAATAGAAATCCATATTCCCACACAAGAAGTTCCAGTTCAAATTTGAGTTCTAGCAGTCTCACATAATTATCCTTTTTGGCAAATTCTGTTGAGAAACAGTGGGCGTAATATTTTGTCACTTAGAGGGGTTTTTTTGAGGTAACACCAAATTAGAGAGAAAAAGCATAAAATTCATATTTCAAGAGGAATCTGGGAAATTATTTCATTAGCTGAAACTGGAAGCAATTTTTTTTTAATTTAGTCAAATGCCATACTGCCCCCATCCAGACACAAATTAAAAAAAAAAAAAAAACAAACACAAAATAATTTTATCTTTGTCTCAGTGCACCGTTATCATTCAATTCTGGTTAGAGAATAGATGTCCCAGACACAGAAGCTGTATAAGGCTCTCTTTGGCTGATACGACTGACATTTAACTTGTTACTAAACAATAAATCTGGAGCATTGGTTTTCTAGAACTGCACCTATGCCACATTTAAAAAGCTGAAAACCACAGCAAAACACCACATTTTTGCAGAAAAGATGGGTTGTCCATCTGAAAATGTTATGAAAGCTGTTCCTAGGAAGATTTGTGCAGCAAAGCAACCTACATCTCCAAGGAGGTAAGTGGCGCAGAACGTGCTGTTGAAGGCTGGGATCTCCCAGGGTTTGATCAAGAGTTAGAATTTGGTTCTGGCAATGACAGGGGCCCTCGAGTAACTGGACTCTGATCCTCAGCCTCTCAAATCTAGATTAGCAAAGGCTGCCTCTAGAAGGAATTTGACGGTCTAAACTGAATCATCCTGTCACACATTTCTCCGTTCCAATCCATTTCTTCTGTACAGTTACCTAAATTCACACAAATTAATGGAGAAAAAAACAATAGTGCTAAGAGGAAAGTTCCTTTGGCAAAGAGAAGCAAAAATAAGCCACGTTTTCCCAGTTTTATTTTCAGACATTCTCATCAGGGCTTGAATTCTTATTTGTATCCAGATCCACAATATGTTTATTTAAAAAAGATAAGAATCAACATGAGAGAACACCACATCTGCTAGAAATCCACTAGTAACAAGAAAAGCAGTACTAGCAGTGCTCTGCTGAAATGGTTAATAACAAAAGGAAAATTAGACCCTTTATTCTAGAGAGCATACATTTATGCAAAGAGGATGTTTAGCTGGGGGTGAAGAGATGAGGACTTGGCTAGTTATGAACTTGTAGAATAATCATGGGAAAAATGATGAAGTGTTCATAGTGGTATAGTAATGACATACGTAAAGTAAATGTGTTATGATTAGATCAAATTGCAGAGAGAAATAAGTAAATGTTGAGAACAATGCCGTGTTCGATGTGTAAACAACACATCTCTCTCCTTAGCTGGGGTTGTTATAAGCAAGCAAGAGTTAAAAATACAAGAGCAATTTTTAGAGGCAACCTCATGACTGGCAATCAGTGCTAATAAGATTCTTTTCCTCTTGCAAGATTCACAGAAAGCCCTCAATCCATGCCGAGCACATTCAAAGGCAAGGGACTAAGCGCTCCCCTTACAGGTTCATTATCATTCGCAGGTTATCCCAAGCCAAGTGAATCAGGAAAGCAAATGAATTAGTGAGAATTAAGGAGCCTCTGTGGTCTGAACCCTCTCCAAATCTCAGCTAAGATGAAAGGTAGACGCTGATGTCTTGTGTCCCAGGGTTTTCAGAATTGGAGCCCCAGTGCCGAGCCGCTTCCTCCAGAGCCTTGCAGAAATGTGCAGGCAGTTAATGTTGCCTAACGTCTCCTGACCGTGGGTTCAGCCATGTGGGAAAAGTTTTACGAGGCTGCAAAAACCAAACCCCCTTTCACTCACAATTAATTACAGGAGAGTTGCTATAGCACCTCGCTGTCAATGAGTCCAGCGTAAGCACACTTTCTTCTCATCTTGCTCAGTAATAATCAAAGATACTGGGGTAGTGTCTTAGTACGTAATGATATCAAATAGGGTAGTTAAGAGACAGATCTATAGCACATTGAACCACTAACAGTACTGTTTCATTGGAAGCAATATCTTAAATGATAGGATTTGTACCTGATGTGAATCAGGCTCTCTAGTATTTACCTTTATTTTTATTTGTCTGAAATGATGCAGCACCTGACAAGCTTTTAATCATATACTTATTTTTAGTTGATAGGATACAATGATCTTCTCGGGGAAGCTATGGACTTAAAGTACAGTGGGTTGGAAAGATTTCAAAGGAAAGCAGTTTGTTTTCATTAAATACTTGTTACTGTTAATTATATTTGATCACTGTAAAGAATACAGTTTAATTAAAGAAGCACGCTGTCTAGAAAAAATATTTGATTTCCAAAGGATAACAGTATATCTTTGCATTTGTAAGTAGGGGGAGAAATATCAAGTGAAAATATGCAGATATTTTTGTGTGTGTGTGTGTGTGTGTGTGTGTGTGTGTAAATAAAACAATATTGGTTTTGGGAGACTAGAGGCTTGACAGGAGAAAAAAATCCATTCAAAAGAATTTTTCCAATTCTGATAATAAAATTACACTCAAATAGCAAGCTTGTATCTTATCAGATGCTATCTTTATGTGTGTTTCAAATTATTTAACATAAGTAATTATCCACAATAAAATAACATTTGGCAAATGACATTAACCAGTGTTTTCACAGTCTGGGTTTGTATCAACATTTTAATCAGATATATTTCTCTGCCATGATTTTTAATGTCATCTATTTCATGAATGTGAAGAGTTCAGTATGAAATTACATGTTTTTCATAATAAATGCATGGGTCTAATTTTATTTTTTTGCAAATGGTGTTTTTTCAGGGCTAGTTTGAAGGAAATTAATAGAAAATGAAGGCTGATAACTCCACGTGTAACTGAAGTCTTGAATTCATGTGCCAGTGTACATAATTGTTCCTTTAAACAATCACGTTGGAAAATTTTCTAGTTTTTACTTCCCCTCTTCATATAATTCCTGACTCATGACCTCCTATCTACCAGTCAGGCTTGATGTGCACGACTGTATCTCATTTATAATAATCATGATCTTTACAGAGAGATCGATTAAAATATTATGGTTCTTTTAAAATCAGAATGCATATCAAACGAAGCCTCACTTATAAAATAAAGAAAAAGCTCGGCCTTTTGCAGAGTCTCCTCGGTGTGAATAAGAGGTTGTAAAAATCTCTTAATATTCAAAGACAGTTAATCATTAAAGAGGCAAATATGTTAATAAGTTTTTATCACAATTGAAAATGCTGTTAGTGGTTCTCTGGATTACGCTGTTCTATATACACTGCATTTAACATGGTTAGTAAAACAAGACCCTGCCCTGAAATTTTTGCATTTTCTTGAAAATCACCACCTCCAAAATAATATGTAGTTTAAATAAAAAGCTAATAGCATTTAAAGAATCGTTTTCCTTTTAATATGCACTCTAGTTTTTATAGAAAGTATTTCAGAAACTACAGAATGTTTTAACCCTTTCTTTCACATCAAATTGCTGAATGGAAAAAACCCCAACATCACTTAAACTAAGGTTGAAAATATCTATCCGAGGCATCGACTCTAGACAATTTATTTTCCTGTATTTATAATTACTTTTTTTTGGAGGGGTGGGGGATGTTTAGCAATCCCAGTCACAAAGAAAATGCTCTGAGACTTAAAGGAAAGATAAAGGTGAACTGCAGGACAGTGTTAAAATCCAACAAATCTCATTCTTAATTCTTTAAGATTGCAGTGTTGTTCATTTCCTAGTGTCTTTTTTTATTTGCACTAAGCCTTGTGCATTTCTATATGGAAGACATTTTTCTGTTTTTCTAAATTAGATGAAAGAAATAGTTCAATTGATATAATTCTCCCCACTCTCTTCCTAAACCTCTGTATCATGAAATGATTTCATTAATTGCATCTTTTAATACTGCTCTTGTTTTTAATCAGTTTCCCCTAGGTTAGCTTGTGTCTCACTTTTAGTCAATTCTATTTGTTATCCAAAGAATTAAAGATAGGAGATGCAGGTAAAATCCTTTTGCGAAAGACTTGAGCATACGACAGAAGAAAAAAAAAACAAAAAAAAACCCCAAACCCCAAAAAACAATTAGAACAATTTCCCAGCCAGTATCAGCCTAGCAAGCAGCAAAGCACACAATACCATCAAGTGTGTGTGTGTGTGTGTCTGTGTGTGGGAAGAGCTTCATAATACAAATATTATTTAAAATGGTGTGAATCTGCGGCAGCCTGCAGCAACAGCAACGCCAGCCAGCCCTGCGTTAGCGAGGCAGCGGGCCCTGCCCTTGCGCTGGCCACAAATGACCAGTGAAATCCCAGAGGCACTCTTGAATTTCTGCATTCTCATTTCATCAGCTGCAAAATATCTGTCACTCACGTCCCACACTGGGCAAAGTGACACCTGCCAGTCTCAAGAACAAGGACAAATTAATGTTCCTCCACCAACTGTGTCTCAGAAATGAGTAGCGAGAGACGGTGTGAGCAATCAACAGCTAGAGTACATTGTTAAAGTTTGCAATGCATTTCTGGGGTTTCCTTTCAGCCAAGGTAATTTGCAGCAGCTGTTGTCGGTTTATGCTGTTATTGAACATCATGTGTTCCGCTGATTTCCCTCCTAACGAATCTTTTAGAAATATTTGCAAAATGTGTGCACAATTGCATTGCCGAGGTTCCATGAAACTGCAAAACAAGGGGGCTCGGTTTAAAACAATGCATGGGAGAGGCAGCGCAGCTGCCGCCAGAGGAACGTGTAACCCAGGCACTCGCCTATTTCTTCCTAGAAATCACTCAGAAACATTTTGGATACTGGATACAAAATCTTCAAAAAAACACCCAAAACAACAAAAAAAACCATTTCTGATGTCTGTCATCATGTCACATCACATTATGCGATATTATATCTGCTTGTGATGAGATGCAACATGACAGGATGTAATGCAATGTAACGTATCAAAAAATGTAAATAATCCACTTTTGGGGATTAGATATCTGCTGTCAATTCCTATAGCACGAGTCTGAACTGAATTTATTGAGGCGGATGGGAGCGCGGCGAACGCCAAACTGTCCGTGGCGTTTGCAAACCAGCACACATCACAGTTCACTGCCTCTCCCAATTACTTTTGGGTAGTTGGGCTCATATATGACTGTATTACAATGTTAAATAAAGTTCTTGTGGTGTGTAGTCTTGTGACTTGATCGTTTTGTTAATTATAACCGCCTACGGCAATCACTTTGAGGGTGCCTCGCCGTGAGGAGCGGTTTTGTGTAGTGTTTCTCATGGTAAAATGTAACTCACACAGGGTGAACACAAAATTGGGTAGTATGTATGAAGTAACTGGGGAAAAAAAAACCCTGCTTTGGGCCAAATAAGAGACGGTGCAGCCTCCTGAGGTCTCCCTGAGGCTGGAGACCTTCCTCCTGGTGGGGCGACTACCATCAGAGAACAGGAGGGAGAGGGTTAGGGTTCATTTCTATGGTATCTGCCTCTTCGTTATTGACCAAAAGCACCTACATTTTCTAATTTCACAGGCTCGGAAACCTCATCTCACAGCAGAAGGTTGCCAGCGCTTTCTCCCAACTCTGGAGGAGGGGGCGGACAGGGCCGGCGGGCTGTGCCATGGAAGGTGGGCATTTGGAATGACGGCAAATGTAGCCCGACTGCTCTGGGGGTGATTGGGAAGGGAGGGGACAGGGATTTCGAGGTGTTGCACCAGGTGCTGGTGGTTTGGGGAAATTAAAAGACCTTGGCTTGCCCTCGTGTAGCCAAGGCTAGGGGAAGGGGCTTGTCACCAACATGGGGGAGTCCCCCGTCCCCTCTCCCGCCACAGCCCGGGCCTCCTCCCCCTCTGCCCCCACCTTCCTGCTGGCTCACTTGCAGCAGCTGCGCCCAGCCCAGAATTAACCCATTTGAGTGTCCAGTGCCCGCAGAAAAAACAAACCCAAGCCAATCTATTTCACCAGTAATTGAGCGTTAACGGACGTTTTAGAACTTGCTTTTAATTTTGTTTCAATAGAAGACAGAAAGGCGCATTGTCTGAAGCCTCCTCTGCAGCACAGGCAAAAATATCTCCTCACCGCTCTGAGGGCTTCGCCCCCGCTACCTTTGGCTGCGTTGGGAGCTCAGGCATAGATGAATGAACAGCATTTTAAGTACTATGTTTATTCGATGTGCTCTAAGCAGGGTTAGATAATACGATATTTATAAAGCCCAATTCTCTGTATACTCGAGGGTTGCCCACCTTGCTAGCGCGGATGCCGCTGAACCGATATTAGCAACGGTGAGGGGTGGCTGTAAATTTTGCCTCGTGTAGACAAGGCTTACAAGGTAAGCAGGCAAACCCCCGGCTGCAACCGCCTGCCTAGGAATGGAACCTTTTATTTGCTGTCATAGTGATGACTTTTAATTGTCCCAATAAACAAGCTTTTAAAAAGCTTCTAAAATGTTCTCTAATAACACACTTTGGTCTTTAGCCATAGAAATGCAGAAATAATTAGAAGTGCCATTGTGTACAGTGCCTTCTGGACTGGGCTGAAGGTGAAGGAGAAAGTATCATGCTATCCTTGTCAGCTGCAAGGGTAATTACTGCTGGCTGAAATTACTCAACATTTGTTTATAAGCTCCCCAGAGCATGCTGTAAATAGATTGTCTGTTATAGTCCAATCACATTAAAACGCTGCTCCTTGCAAACTGCTACCTCCTGTTTTCTGTAAGCTAGACAGAGAAAGCCTGCTGCTCACTTATTGAGCACCAAGCACTGAAGAGCTATGTTTAATGTGATTGTTTTCATTAGCTCTTCTCTGTCTGATATTACATTTATAGTTTGCTGGGCTTGAGGACTGGCATGTTGCATCGCTTTCATTTGCTGTAGTGAGAGCGAATAGCTTTATTTCTGGAGGGTGTATGCAACAGTTGATGGGAATTTTGGAATAGCAAAAGCATGGGAATATCTACGGACACTCGTTCTCCTCGTGGGCAATGGTGTTTGTCTATTTGCCTTTTAAATGCTCCTGCACTGGTTCCAGCAGTGGTCACGTTGCCTAAATTGTCCTTTGAAGGATGAGAAGTATTTTCATAAAAGGTTAGAAAGAATGTATTTTCCTTAGCACTGAATTTCACAGTACAGCATTGTCCTGTCCATTATGACCTGAGTTGTATGAAATAGTGATGCAGCCACAGCCTGTCTGTTTGATTTGCTCTCAGCATGATTTACCACATCATATCACAACAGCCCAGGTATTTCCAATAAATATGGGGCCAAATTCATCGCTGACATATGCAGACACAATTCCATTGCTATCGATAGAGTTGCATTTGCTCCCACCAAGGTGAATCTGGCCACTAAACTGAAGATTTAGGGGAAAGAAATAGAATTTTGCAAAAATACCCAACCCAACTCACAAAACTAAAAACCAAACACCACCACCACCCCAACCCCCCCAAGTATACATTAAAAAAAATAAATAAAGGCAGTACAGATCCATTATTTGGTATCAGGGGCAGGAATTTGTAACCCCTGTTTCATGAGTAATTCATGAGAACACACACAAAGGGTATTTCAACAGCACTCATTTTTATTTACCACTGATTATTCCCCCAAATCAGTACTGATTATACAGAGAGCAAAGTGTGGACCCATCATGTCACATTTATTTGAAAAGGCTAGCAACAACAAGCTGCCTTGCATACCCCCGTAGCTGGGAAAAAGTCTAGACGTTAGTGAATTTAACCTGATTTTCTTAAAACACAGACACTGCCCTGGTGTAAATCCTCATGCAAGACATTGCAGCTACGACAACTTACACCAGCTTCCCGGGAAATAACACAACAAAGCAGCAACGTTAGTGACCAGTAGAGAATTATTAAAGGAACACAGATAATTGGAAGAAAATAAATGACCTGGGTAGAATAGCTACTATAAAATGAAGTGCAGGCAAAATCACTGTACCGGATACCTTCCAGCCTCACACGTCTAGGTGCCTTTCTCCCTAATTTTAAGATCTTCATAAAGCTTCTGTTCTCTGTAAACCAGTCAGGAAAGGATAAGAATTGGGGTTTGGATATCCACATTTTCTTCTAACTGGAATCATTGCCTGTGGAAAACTGTCCTTCTGGGAAAGATACTGGAGTGCTAGAAATGATGATTCAATTGCCCATTAAGATAATTCCTGGAAGTACTTCTTTCTTGAGGCTGTGTTTCCAGGAATGGCAATCACGGCATCACTGCTCTGACAGTACGATGGGTATCTCCAGAAGTGGACACAGCAGGTGAATATTTCCAGTTACTGCAAGTAATACACTGCAGGTTAGATCTTGTGGTTGTCTTTATTTGCAAAAGCTAACTAATGCAGCCTATTGCAATCCTTTGGTGATGAATTCTACCAATTGTTTTGCAATAAGCGGGAGCTTTTTTGCAATCCAGGTAACATTTTTTATGTTCCTATTACTGCTTTTTGTGCTATTAGAGAAGCAGTGAATCTTTAAAGAGAAACTTCCTACAGCTAAAAAAGACATTAAGGGGGAAAAAAGCTGGGAGCCATAGTGACAGGTACAACTAAGGCTGTATCCTTCGGTTCCCTGGAAACCAGTCAAACACTATCTCATCTTGCAATGGTTGTGTCTGATCCTCTGCTTCAGACATCTTCCTAATAATGGCAACTACAGAGGTGACTCTCTGCAAATAAGGGCTTACAGCAACTGGACATCCATCATATATCTCCAGAGCAACATTAGACCACCCTAATGGGTACTCCCGTCTTCATTATGATATTAATTCTCTAAATTTCCAAAGTGATTTCATTTGTAAAATGACAAAGGCTGGCTGCTCAGGAGACAAACTGTTTTCATCCCCCTCCTGCATGCTTACAAAGGCTTGCTCTCTTTAGTCTTTGGGGGAAAAGAAATTTGATAGCATCAGATCTCCTGTGATACACAAGGCTGCCTAACAGCTACACCACCTGCCAGCACTGCATGCCTGCCCATCCAGCCTGAAGATTTCTAAAGCAATGGTTGATGAGTAGAACATAGATGTTGGTTTTGGAGGGGGGGAGCTATGCAGGGAGAAAACAGAGGCTGTATAAAATACTCAGTGTGAAAGTGAGGCAGGATTGAGGGTAAGGGTGAGGTCAGAGCCAAGGCTGGAAACTGAATCAATCTGAACAAGGTTGGTTTGGTTAGATTAGGTAAAAGCATGATTTTCTCCCTGGTGTATCAAAGCCTTTGCTGTGGCTACAAATTCACTGACAGACCACCAAAGCAAACTTTTCACAAAGAGGCAATTCTTTGCATAGCTCCTGATCTCCAAACTCTTCAGCATTAAATAAAATAAAGATTAAATTAAAAAGGAAGTCAGTAAACCTGTTATATCTCTAACACTTGCCCCATGTAGTGACTAACTAAAGCCTCTGACTGAACAATAGCGAGGAATTAGGAGGTTCTTTTAAGGGCAGCGATAATTGTAACCTGACTGCTGGATGAAGTTGGAAGCAATCGAAACAAAACAGCTTTTAATGTACTGAAAAGTGTACAAGACACCAATCTCATTAGGCTTTATCCAGCTTTAAGGGACCACCCAAATGGCATCCTGTAATTTGCCTGGTTCTGGATTTCCTTTCATTTACACTTGTTCTCTCCTGCAGTCGGTAGTGTGAGAGGAGACTCGTGCTGAGTAGCCCAGTTCCTCCTCCCAGTGAAGACCACCTTCAGCAAGCAGCTGATTTGAGTTGCTCCTGTGAGTACCCTCTTACAATTTCCTTCTCTTTGTCCTTGCTCCACTGCTAGCTTTCTTTCATACCAGCTACTTCCACACCCCTGTAGTGATGAATCTCAGTATTCAGGGCCAGCACTTGGTACTGGCGTGGCTGCATGGCGCCCAGTCCCAGGGCATCCTGCAGCCCAGGTGTCCTTCAGCTGGCAAGAAGATAGCGAAGCACCTGTAGGGGATTGCAGCCCAAAAGCGCATCCCCACCTGGCTCATCTGCTCCCTCCAATGCACAGGGACACCGCGGCTGCTCTGTGCAGGCAGCGATGAGGGCAGCTCTCGGGGTGAGTGTGCTGGGCTGTGTGTCACCCAGGGCGGCGCATGGCTCCGCATCCCACTGCTGCCTTTCATCAGGCATTTACTGCAAATGGGGGTCTTCATTAAATCTTATAAATGTATCAAAGAGTGTTTCCATCTCACACATATGAAAACATTACCGTAAAATCTTGTTTAAATCTAAATTAATTAGCAAGATTAAAAACATTGAAGAGGATGGCTCTTTTTTTCTCCCAGAGGAAGCCCTCATGTTTAGGCTACAGTCAAGCTCCGCTTTTTCTAATTCTCTCCTTCTTTCTGGCCCTATAAATCTTGTGTCCTTTCCTGAACAGCCATGCAGCTTCAGCAGGAAGGAGACTGCCCCTCTCTTTTCCCTTCTCTGCCCTCCTTCTCCAAATCTCCAGCACTTGTGGCTTAACTTGGTAGTCAGAGACTAGGCTGGAGCTGTAGATTTGAACCCCCTCACACTGAGGAGGTCGCTGAACCGTAGTCAGCTCACCAGTTTCTGGGTGAGTGCTTTAACCACTGCTATAAAAGATGAGCAGCAGCATCACCACCATCCATCTTTAAAAAATAAAGAGTAATCCAGTTGTCCAGCCCTCAAGGAACAAAGCGCCTATGAGTCAGAGGGTTTTGCTGAATGTGAATGTGAGTTACATCTTAATGCTTAACTGAAGGCTCTGTGTGCATAGCTTAGTCCTATAGGAAATACGATTTTGGATTATTAGCCTCTCTTCATCATTTCCTAGCAGATTTGAACATCATCTCAACTCAACATACTTTCTGCTAAAAATCCTGTTTTCAGTGGTAAATGTACACCACAAAAAGAAACCTGGATCTTCAACTTGGATGACATAACTTTCCTCAGAAATCACAGGTCTTGGAGGTATTTTTGTTCTTGTCGTCGGGGCTGAATTTTAATGCTATAATGATCCTGCCAGATGATGACTGACTTCTGTTTCTGTGTCTTCTTTGAATATAGATGGGAGATGGAGATGCTCAGCACCTCCTGGTAATACTCCACTTTCCAGTTCTACAGCTTCATTTTTCTGCACTTTAAGTATTTAGTATAAAGACATGATGGTCTGAGGTGGGTTGGCAGCTGTCCCTACCAGTTATTTATGTTTTTTGAAATTTTGCATTCCATAGACTCAGATTCAAACGTGCTGTAAGGAACTGTACTGCGATTGCTTATCTCAGGGATAAACTTGGCTCCATGTTATATGCTTATGATGTTATTGATGGCCCTCTGGCCCCCAAATTAAATTATTAATGGAAAATTCTTTGTCATTTGTTTCTCAATGTCACATGAATGCAAAAGTATTTTTCAGTGCAGCTTCATGGAGAAGACATTCTCCATTTGCATTGAACTTCACCTTTTCTGAAAGAGGTGCTAAACTATTATTCCTTTCCATCTTTAACTAAATACTGTAGTTCCCTGTCTAAGATTAATCCATTGCAGTTTCTATCAATTAAAGCTCTACTAACACACCGAAGTCCTGGTTCTTTTTGCAAAAATCACAGGCTAATGCTTAGGGGTTTGTGCCAGTTTCATGCAAGTTAGCCCATATAAGTCCACTTTGACATCATAAACTTTGTTTCTGTCTTCCATGGTTGCCTTCCAAAAGCTTGAAACTCCAGCCTAATGTGTCACTTCAGTATGGACAACCGTTCGTTATGGAAAAAAAATATATCCTGTTTCCTAAGCTCTTAGAATGCTCTATATTAATATAGCACAGAGCTGGAGCAATCATTAGCTGCGTTTAGGCTTCCTGAACTTTACAGTGGAAGGAAATTAGCTTCACAAGGGTGACTGTAAAAGCTATAGTGGTTTTTTTTGTGGGCTCTGCGTTTAGTAACAAGATGAACATTGCTTTGCTGGGATTCAGTGGGGTGAAAGCCACCATGAAGGGACAGCTGGTGGTTCATTTGTGGCGAGGGAAGGCCAGCCCCATAAGGAGTGGTGTGGCATAGAGGTTTTGTTGTTAATTGCATATGACCTTTCTGCTTTCATGTCGGGGGACAGCAGCGCCATGACCACCCGACGTGGTCCATGCTGCCAGTTATACATGGAAGGGTTGAACTGATCTTTTCTCTTTCCAGGCTTGGGGGGAAATGAAAACGTAGTCCAAATGCTATTTAGTCTGTTGGCAGGCTCAGTTTCATGAAGGTGAAAATGTGTCTGAAAGCCACTTTTATTTGCTCTCTCCACCCAAACAGTACTTTTATTGCTGAGCCTCTGGAAGGCACAATACAGCATCTGACTGGTGCTCTGCTCTCAGATACCTCTCAAGTAGAAAACAAGTTGTTTGCCATTTTCTTCCCTTGTCAGATCAAACCAATACACATACTCAATATACCTATCTTGAGAAGTTTTCTTTATTGATGACTCTCACTTTCTCTGCAAACAATATATTTTCTACAGTAACCGTCCAGGTAAATAGGGTTCACTCTGGAAATAGAAGGAGCAGAACCATATGGGAGAGTATAAAAATGAACTGACCTGAACCACGGTTCTGAAAACATTGTAAATTGTTTCCATACCTTGACAAATGTTCACACTGGTTAGGAATGCCTTTGTTGTTGTGACTTGTCCTCTAATTGTCTGGCACCTTCCAGGGAACAGTTCTGCTCATATGCTAAATTATGACACAGGGAGATAGTTTGCCAGCTTGATCTGGTCTTTCCTGCATTACCAACAAGTTTCCATTGTGTTCCCATAGAATACAATACACGAATAAGCTCAAAGTTTGTTCAACTTTGTTTAATGTTTGTGTGACACCTGCTTTCAATCGTATTTGAACCAGAGTGATAGCGGAGAGGTGTCACAACTTCAGTGGACTCTGGAGCGTGACTCTACGTTGCTGCTTTGACAGCAAACTGTTTTGGTGCTTTGTGGTGTGAAGGAGCGCCTCGCACCCTCTTATACTTGCTCAGGCAGCTCTGAAGGAGTTTTTTACCCCCTCCATGCACCTGTACTTTAAGAAGTCACAGATCTATTGCATATACAGTAGCTGTGTAGCATAAGTGTCATAGATCCATATGATAAGTCTCTACAGCACTGCTCTTTCAGAACGTTGCCATTCAGGTACATTGGTACACTCAGAAAAATTCTGTTAGCATACATAATTTACTGTGAAAAATAGTGGTCCCACATCAAAAAAAAATGTGTGCAGAGTACAAATATACTCCAAACTTGTTGCTCTTCTCCTGTATTTTTATTGGCTCTGTATGCAATATTTGTTTTCTGCTATTTGGGATGGTAATAACAGGAATTATATCTCCTTCACTAAGCAAGCTTTTTTAATATAAATAGGATTTGTATATGCTAATTAATAATGCATTGTATCTACACTGACTACTGGATACTGTAACCCTTAGATGGAAAGAACTGCGACATAGACTGGTCCCTTCAAATCCAAACTTAGGTATTCTCTGCGCACCGGAGTGATGTTGCCTTTTTAAGAAGGCGTTTTTATTCTGCAGTTCAAGATGGCGAACACTTGGGCATGATATTCTTCTTTTGACCTTGTAAAAATCATTTGCAGTTCTGAAAGCAGGAACACCTCGTGATAAAACCGTATTAAGTGATAATGACATTTTGCCAGATTGTGCTGAGAATTGCTCTGAGAAGGAGGAAGACGTTTCCATTGATTGATTGTTCATCAATCTTCAGATTGTCTTCAAATGATGAAGAGCTCAAGTTCCCAGCCCAGCAGCTGCTTGGCATGAACTGACTCCATGGCCACGGGGAAGTGGGGGGACATGGCGAGTCAGGAAGGGCACCGCCAGAGCCCCAGGTGAGCTCCAGCCACGTGGACCAACACACGGCGCGGTATGTTGAGGACAGATTGCAGCCTTCAGCTCTGTGTCCTGAGAAACAATATTATCAGTGCTTGGCTTTGCTGAGCCATTCACGCTGCTTTCCAGTGCAGGAAGAGCAGGTTGAATAGTGATACTATTTACAATTCATTATGAGAAGATTGCAGAAGATTGTTGAAGACAGGAACCACTGACCTCCTATTTCCCTTTCATCTGCAGGAGTACATTCATAAACGATAGTCCACTTTAAGGACACTGGAGTGGAGAATTATACTGGGCTGCTTCTTCTACAATCTTCTTTATCTTTTGGGTCAGCAACATCACTAATTGGCACTTGACAGCACTTCCAGATACTCCTTGTGAATCTCATAGTGTGTCTGATGGTTGATAACATAAAGAGAAGAATTCTCAGATCCATTTTAGTCCGTCAAAAACTAGACGCTGCATAGCACATACCACATCTGGCAATTGATAGCACCATGTTTGTTAAGGTTATCTGATTGGAAGAGCTGCAAGCAATGAATAACGCGGCAAAGCTGCATGTGATAACCTCCCCACAGTGAAACTGCATGGGCTGACAGTTAGCTTCATGCTTGCCATTTTAATATTCTGGATTTTTAAAGTGGAAAGCGGTAAAAAAGTGCTCCCAATTTTCTGAATGCATTTGCCAGACAAAGATACCCCACAATGCAGTTACCAATATTTTTTTTATGCCACTGAATTTTTCAAATCAATTTTTCATATCCTAAAACAGTAGGAATTATTTTTGATGCCTGAACGCATTTGAGGGATGAATTCATTTTGCAGTTGAACTACTGCAACTTTTCTCTTGATGCCCACAGAAGAATAATTCAAAATTCATATCTTATTATATGTCTAAACCATAGCTTTTTCTATATACTTTTTAAACTAATATTTTCAAACCCTTATTCAGTATAAGAAACATAGTAACCTTGCTTTTCTAATTTTCTCAAAATACGTAGTCTGGAATATATAAAGAAAGAGTTGCTATGAGCCCTAATGAGTGCCAATGATTTTATTGTGTGTGATTAGTAATGTGCACCTTCTTTGGCTCGTTTTTCAGGTTTCAAATAGTTTCCTCTGCTGTGGACACCATGCTTGTTAACAGGATCTTCAACAGCAAGTAAAAAGCTATGTCAGTGCACGCAGTGGACTGGATAGCTCTGACCTGCCATGGAGTGATGGATGTTCTGGTAGCAGCTGGGGAAAATAGCATAACAGAGAGAAATATTAGTGTTGCATTGCATATTTTTGTGCAATATAGGCTTTGAATCTCAAATGCCCTAACACTTGCATGCATTTCAGCACCATGTTCCTATGAGTGCATTACATAAATCTGAATTCCAGGCAGCGCTATGCAGACTTGCAAACCCTTCTTCTCTGAACTCTATTATTTATAAGATTAAAACCCCTGAGGTTTCAAATGGCAGGTTTATTGTCAAGTACAATGTACTTTTCATTCTGAATGGACAAAAGCCTTTGAGCTTACCTGAGTCTGCATGGAAACCTGCCTGCCTGCCTTCAGTGCTACCACATGTATTAGTGGCGGCCAGTCTTTTCTCCAGGGGTGTGAGACAAGCATCCTGTAGGGTCCTCCACCCGTACCACTGATACGTGCCCTGTTGGAGGAGAGCTCTTTCTTTACATCTGCATCAGAGATAGAAGCACTCAGAAAATGTTATTTGTAGAAAATAGTTATCTGCTCACTTCAGCATATGGATTTCTTTGCACTACACCCACAAACAGATGTTGAGCCTTACAGATGTTGAGCCTTACAGATGTTGAGCCTTACAGATGTTGAGCCTTACAGATGTGCTCATTGTTGAGAGCCATTCAATGAAAATGGCACAGGATGGCCGCAAAGTATTTGTTCAGTGGTTATCTATTGTTTGATATTCGTAGGGTGTGGTGAGTCTTTAAAGTCATAAATAGAAAACCAGTATAAACAGGGCAGAGGAATTAAAAAAGATTTCCAAAAGGCTTTTCAAATGTTTCTGGTGCAGATCTCACATCTGCTCATGCAAGTATAGTTGCAAATATCCTAGCAAAATAAACATTTAGACTGTAGTCAGGTATATTCAGAAGCTAAGGTTTTATAAATTTTTTAATGGAGAAGGCACTAGAGGCTGCTAAGATGGTCATTAAAGACCATATTAGGAGGCATTTCATCTGAGGCATTTTAAAGAACCATAGTTGGTCTTCCAAAGTGTCAAATGTCTTTCAGATGTGCTGTTGTTAATGAAACATATATTCATCAATCTTTAGGGTGGGAGGTTTTTACAGCTGCTTACCATTGCTACATATACGCACATAAAAATCTCCTCTCTTGTTCTCAAATCACAGGCAAGGGAAAAAAAAGAAATATTTTTTTAACTAAGGAACAGATATGTTAGCCTCTTTATCTTGAACTGCTCCAGCAAATGATCTCAAAAAACTGCTGACCACCCTCTTTGCCACATGTTTTTTTTACACCAAGACTTTTAGTACTAATGAATGCACACAAATAGAAACCAGCTGAAGTTTTGTGAGATCTAGCTAACTAACATTTTGTTAGTTTTTGTAACAAAGATAAGAGCTTTTGGACTTTGGACATAAGAATGAAATAAGTAAATAATGGTTAATGTAAGAAAGGGCGTACAGTTCTTGTTTAATGGATTAATAAGAGCAATTAACCTTGTAGTGCATTAACATTTTAGGACTGAGCTGTTTGTGAGTTAGTTTTACATGAAGTGTCCTTGTAAAGGTCAAAGTCAAACTGTATTTTCAAAGAAATTTTAAGCTTAAAAGTTTGTATTTGCTGACATTGTCTGTCCACCAACACTAGGAATGGCCTAGATTTAATACCAGAAAAAAAATGGTATGAGATACATAGCTGATCAATACAATTTGCAAACGCATATCTAAATTATACTGTGTGGGACAAATAGGAATTTACTCAAGAATTAGAGGAGGAGCTATTTTATTTAGTCTTATTTTATATTATCTAATTCTTTATTTTGTGCTTCCAAGTCAAAGGTATTTTAAGTCAGGCATATTACGATTATGCCAACAGACCGTTAGAATCTTTAAGTTACATTAGTGGCAGTGGTAAACTTGCAGATTTTAATATTCAAGTATACATATCCTCAGTCATTTTTGGTCACTTCCATGTGCCTGCTCAGAAGGATGAACCAATTAAAGAACTGGGCTGTGTTTATTGAACAGCCAAGATCTTGATATAACGATGACTTTCAGATGCTTTGTATAGGCAGAGGGCAAACGACGCATGACCCAGATGGCGAACCAGAGACAGTTGTGAGGATTTGTCCTCAGAGGTTTGGTTGGGAAATAAGGATTTTAGAGGTAATCTAAGAGTGAGCATTGCAGGGAGCAAAGCATGGAAGTTCTTTGTTTTTATAGAAATACTTTTTTTTTTTTTTTCTCTGAACTCAGACTCATGGATGCAACTGTTTTGGGGTGGGACTTTCCTCCTCAGGAACATGCAGGGGACTATTTAGGACTATGAATGAATTTTCACACTGCCTTTGCTATCTTTTCCATCTTTTGGCACATAGTTTAATCCACCTGTTGGGCTGTTCCTTTTAAGTCTTCAGCTTGTTGGACATGGTTCCTGCTGGCTGGGGCAGTTTCTGTGGACTCTTCACAGCTGAAGAGTCTGTCAGAGGTGGCAATTACATGACTTGATGGCCATTCATCTCCCTTCTCTCCTATGGCTCTATGGGGTCAAGCTCTTGGCTTTAACAGATACTTTCTAGCCGAGGCCCAGTAACAAAAGGTGTTGGTCCTTACATTGCTTCTGAGTTTCCTGACTCTCCTCTTCTTCCCCATCTGACTAAAGGAAGGAGAGGATCCCAGCAATAATTTAGGGATGAACAGAACATGCACAATTTTCAGCTTTCTCTTTTCTTACGTGAATTATCATTTTTTCTACAGAAATCATAATCTCTTGGGGGCAGAAGCTATGTTTTATGTGGCTACAGTGACAGCATAGAAAGCTGAGAAGGAATTGGGATCCTATTTGTTAAGTGAATAGCTTGCTGACATTTAGTTTCAAGTTCTTTAATCACTGTGTCCTCTCTGTTCTGTAAGGCTAGTCCACCATGGTCATAAGGCATTTTGTACTATGTAAATTATTAATTATTTTTCCACATGCTTATGATACTTCCATCTGCTCAGCTGCGTGATTTAGGAGAAGAGTATCCCTGTTATGTAGCTCAGATAGTCTGTGATATTCTTGCGTAGCCCTTGACTGCCAGCACTGAAAATCAGAATTAAGGAACAACCAAGAGAAAACTAAATTGCAGGGTTTGCGTAACATAAGGATCATATTATCTGCCATTTATTTATATATGACTGATGTGACAACAAGAGCCAGCAATCAGGCCAAGGGCTGGTGATACTAGAATCTGTAAAAGAGTGTGTTTGAAGGAAATTACAATCTTAATTAGCGGACAAAGCAGCTGAGGATCTAGCCAAAAGCAAAAAAACACCCAACACAGCTCAGCATTCATAACAGCATAGGCCACTTCATGGGCACATAGGGTTGTATGTGTGTTGCTTAATTTTGGCTGCCAGTGGCAATCCAAAGTTTCAGGCTGTTTAACCTTTGTTGTGGGATATTGCAGATTTTGAAGGCTCCAAAATGGGAATTAGACTTAGCAGAGGTCTGGAAAAGCTGATCATTTGCTTCACAGGCTTAGGGTGTTTGCTCGGCTTTCCAGAATGATTGTTTTATGTGTACAGCATCATGTCAGAAAAGTCATGGAGATGCTTTAGGGAGAGATGCATAGGCAGAGAATGGAGCTTGTCACAAATGGTGGGCAACCCCTTAATCAACAGAAGTATATCATAGGAAGCATTGGAGAGCAACCATGCAGGGGGAGGGGTAAAGAGAGAATTCAAGTATGTTCTTTAATGAATCCTACAAAAGGCAAAAGTGGTATAAAAGGGGGTCTATTAAAGACTCAATCCACTTATTGAAAATAAGACTTTTTGATAGCTTCAGGTGGCATCTCTCTCCAGATAAGCTTGAAGAACCTGCTCTACTGCATTTAGCACATTATCATTTTATAGATGTTTTATTAATTTCTTGATAGTTCCTTGGTGTTGAAAATCAAGCCATGGAAAAGTAAGCTTGTTGTAAAATTAAAATTGATAAAGATAACTGTCATATCCTAAAAATGTTGGACTTATGCAGGTTCCTCAAACTATCACAGAAATTTCAAAACAGTAGCAGAACTGTTTTTCTTTGCTAGTTGGGAATTCTTTGCGTCCCTTTCCCTCCCTGCCCCTCTATATGTATATTTTACTCCTTTTGGTTGTGTCAAGAAACACTGATTTATGGAAAGGAAATTTGTCAGAAAAAAAAAAAAATAATCTGGGAAATTTTCTCAAGCTAACAGTGCAGTGTGAGAGGACCATCCTAAAATGCAGGAAACCGGAATTTAAATTACAACTTGAACAGCCCAGTGAGATATGAAAATCACATAACACCAAAAACACTTCAGAAGACATCAGTGGAGTAATGTCTTGTGCAGATTTCACAGGACATGGCTGGAAGGAGGTGGAGGGGGGAGAAATCAGGTCTCATGTAATAAGGTCAGTAACAAGCTTTCCCAGATAGCGATCGCAGTAAGGAGATAGATGAGGTCCATGAAGTTTTCAGAAAGCAGCACAACACCTCTCTCTTGTTTGTGAGCCTCCTTGAGCATTTTGTCAGCAAAGCAGGCAGACACCCTTATCTAAATAGCTAAAGTCACTTCTCAAAAGCTAATCTAATTTCAAATCATCCTGTACCCACAGCAAAGGCAAAGAGCAACATTGTCTCCTGGCATGTTTTTGGTATGTGAACCATGAAGCACCTGAAAGAAAATAGTGAGTTCATGACCATTCATTGTTGTATGGTCTTGTCTAATTGCAAGCAAAATATTCAGCAGAATTCCTTTGATGGCAGTTTGTTTATTGGCAGTGAAACTTGTAGACAGGGGATCAGCACTAAGTGGTAGATCGGCATTTGACATCTGAGATTTTTTTGTTAAGAAAGTATATAAATCTACTCATTTTCCTAAAGAAGGGGCCTCACCAGTGAACCTGTCTCTGTGACAAAAAGAATTTTGTCACCATTACTGGCACCCCCTGAAAACCTCTGCTTTCAAAGGGTGGTTCTGTGGATCAAGACAGACCTTACTGAGAGACACTTGCTCTTGCCCACTCAATTCCCAGCGACTTGCCTTGGCTGGTTCAGAAGACCACATTCCAGTGAGGTCTTCTGAGAACCACTTAACATTGAAAAAATTTCAGACCAAACTAAGTAGGGTTTTATCTTTCCAGTCTCCTCTCTCAACAATAAGGTCAGCATCCCTGACTTTTAATTCTATTTTATAATGAAACCTGCTGTTAAACCCACACCATTTTCCTGTTCAAAGCTTTGAAGATGGTTAGCATAGGCAGACAACCCAACCTATCTTTGAGTCTCCAGCTCAGTCCTGTGTAGATGCCTCTCTGTCTTGTCTTCCTAACCCCTCTTACTCTCCACAGATACTGCTAGTCAATCTGGAGATCAAAGATTTTGCAGTTTCATTTTTACACGCTCTGTGTTTCCAGCTAATTAAACTGCCTTTTAAATTTAAATGTAACAATACCACTGAAGCAGTTATAGAAACAAAAGTGTGCTGCACTGGTAGTGTAAAAAATGGTCCTGGCCCTTGCACAGCAAATGTTCAGATTGGTAATATTAATGACAGCAATTTTTACAGGCAAACTCTAAAAAAACCCCAAACCCTAACTAAACTGGGGACATACCAGTTTTAAAGCCGAATACAATACTGAGAGAGCAATTCACATCCCTAGTTGGGTGGGGGGCATGGGCGTGGTGGCGTTCACACAGGGCTGTGGGCAAAAGACACAACTCAGTCCTATAACTATAGCCAAGATTAATTCTTGGTATGGTTTTTAGAGGGTTGGTCTAACTTTCAGCAGTCGTGTCTGCCTCTAATGGGCAACAGAAAGGGCTGCACAATGGGTACGGCTTTAACAAGTACTTGACTACGTTGGAAGTATGATAAGAGAAAAAAAATAGATGCCTTTGAAGAGTCTCAGTGGCAGCCCCATAATATTGGGGACCTGCTTTGATCCCACTGCCATCAGAATCTACTGGCCATGGGGCCTGAAGCAGCTGTGGTCCACCTGGGACCACGAAGGAGGGCGTCTTTGGCTCTGAGCTCAGTATTATCTATGCATTTTGAACAGAAAATTCAGATGTTAGGAGATGATTTCAGAAATATCAAACGAAGTTAAGCTTATTACCATGCTATATCAGATCAAATTTCTAGTTATTTCTTCAATCAGCATTTATTGTATGACTGCACCGTAATAAAGATTTCAGAAATATGATGAAGCTGTACATTTGCAGTAAATGAAGCACCTGTGTTTATTACAAATCTGTGCACAGAGCTCTATCTGCATAGATATTTGTCAGTCAAACAGATGTCCCTATATTAATTCTCTCTTTCTAATTGGGAAATGGAGGTGAGATGGCATTTATATCATGACTATTACGTGATTGACATATGTCTAGGCTGAAGCAGAAGCACAACACACATCCTTTGTAAATAGAAAACAAACCAGTGAAAAAGTTGAGTCATATGAGGCTTCATTTAAAGTTTAAAGAACAGCAAGTGCAAAATTCATAGGCATACCGGTTGTGTTGAGGACCTAATTATGGGACAATTCTATTATTTTGGATAAAATTTGTGCACTTATATATTTGCCTGATGTTGTATGTAAATACATACACAGATCTCTGATGTATAAGGTATATGCTTTTGGTCATTAATTATTGCTTTTAGCTTTTGGCTTTATCATTTTATTTAAGTGTTCATTAAAAAATAAAAAGTATCTATCTCCCACAGTAAAATAATATCTGCCTATAGATTCATAGAAAATGAAAAGGAAACATACATTTAGTGTAAAAATTAAATGCCAAAATTACAAAAAAAAGGTGCATTAATAAAAGGTATCCAGCTTTTTTCTCAGCACTGAAGGTCCAGCTGGAGTCTGAGCCTTTATGAAAAAGTCCTGTTTTGTACAAATAACAAACACAAGCTCAATTAAACTCATCTTTTAACCAGACTTCTCTGAAAAATGCTCTGATTATTAAATGAAAGTTATAATTTTATCCAGTTAGCTTCTTAATTTCATTGCATTTTCTCCATTTTTTGTGATGTTGCCGTGTCTTTTAAATAATGAATGAATCAAATTCTCTGCAAGTATTCCACATATTTAACAAATGCTATAGATTATACAATTGCCACATTATCAGGTCCATAACTTTAAAGCCGTTGCTTTGGTAGAAATGAACTGGTAGCAGGAGAAACTGTAGCAGGTTGTCATTGCCTGCTACGGATAAGAATAGCTTTATAATCACACATTTTCTTCTATCCAGATAAAGATGGCTTTGAATTATCCATTTTTTCCAGGGTGCTGTATATTTAAAAAGTGTAGGAAGGAAAACATGAAAACACACGGCCTTTTGAAGCAAATTAGCAGTAAAAATGAAGTAGAAAAACATTTCCCTTTTCCTGACTGGCTTGCAACTCATGTGGGTTTCTTGAAGTTGTACATGCCCGCAAAAAATGATAAATATATTGGAAAAAGGAAAGGAAAAATGAAAGAGTAAGCTGGCCATATAAAGCAGCTGATGTAAAGATGGAGAGACATAGCCATAGAAACTAGTCACATAAATAGTCATGAAATGAAAAGTTTCAGATTTGTATTGAAGTAAAAAAAAACTACTTAGAGAAAGGCCAACAGGCCAGACTAAATAATCCTCGACTTAACGTCCAATTCTGAATCACATATTAGCTGCAGAGATTTTAATGTAAATATGCCATTACACTGTCATTACAGTGATCAGGCTGCATGGCTCACAGGTCACATCTCAGCCACTGTTAATTTTGCAGGCAAAAGCTTTTTTTCTCTTGAAATGTTAATAACTTTCTATTAGTTAATGTAGCGTGACTAAAATTCAGATTAGATATAATTCATTTTAATATCTGTGACTGGCTATCCCGATCATTTAGCAATGGTTTCCAGCTGAATACAAGATGCTAAATTGGACTCATTTGCATAGCCCTGTTAAAGCAATGCCATTCTCTAAATGTAGGCATCTTCAAATTAATTTAAAAGATTTTTTTTTTTCTGGTTTTGCTACCAGGATAAAACCTTTTGCTAACAACTAATTGAAGTTACTATGAGCCTAACACACATCTTTTTCCTTCTTTTCTCAGGAACAAATGACTAGTTAATATCATTAACCGGTAAGGGAAAAAAAAAAAATCCACAGTGCTTTTGAGTGCTAAAACGGCCTAATTTGGGAGCTGCAGACAGACCAACCACCACTATTTGCCAGCACTGAAATAAATACCATTTCTTACTCTTAAGCACACTTAGCTACATTGCTGTATGTCAAAAGTTAACACTGGACTGACCTTGAAATGATCACCGAATCCACTGGGTTTATTTAAAGATCTGCTATAAAACATATGTTCATTTAAGGTACAGTTTAGCTAAACTAGGCAGCTCTCAGGACCTTCACTGGTTCCTGAAAGAGTTCAGCACACTGGAAAATGTGGGTTGTTATCAATCACTAATATTCTTCCTTAATATGCACATATAACACCATTTAATGGTAATGGGAGATACATTAGCTCCACAAGGAGAGAATGGCCCTCCAACTTATCAAACCCTATCTTTAAACTCATTTCAATAAACACATATGTAGGGTTTTTCTGGGGCGACGGCTTGATGCAATCTTGAAGAGGGATGGTCAGAAACCTTTTTCTGTTAAATTAAATGCAAACAAATAAACAAGTCTATTACTTATATTGTATTAGTCAGTATGAATCACATATTTGGCATACAATATATATTCCTGCATCCAATTGAAAGTAATGCCTTTTGAATACTAATTAGACACCCACACAAGGACATAAATCAACTCTGATTTTTTTTTTTATTTGCATTGTCTCAGCACCTAAAAGCTCTCGCGGCTGAGCTGGGAACTCCATCACACCAGTGTGTGTACAAACACACGCACTCACACCCCGAGGAGGATCAAAAGAACTCTGAAACTATCAGAGACGAGACGGTTCTTTCTCCTCATTTGCATACATGAAACCAAGAGCAAGGTCAGAAAAAAATAGAATAATGAAAGTGTCATGGGCTGACACTGCATCAGATTATGTAACTGTAAAATTCTACATGCTTCACAGTGAAGGAATTTACCAATCTTTAATTTAAAATAATTGAGAGATGTGAGAGGAATAGTCGAGGGTGAAAATAGTGGTTGATATGCTTTCATGTTTCTTTACAGCTCCAAAGTGTTTGATGCTTCTGTGATAAAAGCAAAAGACTCATTGGCTGCCAATAAGATCCTAAGATTGCTTAGCACTGCGGAGTTGTGATCTACACATTTGTCAAAAATCTTTTGCAATGGTTCAAAAACTAAGTATCTGTAAAAATCATGAAGAAAGTATTTTAGATAACACGTAGATTCACCTATAGGGCAGAACATTACTGCTATTGTTTTCCTATTATTGTTAAAAGCACAGTAGCCATTTATTTAAGAATGTAAACACAAAGTACGAAAAATCGTGATCTCTCTGTCAGTCTTGGAGCCTGATGACTCTGGGAGAAAACAGTGCAGTCGCAGTGTGAGGCACCGCCTGAGCACCAGATGTAAGGCAATTGTGTATGCACTGGGGAACTGAGGCATGGTAGTGTCGAATCTGTTGATCTGCTAATATATATATATAAAAATATATTTGTAATATCCCTCTGCCTTTCTCTCAGCAGGGGGCTTGTTCAGACAATTTAAATGTGATTTTTCTCTCTCTCTTCTACTTTCACTTAAAAACCACAATGTGCTCTGGAATGCTTTGTCTGCTCCAGTTTTAAATGACTGCCAGCACTTTCACTGGGAGTCTTTTCTGATCCCCAGCTCAGTTTCCTTCTCTCAGCTGGTCATAAAACTACCCATCAAGCTCACGAAAACGCTTATGTGCAGGAATGTTAGACAGATGTGCTTTCGCATTTGAAATGAATTTGCACCCAGTTTTACACGGGAATGAAACTTTCATGTGCAGGATTAATAGACAAAAATGTATATCTTTGATAATTAACTGACCACTTAACCGACTTTTAGTGTAGAGTTTCTTTTCCACAGTTCCCATAAAAATCAGAGGCTTGGGTTGGTTTGTTTCTTTGAGGTTTTTTGCTTTCTTATTCAGGAGCATTTAAAATCATAGATAGAATACTAACACACATAAATTGGCTTCTGCTGGGGTAAAAATTAAGCTTTATCTAAATACTGACTAGTATCGTAATATTAGAAAAAGGAAAGCTTGAATCAACAAATTTTAATATCCCTTACAGAGTTAAGGTAAGGTAAAACTGAGACCTGAATATCCCAAACTTTAACAAAGTTTAGAACTTTGTTGACGGCCTAGAGAGATCCAAGAGGTTATTGGCACAAGACAACCCTTATCCTTTGAGAACTGTTAGTTTTGGATTGCTAATTTTGTTTTCAGATGTCTTCCTAAATTAACTTGGTTGTATTGTTAGAACTTTGGGGGAGAAAAAAGTACTGTAGTGAGCAGAAATGAGCTGTTAAATCTACGCAAACAGATAAATCAAAGGCGACAATATTCTTTTCTGAACCTATTTGGCATCCAGTCATAGCACACAGGATAGCATTCCTGTTAACTGTACTTTCTCCAACTTGTACAAACTCCTGTCACTGAGGTTTTCCAGGGTTGTGCTGGTTTTGGTCTGTCTCCCTCTCCAGAAGTGTGGCAGATGATAGGATTACTGCTAAGGAAGCCCAGATGAGCTTCTTGCTTGGATGGGGAGAAGAAGTTTACTTCTAAATATTTTAATTGCTTCCACTTTGGCTGGAAGCAAAAAGGCTTACAAATGGCATTTCTTATCAGCAACCACAGCCTCAAAGTATGTCAATCTGTTTTACCTTGTCAGTGAGCAAAAGGGCTTACGCGCAGCCCAATTTTATATTGACCAAGTTCATTGTTCTGTTCCAGTGTTGCCGTTGCTATTTTTCTCTGAGGTTATACAATTTCAAAATTATTTTGTATATATTTGATCTCTTCTATTTTTCGGAGACCAGATGGATGACTTGTCAGCAATTCACTGGGAAGAAGGAAGGTAACAGTAACTGCTGTCTGGGGTGGGCTGTGATAAGAAGTAAGAGTTGGATTAAAATCTGTAGTGATTGACCCCAGAAAGTTCAACCTCTTGCTTAAGACCATTTATTTCACACAGTCAAAGAAAGGCTCCACCCTTTCAGAACTGCAGAAAACGCACAGCACCTCATTGTGTTTGTGTAGTCACGGAAAAGAAAATGTTACATTCACGCCAGGTGTTCACATATAAGAAGTGCTGTGGGGCAGCGGTGGCTTGGTTGACTGGTTGGTTTTCGTAATCAGGAAAGTGAAACACAACCATGAAATTTAACCAGCCAGTTGGAACTATCTCTATATAGCTCAAATAAATCCAAACAATCTGAGAGAATTTTTATCAATCAGTCCCTCTGTTTAAAAAATAACGTGTGAGGCAATCTTGACCAGTTTGTGGATATTTTCTTAGCAGAAGAAGAAACTAAATTCAGCAGATAAATTATGCATTACAAATTATTCCCCCAGGATCCAATTCAGAATGCTATTATGTTGCAAAATTCTGGACGGTATTTATACCTTTGTTTGGCTGGTCATCAGGAGGACACATAACAACACATCGTGTGTAAGCACTTTTCCTAGGGCTTTTCCAGTATAAGTTCAATGGTTAGCAGCTCCTCTGGCATGCGGTACTTCCAGCCAACCTGCTACAACCTACTTTTCCTCAAGAAAGGTGGCTTCTTTCATAATGCATAAGGCATAAAGAGTTTTGTGGCTCACTTCTGGACTCAGGAGGGAGATTATTCCAGCTGCCCATATCTAAAGTCTGTGCTCAAGTGCAGAGGTCAGAGAATTCTCCAGCCAAGAGCTAATACAGATTGTTGTGCCTTCTGAGATTTCTGGTTTAGGAACACAGTTCTTGCAATGTGACTGTGGCCATAGAAAGAAATAGGCCCCTTATACCACATTTGAAAAATAGCATCCTTTGTCTACCTCTTAAATTGTAACAAGAATATATAGTGAAGTGCTCAGCTTGTCCTTTTTTTCTAGATCTATATCCTCTAGGGCGTTGAACTGAAGTTACTTGTGTCTCAGATCAAAGTCATTTCACTTAGAAACTCAGGTTGAACTTGAAGGCACAGTCTCTTAAGTGAAGGTCAATGGTTTATCCATTACAGCACCCAACCCCAAATTATTTTTGCAATTAGTAATATTTATATCTGTTTTTATAGTGTAAAAGAATAAAGAAAGGATAGTCAGCGTTTTCAAGAAATACAAGTTAAAGGTGTCCTATCATTTAAAATGATATATCATGTTAGAAAGGAAACTTAAAAGCTGGCATATGCAATCTAAAATTAAATACAGATTTTGAATTTCAGGCTGTGAAGCTAAAAAGATCAAAGGAAACTCTTTACAGTTCTTTGGAATTTGGTATTATACTTCCCAGGAGGTCATTTACTCCCATAATTTAGTCTGACTTATTTTGGCTTCAGTTCCATTAAAAGTATGTAGCAAAAAGAGGGCCTCTTTTTACTTTAATTTTTAACTGCAACCTGTCAGTTAAAGGGAAAAAAAAAAGAAAAAAGAGCGTCTGGAAGAGGATGATCTACAGAAGTACTAATAGCTTTCAAATCTTTTGACTTTTTGAGCCTGATATGGCTAGAAACTTATCTGGAAAGATTGTATTTTAACCCTTTTGACTGTTCTTGGACATAATGTGCGCTTTTTTTGAAAGGGAACTTATTCACTGCCCTTGAACATATTCTGTCATTTCCACAATAACGTCTCTCTTGACTTCAATACCTCGCCTTGTTGGACAAAATAATAGGAGAACCCCAAGTTTAAGGTTCCTATAGGCAAACATCAAAAGCACGCCTGTTATAAGTCAGAGAAGTATCCAGAAGTTTACCTACTCTCTGGAGAAACCCAAAAAGGAGGAGGATACCTGCTGGGATGTGAAGGCAGTGCTGATGGGGCTGAGCAGACTAAAACATAGTCTTCACTGTATTTTGGGAGCAAGAAAAGCAAGAGTAGTTTAAAAAGGATGAGAAAAATTCAAAAGAGCTTTTACCTTTCAGAAAAGACGTGGTATAGTTCTGAGGTCATTATTTATTTTATCTGTACCAGTTTCCACAAACAGGACCTAAAAAATAAAAAAATGAGAGATGCAGGTACTTTATCTTCTAAGATCACCTGGTGGGAGCAGCAGAGTTGGTAACAGAATGCTCTTTGCAGGAATAGGAAGCCAGCTTCCCCCATCAGCACCTCGCCTTTTTCCACCAAGGAATGAAAAGAGGCAGCACAACAGCTGAACTTTCCGTCTGCAAGAGGCTGGCCTTGGCCAGGCTCAAGGCTGGGGAATGGGGCAGAGAGATCTCGTCTGTGATCCTGAAGAAAGTCCCAACAAAACCACCCAAGAGCTGTATGATCTCATTCCTTTGTTATATTATAGGATGTATTTGCAGAAGCACTCATGGGGACAATCCAGCCTTAGGAGTTGTGTCCAATGCTGCAGTATGTTTTTATATATATATATATACATAGTTTTGCTTCTGGTTTTGACCACAACTTTTAATTATTTTGTCGTCTTACACTGCAGCAGCTATTTTGTACCTAGTTCAGTGGGATGCACATGTCTGATGATGGCTCTTACTTGTTCACCCCTCCTGTCCTTGTTGGCTTTCATTTACTCTCTAAATTGTTACAGATAGAAGATTTTGAGTGGTTTTTCCCTTCTCTGTAATGCAACAGGGTAAATAAAACGACAAAACCAAAAGTAGTCCTGAACCATAAAGAACATGGTACACAGGCCTTGTCTCTGGCACTTGGGAAAACTGGGGCTCTTGCTGTTCCATTAGACTAATGATGGTTAGTGTATACTAATAATTTCCCAGCAAGATACATGCTTGAAAATATCTTCCCGTATGATTAATGCTTCTGAAAACATAGCTGTTTCCATCTGACAGAACCAAATGGATTAGAAATGTTACAAATGCTTTTTTGCAGTAAAAGGACTAGTGGCAGCAGAGAGGTTAATTCTCCTCTTTTCATGCAGGTATCTTCTTAGAAGAGAAGTGATTAAAGGAGTTTCTTTTTTGGCATAAAAGTGTTTTTCTAATCTTGTTGAAGTGCCTAAAATGTGTTTGAAGAGCCAGATAAAAGCATGGACTTCTTATTTAATGAGTTACCAGTTATATGTTCCACTGTTTATTTTGCTCTGTCATTGAAACATATTTTCTTAAAACGTCTTTTCCTTCACCACAGTCAATAGGTAATAACGATGCAAGACATTTAGGATGAATTTCAACATTAGGTACAAAAGAATAGCTCTGTCCCAAACTTGTAAAATTGCACAGACAAAGCCAGAAACAGACTGTTCATTTAAAAAATGTTGAGCATGTCTTAATTTCTCAGGGACGCTTTGGACAACACCAGAATTTGTTTTGCAATTTCTCACCAAGTCACCTACTAGACTGAGGGTATCCAGAAAAAATTACCCTATTCCTGCCAACTGTGGCACGCAAAATGATTAAGCTGAAGTCTTCTTGTGGTTATTCTCTTTTCTTTTTCTTTTTCTTTTTCTTTTTCTTTTTCTTTTCTTTTTTCTTCTTTTCTTTCCTTTCCTCCTTTCCTTTCCTTTCCTTTCCTTTCCTTTCCTTTCCTTTCCTTTCCTTTCCTTTCCTTTCCTTTCCTTTCCTTTCCTTTCCTTTCCTTTCCTTTCCTTTCCTTTCCTTTCCTTTCCTTTCCTTTCCTTTCCTTTCCTTTCCTTTCCTTTCCTTTCCTTTCCTTTCCTTTCCTTTCCTTTCCTTTCCTTTCCTTTCCTTTCCTTTCCTTTCCTTTCCTTCCTTCTTTTTTCTTTTCTTTTCTTTTTTCTTTTCCTTTCCTTTCTTGTAAATTATTTTCTTTATTTAGATGTCAAATATCACTGAAGTCAAGGACATATCTAGCTAAAAAGACTATCATTGTACCAAGCTGCAAAAGTTCTCTGCTGGCATTAGATCCTTCAGTGGAAAATTAGGTGCAGACCTAGGTTGTTTTATTGAACTAAAGGCATACATGTGCTAAAGACAGCTCTCTGTTCTTACAAAGGTATCGACTGCTTCTATCATCATAGGATTCCCCACTATGCTTTACCACTGGGGAAGGAATAGATCCAAAGCAGAGAAAGAAAAGGTGTCTGAGCACATACAGAACTTCCCTGAACAGCAGTGGGTTTTTGTGCTTCTACCATGTATTTGAAAAACCATTATGACTGAAAAAAAAACCCGAAAGGCAGAGCTGATGTATGCAAAATAAGGCTTACCTGTGATCTCTGAGGATCTGGTTCTCCCCTGAGCAGCATGCATTCCCTGGAACCGTGTGTCTGCAGTGTCCTCCCTGCATCTGGATATCTAAATGGGTTGACCTTCATGGAGCACACAATAGATTCATGGGTTAAAATAGCCATGAGGAAGTTTCACTACAGCATGGAATTTGGTTGACGTGCAAATAAATTAGACAGTGTAGTACGTTAGCAACAGTTCTAATTGTACCTATTCCATATAGAAATAGTTAGGCCTTACATTAACTCTGCTCTTCTTCAGCAATTGAGATTCTCCATGTTAAATATTTCTTTTTTCACTATTCCTCTGTCCTCTTCATCTAAACCCGGCTGCCCTCTCTTCCCCCAGAAATTGCAAGAGTTGGAAGGCGCAGCAGTCCAGCTTCAGTATCCATTGAGATCAAACCTAAAGAAATGGACCCATCTCTATTCAAAATGAATTTCCTTTATACAAAAAACACAAAGGAAACTGAAGCTACATTTCTAAATACTGAAAAGCAAAGAATAAAAGGTGACTTTTCCCTTAAAGTGTTCTATGCCAACGTCATTTAGTGCTTTGGCAAATCCCAGGATATTCTAGGAGGACTAGTTTAGGGTAGCAAGCCATGCACATACCTTTTCATTATTTTCAAACAGAGGCCTGCAGAAATTCCAGTGCTCTGAACCCTCACAGGGGGATGGAGCAAACAGAAAAGATCTTGTAAAACTGTCCTTCTCCAAAGACACTTTTTTCATCTTCTTTTTAAGTACTCTTCTCTGGAAAAGGGAAACCAGGTTTAGCTGAATATGTCCTCACCATGCCAACTTCCAATATTTTCCTGTGTTTGTCAATGGCATCAGTCAGTTGTGGCTTTGCTTCCGCTTTGCCTCTGAGTAGGGTGCACGAAAGCAAGCTGAAATGCTAGATGAAATGACTTATGCACATGGATAGGTGTCATGAGATCAGACTCTGTATGTGCTAAGGCTTCTGCTCTTCCTGTGTAAACCCATGATTAACCATCGTTACTATTTAGTTACACAGAAGCAGTGGTTACACAAGGCTAGTGCCTTGCTCTTGTGTGCAGCTTTCTACTGCTCATCCTTCAACCTGGAAACTTTTATTTAGCATTAGGAGTACCTTGAATATACTTCTGTCACCCCTAGCAACCCCCCTGTGCTTTGTATACTGTAGTCTTTCCAAACATTTCTTGATAGCTGGGGTTTTTTCCTCTTTTTTCCTTTTTTTCTTCATTAAAGCAGCCTTTTTAATCCTTTCTTTTCCATCTTAGAAACAGCTTTTTCCTCTGTTTGTTTTTTGGTGGTATTTTTCAACCTTTGCTTACCTCTCAGAAGTTAAACTTCTTAAAGTGGATCTTCAGCCCATGGGCTCTCGCTTCGCAACAGTGGACCCCCTTCTTTGTTGTCCTAACTTCTATCCCAAAATGCTTAAATAAGAATTATAATTTTTAAAAGTATTTTATTATATTTTGTAATTCTATGTGGATTATTTTTATACAGAAATTACAAGCAAATAATAGAGTGATACTGAGATTGCAACATTATGCAAGGAGAGTGACATAATTTAATCGAATCAATAAGGGTTAATGAAACCTAGGTCTCATCAGAATAACTTGGTATCTTTTGATGAAAACTTTAGGATGTTACATATATATAGGGAGAAATGATAGTTTTTATGTGAAGTGCTTTGATTTGATATCACACAAAATTTTATTACAAAACCTGAATATTACAAAATCAATATTAAATGGGTTGAACATGACGTTGGTCTCCAAATGTAGTTGGAAATGCTGGATCATCCACTGAGTATGGATGTTTCTAGTGTGTTGTTAATCTTATTATATTTGGTATATTAATTAATTACATGGAAGAAAAGAGTCACAATAAGTTGCAAAAAGCACTAAGACTGTGAATAGAGCATGTAAATAAGAGATGAAGGAATAATGAAAACTGTTGTAGGATACTCTGGGCACAATTAAGTTGGGCACAATCAAACTATGCGTTTCGGTGAAGGTAAGATCATATACTGAGGAACAACAAAGAATGTGTGTGGGCACTTAAAGGAGATCGCACTTGTCCTAGAAAACAATTACACTGAAAGGACTGGCAAGTGAAGAATGGTTCTGTGTAAAATTTCAGTGTGACCATGAAGCCAAAAGGTCCTGTCTTACCCATGGTGAGGAAAAAAGGGACTATAAGTAGGGATCTCTAGTGCCTCTAAGGTGAGCAATGACCGCTGCTGAAATACTGTGTCTTATTCCAGAAACCAGACTTGTAGAGATGTAGAACAATACGAGTCTGAGAAGAGACAGGAGTATGATTAAAAGCCAAATAATCTGCTGTGTATTGAGAAACTCCGAGACCACTGCCTATCAATTTGTCAAAGTAAGAATTAAAGGCTGATTTAATTGCAGTCTATAAGCATGTATACGAAAAATAAATGTGATAATACATGCCTTTTCAGTTGAATTAATAAAAACACAACAATATTCAGTGAATCCAAAGGACCTTGTGAGGTCTTGATTGAAAAAAGGTATAAATTTGTAAATTTGTCCTGGTGAGGATTGTTAATCCTCAAAACAGTTTATACAGAACTGTGGTAGTTTCTCCGTCACTGAAAATTTAAACATTAGAGCTAGATGTTTTTTTTTCCTGAAAGAAAGGAAAGACTGAGCAAGACTGAATTCAAAGAAAGCCCATGGTATACAGAAGGTCAGACAAGATGTTTAGATGTTCCCTTCTGTTTTCACAGTCCATGAATCTAAGCAGGTACTGGTTCAAAGAATTTATCATCTTGTCTTCTATGGGATTACTCATATACTTTAAGTTGAACAGGTGTTTAAGTGCTTTGCTGGATCAGGGCCAAACAGAGCTGGTATCATGCCATTTCAGTGCCCCTTCTGCAGCTGTGGCAGAACAGGACTTGAAGCTGGTATGCTACTGCTCCAAGTAATTGGCTTAGAAAACAGTGTAGTTTAAATGGTACAACCAGGACTAATTTTGAAAGGAAGGGAGTACTAGACTGAAATGTGGTGCTACTAATACATGAAAATTATAGCTGTGCGGCTCAAGAGATACACAGAAGAGGGTTTTGCAGTCCTATCACAATATTAGTCTGTGGTGTACTGCTATAAACCCACCAGTTTTGCAGGGAGATGCTACACTGAGGTAGGAATTATCTTCAAATAAACTGCATACACAGTAGAAGATTGTTCCAATCACTTTCTTAACTGATGCAGCTACAGTGGTGTTACATGGCGGTGTAGACAAGCTCTTAGTAACATATATTAGCGATTGTGGCTTTTTTTCCTTTTGTTAGCTTTCTCAATCCCTACTCTATGTAATAACTAATTTAATGATCTGATTTATGTGCAGAGATGTAGGATTATGTCTGGGCAAAGGATGCCTCAGCATTTTACATAATTCATCTGGCTTTGATGTGTAGCAGATCAAAATTAAGTTCTAAAAGGAAGAGCTGGATGGAAAGGATCTACTAAAAGACTTATAATCTTATTGCACCAAGTTATTGTCCTTTTATCTGACAACTATTGCACAGTTTATCTTTCTCCCCTTACACTCACCATTGCTACTCTCTGAAAATGCTTTCTTTTTCTCATATCTCCTCAGATTTCTCCATTTATCTACTACTGTTCTGCCAATATGCTAATGGAGAAGAGCTGTGCAAGGAGTTAAATGCCTTCTCCTCCTCTTGTCATCACTGTTTCTATTGACAGTAGCAGCTAAGTGAAGTAAGTTTGGAAATTACATTTGGAACTGTTACAGTTCCATCTTTTCCCAACTTTCTCTAAGTATATTTGGGGATTCAAAATGAAGATGAAAAACACTCTGAGGTGTGGCTTGGCCCAAATGCTGATCTCATATGAAATGATGACAGTCCACATAAACTCTGTGGTACCACTCCGCACCTCAGGAAAACCCCAGCCAACAGGCTCAGGTTTACAGAATTTCCTGTTAACTCCCTGGGCCACGTTCTGTGCCGGCTGCTGCTCCAGGTGACGTAGAGGAGCTGGAAACATGCAGACCAAAATGTCTCTTATGTGGGTGGGCGACTATTCGGTGAACGTTTAGGCTTTGTTCTCCAAAAGGTGCCTCATGGGCAGGCAATCTCAGCCCACTCAGGGTGGTGTTGTGGGGTGGAGGAAGGTTTGATTGATAGCACAAACTGCACTCTGACAACACTGCCTTTCTACGACTGCTCAGAGGGCCATAGCAAGCCAGCCTGTCACAGGGCAGTCCTGTTCAGCATCACCTCAGCCGGGGGGCTCAGGGCTGAAAGAGCAGCCATAGCTCTGCCTCTTTAAATGGCCCATCTCTTTCAAATAGTATGTCAAGCAAAGCCTGACAGGACACAGAGATTCATGCTCTTAAAGTGGGCATACGTTCTTGTGCATCTCCCACTCCTAAGAAGATGACTATAAAATCTTTGGGTTTTGTCGTTTGTATTTAAAAGCCCTCAAGCATCTTCCTTGGTAGATCATAGAATCATAGAATCATAGAATCATAGAATCATAGAATCATAGGGTTGGAAGGGACCTCTGGAGATCATCTAGTCCAACCCCCCTGCCAGAGCAGGGTCACCTAGAGCAGGTTACACAGGAACATGTCCAGGTGGGTTTTGAATGTCTCCAGAGATGGAGACTCCACCACCTCTCTGGGCAGCCTGTTCCAGTGCTCTGCCACCCTCAGGGTAAAGAAGTTCCTCCTCATGTTTAGGTGGAACTTCCTATGTTCCAGTTTGTGCCCATTGCCTCTTGTCCTGTCCCCGGGCACCACTGAAAAGAGCCTCGCCCCATCGTCCTGACACCCACCCTTTAAGTATTTATAAGCGTTGATAAGGTCACCCCTCAGACGTCTTTTTTCCAGACTGAAGAGACCCAAATCCCTCAGCCTTTCCTCATAAGAGAGGTGTTCCAGTCCCCTAATCATCCTCGTAGCCCTCCGCTGCACCCTTTCCAGCAGTTCCCTGTCCCTCTTGAACCGGGGAGCCCAGAACTGGACACAGTACTCCAGGTGCGGTCTCACCAAGGCAGAGTAGAGGGGGAGGATGACCTCCCTTGACCTGCTGGCCACGCTCCTCTTGATGCACCCCAGGATGCCATTGGCCTTCTTGGCCACAAGGGCACATTGCTGACTCATGGTCATCCTGTTGTCCACCAGGACTCCCAGGTCTCTTTCCACAGAGCTGCTCTCCAGCAGGTCAGCACCCAACCTGTACTGGTGCATGGGGTTGTTCCTCCCCAGGTGCAGCACCCTACACTTGCCCTTGTTGAACTTCATAAGGTTTCTCTCTGCCCAGATCTCCAACCTGTCCAGGTCTCTCTGTATGGCGGCACAGCCTTCCGGTGTGTCAGCCACCCCACCCAGCTTGGTGTCATCAGCAAACTTGCTGAGGGTGCACTCTATCCCCTCATCCAGGTCATTGATGAATATGTTGAACAGGACTGGACCCAGTACTGACCCCTGGGGAACACCACTCGTCACTGGTCTCCAACTAGACTCTGTGCCCCTAATCACAACCCTCTGAGCTCTATCTTTCAACCAGTTTTCTATCCACCCCACTGTCCATTCATCTAACCCACACTTCCTAAGCTTCCCTATGAGGATGCTGTGCGAGACCGTGTCAAACGCCTTGCTTAAGTCAAGGTATACCACATCTACCGCCCTCCCCTCATCTATCCATCTAGTCATGCCATCGTAGAAGGCTATCAGGTTAGTCAGACATGATTTCCCCCTGGTGAATCCATGCTGAGTACTTCTGATAGCTTTCCTTTCCTCCACGCGCCTTGAGATGACACCCAGAACGAGCTGTTCCATCATCTTTCCAGGGATGAAGGTGAGGCTGACCGGCCTGTAGTTCCCCGGCTCCTCCTTCTTGCCTTTCTTGAAGACTGGAGTGACATTGGCTTTCCTCCAGTCCGCAGGCACCTCGCCTGTTCTCCAGGACTTTTCAAAGATGATGGAGAGCGGCCCAGCAATGACTTCCGCCAGCTCCCTCAGCACTCTCGGGTGCATCCCATCAGGGCCCATGGACTTGTGAATATCTAGATGATCTAATTGGTCCCTCACTCGCTCCTCCTCAACCCAAGGGAAGTCGTCTTCTTTCCCTGTTACTTTATTCAATGCCTGGGACTCCTGAGGGCTGGGCCGAGCAGAAAAGACCGAAGCAAAGAAGGCATTCAGTAACTCTGCCTTCTCCACATCCTCCGTCACCATGACTCCTGCCTCATTCAGCAGTGGGCCTACAACTTCCCTGGTCTTCCTTTTGCTTCCAATATACTTGTAGAAGCTCTTTTTGTTTTGCTTGATGTCCCTAGCCAGGTCTAATTCCAAGGCGGCCTTGGCTTTCCTTGTTTCATCCCTGCACGCTCTGGTGGCATTCTTGTAATCCTCCCAAGGGGTCAGTCCCTTCTTCCACTTATTATAAACTTCCTTCTTCCACTTGAGCTTTTTCTGAAGCTCCCTGCTCAACCATGCAGGTCTCCTGCGTCCCTTGTGTGTACACTGCAATTACGCATGCATTAAGCACTAAATAAAAAAAAAAAAGGCATTTAACGTTAATTACACTGGAAAGTCACCATATTGTGATCATACACAGCACCACTATTGCTGCCCAGCTAGATATCCTGCTTTCATGCAAACAACAGAACCAAATTGAATTACATAAAAAGAAGCTACATACTGACTCCCAGCAGTATGTTTTGACAAAACACTTTGTCTACTTAAATGATTTCAGATGCTGTAGTCAAAAGCCTTGACTGCAAATAATGGGTTCATAAAACCTATCTTTAAAATTTTACCTGACAGTAATGCTGTGCAAATATCTGCACTTCTAGTTCACCTTCTCCACTTGTTTACATCAGGATTTTAATAGAGTGGCTGTCACAGAACAACAGCTAAAGGCCACTGTTTGATAAGTTGCTGTAAAAATAGACTGTTTAAAATGAGAATTTCCTTCCTAAATTCAGCCATCACAAAAAGGTGGTGGTTAGGAAAATATTGAAGAGAGACAATTTCTGGGAGGATCGCAATAAAGTCTTTTCGAGTTCAGTGACATTCTAACCAGCAATGACTTTGTAAGAAACTACATTTCCCATCTGTCTTCAATTTTACTGAGAAATGACAAAAATACAAGGAAAACAGATGGATAAAGGAAAAATTGGGGGGTGGGGGTGGGAGGAGAGAGAGAAAGAAATGTCTTTTTTTCGATTGGCTCACTTAGTCTCCATATGTAATATTTGAAGAATAAATCGACAACATCTCCTTAACCACCTGAAGAAAGAAACAAAACACTCAGGAAAGCCTCCAAAGTTTACCTGTAGAGCAAAAAACTAACCAAAGATCTTCTATCAATGAGTGCCTTACCATTGAGCTGCTGGCTTTCCCCAGGCAGAAGGCTGTGCAGAAGGTAGCTGGATGCTGATGGCCCTACATGACCTCCAGACATGCACATCCAAGGCCCAACTCGCAAGAAGCCACCCTACACAGCAGCAGGTCTATATTGAATTGCTCTCATTGTGCAAGGTATGAGGGAGGGAGTGTATTTTAGCCTCTCACTTCTTTCCTGAGGAGAAGGCGTGATTTGGAGGGAGGTTTACTTTGCTCTGGCAAGAGGAGTGCGTAGCCACCGCTGTGCTCTTCTGTCATGAGGCAGAATTGTACATTTCTGAATGTTCTCAAAAAGAGAGTGACTCCCCATCATCTCTAATAGCTGGTTAAGTGGCATAGCTGGATTCTATCTGAATGCAGTATCATGCAGAGTAAGATTTCTATGGAGCTACTTGTAAAGGAGAAGTTCAGAGCCAGAAAGGAGGGAGAGAGATGCAGAATGGCTTAATCTATTTGGTTTGGTTTAATCTAATCTTATTTTGTGCCAAACGTCTCAGTAGAGACGTCTCAGTTCAGTCTCAGTAGATTTTTCCATAGCCCAGAGCCTTGGAAATGTAGTAAACGATACTGATATGTTAAGTATATACACCATGATCGCTTGTATTTTACCAGAGCTAGAGATATTTATGACCACTTAGTAGCTATGAAGTATAATGTAGTTATACAGTGGGGCAACTTGCCTTTTTTGTGTTTGGTTTGGTTTTGGTTTTTTTTTTAGTATGCTCTGATTTGCTGATTGTCGTGGTTTAGCCTCAGATGGCAACAAAGAACCACGTGCCGCTCGCACGTGCCTTCCTAATACAGGAAGGATCCTAAGAAAAGGCAAGACTCTTGGGTTGGGACAAAGGCAGTTTAACAGAACAGCAAAGGGAACAGGCAAACACCACCACCAGCACCACCAGCACCACCAGCACCACCAGCACCACCAGCACCACCAGCACCACCAGCACCACCAGCACCACGGATAGGGGAATATACAAACGCGATTACGGAACCGCCGCTCCCCACCGCTCCCCGACCGGCCGGACCCGGGACGCCCCAGCCCGCTTTTAAGCAGCAACTTCCTGTCCCCTCCCCCGGCAGCTCAGGGTGGGCGTGGCTCACATGGCATGGAATACCAGGGAAAATTAACCCTATCCCCACCGGAACCAGGACACTGATGATTTACTGAGACAAACTTCCAGTTTGAATGAGCTTCCGCCTGATGCAACTCAAGGAAGAAAGACAAGAGCTATAGTCTGTGAGAGCAGGTATGAGACTGCTAAAGCCCATTCTGCCAATGCCTGCTTGTGTTCACTTATATTTCTCCGACTCCTATGCCTGTATTATGGAAGAATTCCTTTTCTGCTTATTCAGGGCTCATTTTATGAATCATTCATATTCATCCATTGATCAGAATACCTCTTCCAGATGAGAGAGCTGGGCTTACCCTCAGGCCTAATACAGCAAATGTCCTGTACGGCTCTCCAGAGCTACAACACTAATAGCTGTAACAGGAGGACTTCTCTACAAGTCTCTGGAGTTCCCACTGAAATCAGAGCCTTAACAAGCACATACAAATCTAAGCCAGAGCACAGCACCCCCTCAACAAAAAAAAATGTTGACCTAGAGCCTGCACAGGTGGGACTACACAGGAAGAAAACGAACGCTTTCGATTCTGCTAAGTCATTTGGAAAAATAATTATGACTATTTAATGAAGAGTGAATTTTATAAAACATTAAGGGACTTCATCACGCAGAGGGGGCTATGAAGCAGGTTTAGTAGGACTGAGGCCAGTAAAATTAGGCAAATATCCATTGTTACCTCTAACAGGTCCATATATGAGACTGCAAAGGCTTTAAATACTTATTTACACCAGGAACAATAATAACAGCTTCATATCCCAGTGTATGTTCATCCCCTCATGTCTTCTGTGAATCTACACAGCTGTTGCAGGGGATTGGACCCATGCCCGACGCTTTGGGCAGTACTGCCCTTGCAATGCAAAGGGCACAGCACCGGTGTGAGCACCCGTGAAACCCCTCTATGCACCGAGCTCCCTAAAGCTGCAAGGTCCTTCCCCTCTCCTCCTGCTGCCTCTGTGGGCTGCAGAACGCTCCCATCAAGGAGGCAGATACCTACATTAGACCTTTCCCCTTTTACCTTATCAATACATGGTACTAACAGCACAAAATAGCTCCACTTATTTCTTGCATTCCAAGAGCTGCTGAAGACATGCATTAGATGCTGTGCTTAGACCATGCCCTCAAAATCCTTTTTTACGGACAATACTAGAATGCCTATAAATTGTCAGCGTAGTTATTATTAAATAATTTGTACCTGTGCAGTGACTTCCAGCAAAGACTGTAAAATGCTTTGGCATTAAGCGAAGCCTCTCAATGTTTTCTGAGGAAAGAACTATTTCTGGTCAGGACCCTGTAGGGAGATATTGCTGCCATTTGGGTTTCTCTTGTCTTGTCTGGTTCAATTCCCAGTCTCACTTTTTTCAAGTCTTTTATTATTATGATTATTACTATTATTACTCTTATTACAGTAAAAATACAAAAGTCTGAATTATTATCGAGGCACTCTCCATTCTAGCCTTGACTTTTAATGTCCCAGAGTATAAGAGTATAACTTTTTTACTCATTTGCTGTATGTGAGACATCTTCATAGTAAGGGGGATCTTAGGTATAGATCTGAAATATAGATCTGATTTTCTTTCTTCTTTTCCTTTTTTTCCTACTATACATGCCTGTTTAAAAACAAAGATAACAAAGTACTGTGATACTCAAAGATACTGAGAAATCGACTGGCCTGATACACTGTGGGAAGGGACTTAAGAGTATGGCCCCAAAACCTGCGCTCTGACCATCAGTCAACAGCGCTGCTTCTTATGTTTTTAAACCGAGTACCTGAGAGATGTGTAAGGAAAATTAAGATTGCATATTGATGGAAAAAAATGTAAAATACTCTGAAATATAGGAGATAGGGTGATGGAGACCGACCTCAGTCACCTATTATTTGTGTAATTTTAATTACTCTCCCTTTAATTTAAGCAGCTGACACACACTTTCAGTGGCGTTCAGAAAGTTAATAGGGCAGCTGAGTAAGGATTTTAAGGTCATATTCTTGTCCTTTGGTGCTTATTTTATTTATTAGCTGCTGCATTAATATTCTTATGATTACAGAAATGATCATTTATGTATATAATGCATTTTACAATAGTATACAGTGATGAATATTGTAATATTTATCTCTTAATATATCTTCTCATCCTTGATTCTTTAGCACTAAACTCACAAAAATAAAACTGCATTTATATCAAGCTTCTTCATTCTTTACATTATTTCTTAATTACGGTATGTAGTCATCAGTTTGCTGACAAGAATTTTTCTGTGTGTCACTCTTTCTTTGATTCCACCCTTCCCAGCTGAAATTAAAATATTGACAGAAAAAATTTTGCACGAGCAGTGGAAAATTCAAAGAGGCATTTAAAGTAGAGGAGCTTCGACATTTATCACTTCTATATATGTGCATTTGTCCCTGGTTTCCAGGTACACAAATGATAACGTGAGCAAAACTAGTGTGCTTTCTCATCCATGTCACATGTAGATAAATGACGACACTTAACTGACGTTAATTTTTTTAACCCAAACAAACCATTATTAGTGTTATAAAAATAGAGATAATCTGATGTTTCTGGGCCATTATATCTTCAGGGTCAGGAGGGAATGGGGATTGGGAGACTACCAATATGCATAGAGTTTGGCCGGCTCATTCTTGTAAATTTTTCCCCTGTTTATCTTCCCCCTCCTCTTTGCAGCGCTGTCCCTCTTGATTGGCACAGCGCAGGAAGGAGAGGCAATCACGGATCGCGGAATTGGTGGGGCACCTTCCTGCAAGTCACAGTGGTGGCTTTCAAAAATAAAGGTGGACAAGAAAAGCATCCTCCAAGCACATCATAAATTGGTTGTCAAGCTGGAGATCCCAGAGGGGTTCCCCACACAGGAAGAGATGATGGTGGTGTGGAGACAGTACAGTTCTGGGACAGCCCTGCTGAGCCCACTGCAGCAGGGAGAGAGGGAGCTGCCAGGCTGCTGCCCATGGCATTTGTGTTCCAGAGGTATCTCTGCGCGTTTCTGCCCCTCCAGGCAGGTCCCACTCACCCGCTGCTCGGCTGGGTGTGCAACCTGCAAAGGGGAAGCTGCCTGCTCCCACTCCTCAGGCAGACAAATGCCCTCAGACAATGCCGTGCCTCTCACAGCTGAGGTTGGTAATCAGAGTTTAAGGCAATGGGCACACTAATGAGGTGTGTCAGAAAAATTAAAGCTGGACTGACAACTGTTAAAATATTTCTCGTAATTCTGCATGTGTTTTCATGAAAACTTTTATTCTTCTGCATAGGCACAACTCATTGCTTTTCTCTTTAGGGGTTATCTTATGATGGACCTTGTAAACCTCGTAGGTTTTATAAACAAGAGTGTGTGTGTGATGTAGTGACATACGTCAGTAAGCATTCTCTGTTTTAAATTCATTGCAGTGAATCGATCTCATAATGTTAACAAATCTTTTTACATATCATCCTGAAATGTCTATTTGACTTAAACGGCAAGGTTTAGACATTGAGCAATAGGTAATGAGATCATGGTCAGCATTAGGATCTGAAGAGTTATAGAGATATGAGGGGGAGTGTGTTTTCCTGCTGTCAATAAATGTTGTAAATCCTAAATCAGACAATGTTGCGGTAATATCAAGACCCAGCAATCTAAAGGTGGCATAAAAAATTCAAGAGCAGGAAGGGAACAGGCTACAAAGAGGCAGAACTGCTTAGCACTTCACAGGGTGTGCGTGTGTGGTCAAGGCGAATTTCAAATACGCTGTATTGTCATCCTTCTATATTTAGTTGCACAACTGCAAGCAAATTCAATCTTCAGTCCATCATACAAATAGATAGGCCTGTGGAAATGCTCATCATTTTAATCCCAGCATGCTAATGCCCCCTGTGTGAATATAGATTTCTCAATTAAACTAAAGTAATTTGATGAAAGAACAAGTCTCACAGGCGCAAGTAAAGGTTTCAGTAACAACAGCTTCAGCTATTCGTTGCTGGAGAAGTGTTTTCCACTGGATGGTGCATGGCAGAGGCTTAAAGCTGTGCATGGATTCATTGCTCAGATGCACCCCCAAATGCACATGTTTCAGCGGGAAAGCCATGAAACCATCCACAACTTGGCTATGCTGTTGAGAGTGCATCACTGCATCCCATAGAGTTAAATCTCTGAGGCGCCCTTGGAGCTAGCGCAGTGATATGGAGCTGTGATGCTTTTTCTGAGATCTCCTTTGATGTAGGTCTGTGCCGACTTCTTTCTAAGAAAGCTCCGGACCCACAGGCTATTTTAAGGGATAGGACAAAATGTGTGTCTCCAGCCAAAGAATAGGAATCATAAATGGGTGAAATGACCTCACGTTAATACAACCCATGTAGCCTTATCTACTTACAGTGTTTTATATTTTTAACTACTGGATATTTATAAAAAGTCACCATCTCTATTGGCATTTGACAAAGGACACAGTTAAATGGACCTGGCATTTTCTTATTCATGTTGTCAAGCTACTTGAATTAAGGTTCAGGCACCATATGATACTGTGTATTTTATGGATTAAAAAAAGACCTAATTCCTGTGTAGACAACAAGATCTAACATTTCTTCCTGAGAAGTTTAACTTCATTCTTTTTTATAAATAGAAAAATATTTTTTCCGGCTCATCAGTGATGACCTTAATTTTAGTGCTTCGTCTCACACAGGTATGTGCCTTGCTTGCACATGTCTTTATGGATGCGGTTTCCAGAAAACATGAGAATTTTATTTTAATTACATTTTTCTCTGAATTGTACTACATTATTTTCTCCCTTTCTTTAGTTTGTTCATTTTTAGGCCATAAATATTATTAACCCACAGAGATTTGTTTCTGCTTTCTTTAGTTAATTAAAGACACGGTTGGATTTATCTTGTGCTACCACCAGGAGGGCACAACAAGTGAAATATTGTATTACTAGATGGTTCATTCATTAGCATAAAATAATCAGTGCTTTTGAATACCAGCACTTCAATGTCTCAGGTTTGGTTTTTTGTGATTGCATCTAGGAAGCAGCAGCAGTAGTAGAGGGATAAAGAAGAAGGGAGAGACAGACTGAGAGAGAAAAAAGAGGGAAAGCAACATAGCTGTTAAAATTAGCAGGTTTCCTTCAGAAAAGACACAGGGAATTTGACAAAAAGGAGAGTGCACAAGTTAAGCTTGCCTGGAGGCATATCTAACTGGCACCTAGAACATAACATGGGAGTAAGCTAAAGTAATTCCCTACTCTGCTACTAACAGAGATTGAATAATTACAAAACCATTTTTTCTACCACATGACTTCTCCCTTTGGAGGAAAAAAACCTCAAAAAAACTACCATATGGTCCTGAAAAATATTTCTACTCATTCCACCTAATGTTTATCAATGTAAAGTAATGTTATTTTTCCAAAAGGAACGATGCCCTATGATAGCATACATAAATACATAAAGACACATGCAGATATTTAATGCATGTTGCACCTACTTGGAGAGAGCTTATCACTGAAGGTCAGAGGATACAGATTTCTCCAGAAGCTGCTCACTGTCTCTCTTACTCCCTTGGGGTCACAGTCTGATTTGCCTTCGTCCTGGGACAGGGGTCTGCTGTTGGCCCAGACTCAGTGGAAGACTTTGGGTCACCTGTAAAGAGACCACATGCCTAGGCATTATCTTGGGCCTCCTTCAAAACCCTTTTCCCTAGGTATTTCTCCACCCTTTCTCTGAGCTTTTCATGATTGTATGAAAAATTAATAGGACTCTGAGCCATATTGCCTTTTCTCCCTAATTGCATCAGAGTGTAGGAAGGTGAAGCAATGATATAATAGGGGAGGCTGAGGCTCCATGCCCAAACCAGGGAAATCCACTTACAGAGGGGCCCCCTCTGTGTACAGATGTAGGTGGTGTGACCTATTTCTGGGAGATTTTTTTCCATTTTTGGGAGAGACACCAGTAATTCGTTCTCCCTTTCCAAGGAATAAAATAAGAACCCAGACACATTGATTATTAATCATTCATTTGGGGACTCTCCTCCCTCTTGACCAATGACATAATCTTCAGTGAACAATATGTATACTGTAATTGACATTTGCACAAAAAAAATCAGGTTATATTGTATGCATCTGCACTAATAAAAATAGTCATCTTTCAAATCCTCCTTTTCAAAGTCTCACTGAAGAGACTTCAATATCTATATAGCATTTATTTTGACCTTCGCCTCTCTGATCTCCCTGCACTGGGGAACTGTACAGCAATACAATATAATAGAAGCATACTTTATTAAAATACACATTTAGGCTGCAATCTTCAGCAGCTCCAAAGTTAGGTGCACAGGAAGTGTTGCATCCATTTGGAGGTTCAGCCGCTTTAGGCTTCACATAAAATGCCAACTATACATGTCACTCTGAAAGTCAGTTGCATAATTGTCTTCTAAACAGCACTGTTGATGTGTTGTGTAATTGCAGTAACTCAACGGGTCATCCCAAACTGAGTCTACACTTCTGCTTGTTTAAGAACCCTATTTTTGATATCATAGATAATTTAATGCTATCTGTTATGGTAACCAAGAGTTCTAGACAAAGATCAGTCACTCCTACTTGCAGATGAGTCACTGTTTTAGCATGTCCTACTTCCAGAATTTTTTTTTTTGCTTTGATTTGCTTTGCTTTGAGAGAGAATGAGGACTTATACCAGTTGCTACTTCAATTGTATAAACTCTGTTTTCTTTCATAAAAGATATCCAGATGCACCTGAACTTGCGAGTAATTAGGAGACAGATACGTTCATTATTGTTAGATTGTTTTACGTGGAGATTTTGTTTTGATTTTTGCAATTCTAATGAAAAACATCTAGGCTTACAGCAAGCAATTAGCTCATGAGTATTCAGGCTTTTGTAAAAATATTAGCCACTAGGTACAAGTCTTGGTATTTGTGTTAAAAGAATAACATTTTATTTGTGTTCAGTTGAGCTAGAGAGAGCAACTGTCTTTGCAGATGCTGGAGCGATCACGGAGGAAGCGGAATGGGCCAGTGAAAGAGGAAGAACACTAGGAAATAGAACACCTTTGAGCACAGGGAGGGCTCGTGCCATTAGTATCTATTTTCAGAAGTGTGGTAACTGCAGGAATCGCAACAGAAAGTGCTGCATTTTATTTTTAAAATAACATCCTTAAAATAATGATTTACAAAATTTAACTATATTTTAAAAGTAATCTCTTGGATGATGAATCATCAAGCACCGTTACTTTAATCAGTGACTCCCTGCAGAAACAAATGCTGAAATGTATGAGAAAATATTAGTCCTAATGATTATCCTTTGGAAAATATTACTAGCATAGTAATTTTAATTAAAGGAGAATTTAACACTTTTGTATTTGTATTCCCAATGTCAAACTCTTTTGTTATCACACTTACACCTCTGTTATTAATGTTAGCCATCGTTTGCAAAAGAGGAAAAGCTAGTTATCAATGAATAATTCAGGCTCCATAACTGTCAGACCTCATTATTTTAAATAAGGCCTGGTAGTTCCAGTTGTAACTGGCTAATTGCATCATTTAAACTTAAACTGTTAGAATATTTCACATAATTCACAATTTTAAAAACTTTTTATACATTCAAAACTGCTGTAGTACATAGGGCAATTTGCTTTAAATCAGGCTGAGAGAACAAAGAGACACTGGAGTTGTGATATGAGTCCCCAAGTTGTTAAAATAAAAAGGAGAAAAAATGTGGTGAAATTGATACATCCCATAGTTAAAATGAAACCCTATCATTAGGGTGAAATGATGTAAAATACTTGGAAAAGTGGAAGTTGAAAAAATTAAAACACCTGAAACTAATGAACTAAAATGTAACCTGGCACCCGATGAAGCTCTGTTGCAAGATAATCCAAATGCTGTCAATGAAAATGTTTCCTTTTGCGTGGCCATATTCTCTGCTCTGGTTTGTTTTCTGGCAGTAAACTTGTAATTCCCAAAGCAGCTACAAATAGATGCCATGGTGAACTTTAAAAAAAATTGAACCCCTGTTTTTCCAAAAGGATCCAAGGAGTTATTTTTATTTTTTTAATAATTTTAATTTGTGATTAAATAATTTTAACAATATTTTCATTTGGTTGATTTTTTTTTACCTGTAAATAATTGATCCTTAATAATACAGACTTCATAAAGTGAGAAAGAAATACATTTTACATACACTTTTATTCACAGTGTATGCCAAGCAGGAAGAGTCAAGGAGCGTTTATAAACGAGACTAATCTTAAAATGCTGTTTTAATCTTTCTCTTCAGCTTCATTTTCACATTACTTCCAACAGCTTATTATATATATCCAGCAACTGTAAAGTGGGAGAGGTTAATATATATGTTTAAATGTGCCTATTAAAAAAGACAGTACAACTCATGCCTGTCCTGAAAGCTATTTGTAATAAGCACATTAGGAATTGTACATAAAGGAACATTATCCTCATTTTCCAAGTGGGACTCTGAAGTTCAAGGCAAGCTATATACAATTTCCATAGTCTCTTTCCCCCCCATACTTCTGAAATAAAGCTAGTTTATCTGGGACTCAGAGTCTGGCTTACAGCTTTAATGGGATGCTGTAAGAGAAAACATGGTAGACTACCTGAGTGTTGTAAAAATAAAAAAAGACCTATCTGATGTCTCTGGTATCACTCTGGCATATTATTTCTTTCTTTATTTAATTAAAAAAAAAAAAAAAGAAAAAAAACACCACAACCCTCAGCTCTCATTTTGAAACTATAAATTTCAGCCCACATATCCATTAAGAATATCATTAAGGCTGTGGAGGTTACACAGCAAGGGCTTGGATCTTATCCGATATGTAGCAGCCTTGCATTGCTGGATATCTTGTAAAAGCCACCCCTACATTTCTGCATCATACTGGAGATCATTACATAATACATACAGAAACTGTGTGTGTTCTTGTGTTTGAGAGCAGAATCGGTGCACCACACAGATTAGCTTCCCAGGTTTTCCACCTGCCGGAACCGAGCCATTTCTACTTGTGCAAAAACCACATCTAGCAATAATTGGTCCCCACAGAGATGCAGACTATCATATTCTCACATTCTTCTGAGATCTGTAAACTAAAAGTCCAGGTTTCTTGGGAGATGTATCTCTTAAGAAGACAGACAGCATCAGGTTGAGTTTTGCAAATCTTTGCTTAAGGCACATTTAAGGACCATAAACATTCTCTCCCCACCCCTCAATTTTAACCTCCCTCTTCATGGCAGCTTTGTACCCCCTGGGCAGGAGTCAGCGTGAGGTTTCTGCAGGTAAGTCAATTAGATTTGAAATTCTCCACGTTACCTGTATTTGGACTAGAAACATCATAAGCAAGCTACTGTAATTATAGGCTTGGAATGTCTTATTTTGCCAGTTGTTGTATTTTTTTATGGTAATCACAAAGACAATGGTTCTCCCTTCTCAGAGTATAACAAAAAGTGATATGCCTTAAAGTGCTAAATAACTCCTGCAGTTAATACTTTGAGTACCAAAAAGAAGTCATGCAATACCTGCTATGGTCGGGTAAGGTATTGCGAAGAGAATGGTAGAAGAGACTGTAGATAACATATCACATGTGATCTGAGTGCCTGCGGTTGGTTGTCAACCTTTATCATATCCTTATGGATAGTTCAAGATCATCAGCTCCAAAGTCTTAGAGTTGTCCATGGTTAGACAGCACTTTTCTGGTGCTTCTGCTGGTTAAGACTAGTACTTTAGTTGTCGGATTTGAGATTGTCATTCAGAGGTGGAGGTGCCCCAACAGGGTCACAGCTCAGGCACTCAGTGCCTGTGAGCTCCTTTCATTTCAGGGTTTCTTATCATCTTAGCTCAGGTTTGGTTCATTAAAGGATTGTTATTAGGTAAGTTCCTCACATTTAACTGTTTGCAGAACCACAGAATCAACACTTGGAGACAATGGATTTGTAGCAAGGTTGAACTGGGAAATAATGGGGTTCAGATGAGATATATTTTTTATCAGTGACGTCGATTTTTGCCCAAAGACATAGAATAATATTCACTACTATATACAGGGAAGACAAAATAATCTAACAATACTCAAACAAACTGTAAATTTGTGAGGCTGAATGAAAAGATGATTAAAATCATAATAATTCTGAAAGTCTTGACGTTATAACGGTATTTCTTATTTAAATCCATACTGACACCACTCCACAGTCTTACTGTGTTTTTTTCCTTGTGTTACCTGAGACCAATGGAATACAGTAAAATAAAAATTAGTAAAACAAGTTGCGTTTCAGAGGAAGAAAATATTTTCTCATCTTGTCTTGCAGTGTCTGGAGACTTCTGCAATTGTTTACTCTGTTCACTTTCCGTAAGCTGTTGTCAACTCAGCTGTCTGAACTATAGCTTCATTTTAAAATATTTTTCTCTGAAAAAATACCAACTAAGTCTCTGAATGTTTTATGTCTGCAGCCGCCTCAGATACCACAACAAAAAGGAGGCTTATTCTTGTCTGTCTTGAAATTACCCAGCGTTGGCTTCACCCTTGTCAAGGGCTGGCTCCCTGTACAGATGCTGACAGTCAGGTTTAGGGTGCGCTAGATGTGTTTCATCACTGAAAGGAATCAAGTTCCGTTTGCGTACAGAGCGTGGTCTTAAAGTCAGTGATTTCACTGACAAAAAAAAAAAAGAAGACATCTTTTTTCTTCGGAGCTGTAGACACCTGGTAGAAAAACACAGGGTAACCGGAGGGATACAGTAAGTGGTAGGTGCAGATAGAGTGGGTAGAGTGTTCCTATTGCGCATATTCATTCTGAAGGGTCATTCAAAACGCCTCTCTACAAAAAGGCCTGAATGTAAATAATGTCAACTGTCTATGAAAGCAGGTGATTTAGGTCACTGAGCAGTGTACATTGGTTAAATTATATTATTCCTTCAAATACTTAACGTACATTGGAGCTATTGACTGATTAGAGTGAAGAGAGGCAAGGAGAAAGGCTTGTTTTACTTTGCTGGTCTAGAAAATCTTCACTATGGAGAACCATCCTCTGCTTTAGAAAAGAAAGCAAACAAATGGAAGTATGCAGTGCCATTGAATATTACAAAAAATGTTTGGAAAGAAAGACTGCACATGTTCTAGCCAAAGAGGGAAATCTGAAACTAACTGCAGATGAAATGACACTGAAATGCATGTGAGCATCACTTGAGAACGGGGAAAAAGCGAGGCAAGGTTTTCTTATTGGGATAAAAATATCACCAAATGTCTCATCATTCTTGCATCCATTCTTATTGCAAGAAAGAAACAAACCTGAGGGGAAGAAAAGAAAAAGAACAAAAAACCCCCCAAACCAAAACAAAAAAACAGCAAGAAAACTCATTCTTTAAAGTGTTTATAAAAACTGGAAACTGAGTTAAATTTCAGGCTTTAAAAGTTCACATTTCACAGTTTTGCTTGAAATCAGGCAAAAGTTTTGCTCAAGTATCTTGAGAATCCCTTATATCTTTTCTCTACAGTGACCAGCAATTACACCTGCACAAATGGGCCAAAGAGGCTTCTGAAATTTTGACTATTGCCAGCCTTTGCAGGAGAGAAGAATGCGGTACAAGAGACCTCCTCCCTGCTCCCCCTGTGTTTTGCATTTGACGTCCAGACCCAGTTGCAGGCTGTCTTGAGGGAGCCCGAGGACTGTGGTCTTAGCTCTGTTAGGGGGTACCCTGGGGAAATGGGAGCCCCAGAGCGACGCTGACACACCAATCGACAGGACCTTGCAGACCGGTCCAGGTTTGCTGTGGAAGAAAGCTTCCCTCATTGCAGACAGCTGCTTGGGATGCCAAGGTAGGGCAGCGGCTACAAGTCAGTGTGGCATCTGTCGTGCAATGTGGCTGCTTACCAGCTTAGAAATCCTGTAATCAGATGTATTTCAGCACGGGAAGATGCTGTTACTCTTCTCTGTTTTGGAGCAAATTAGAGAGAACTTCTCTGTGGCTAAATACTTACTGCTTCTTCCTGTGTTCTCAACACAATCCTTCTATGTGTATGTGCATCTCACCTGCGAATATTCCTACACACGTATTTTAAGTAGGGAAACACTCAACAACAGATGCATTGAGGATAATTCTTCTGCCAATTACAAAGCTACCAGGAGTGCTGTAGTTGAACTCTGAGTGCACAGCAGTGAGCTGAGGTAGAGAACAACAGTTTTTGACACAGCCGGTCACAGCTGACATTTTTGTTCTTGATCCACTGAATCATCTGAATCCCGTAAGAACATTCATCATGGAAATAGTCTGAGACAGAGAAATAGTCTGAGCTCTCCTCCAGAATCTATTCTTGACCCAATCTGCGATGTTAAGAAAGGGCTCTGATAGCTACATATATTCTCTTCACTCATAAATAATAGGGGTGCACCGTTTACTGGTCCTAGTCCTTGTGGTTACAGTGGGATTGTCACTGTTTTATTAGTTACTTTTTCACTTTCTGATGTTCCTGTAAAACAACATTCTGTTTCAGGAGATGCGCCTGTCAAGGAAGCGGAGAGAAGGTGCATGGCATGATGAGTGGCTTCCAACACTTTGTTTATGTCTCCACAGTGTGGAAGTATTTTGTTAACTCTGCACTCTCAATGTGGATCAGTCACTGCTGCCAACATAAATATTTTCAAATATTTCACTGAGAACTGCTGCAAAGCTACAGGAGATTTTCTGCCTATATGACTGAGATTGTGTCCCCTTTGATTTCAACTTGATTTAATTTTGTAGAAGAAGAGGCAAATACAGGATGAATGATAGTGCAGCCCTCCAACTTGCATTATTGATACTTCCAAAGTGTCCAGTTCAAATGGGGGCAGAATGTTAACAGAACTGAGAGTATCAGTTTAGTGGCTGAAGGACAAAAATAAGCTGCCTTTTTGATCTTTGCTGGTCAACAAAAGCATGCTTTGCTTGCTCCAGAAGTCTTTCATGTGAGAGCAAATGGACAGAGATGAAAACCCACGTCTGATCTGACACTTCGGAAAGCTGTATTTTCTTACACCCACAGGAGATGAAGATTTCTGGCCTTTCAGAATAATGGACAGAAGTAAAACATAAGTCCCTTTCTGTAATGTAGAAAGCCACCGATAAATTTATTCTGTGTATAAAACATGCTTTATATGTAGAGTTATCTTCCTTAAATACCTGGCCTCCATTGAAATGAGTTTGGTCAGAAAATTGGAGGGTCTGGGCATAAGCCAGACCCTCAGTTCTCTAAATGGATCACAGTGTGAGCTTTAGAAAAAATATTTACTACACATGTCATCACTTTTGTGGCAGATTTTGTTTGCAGAAGCTGGATCGGGCAGAGCTGGAAGCCTGATAGATTGCTCTAAGCACTGACTTGGAGTAGTATGGCTGAAACTGAGCAAGTAATTCAAGACGATTTTTCAGAAAAATTTAGTTTCTTATTTTTTTCGTGTATATAAAATACCTGTGAGCAATTAATTAGTTCCATTAATTCACTAATTGATCAAACTTACCCCACATATTCTTAGTGATTTTTTTATTACCTTAGAATGGAGTGATCAGAAATAATTTGCTGGAGTGTTTGCATTAAATGTTTGTCGCTGTTTGCATAAGCATTGCAATTATAGTGAGTATAGAAGACAGGGAAATCTGTGGGGCTTTGGTATTTTCAGTCAATGGGAACAGATTAGGGACAAGGAAGAGAAAATGAAGATCAAGGGATTTTAGAAAAATAAACCTGCGAACTGCTCTTGCTTTTCATGGCAGAAAAAGAGGGAGGGGTTTTTTGATTGCAGTAGATTTATTTCTCTCATACTTCGAACCCTTGTAACATTCCGTTATTCTCCCTGGGTCACTCAAGCAAGGGGCAAAGCCAAAACCCTGCTGCCCCCGGGCCGGACTGCAGCACAGATCACAGTGAGGAAGAGGTGAGAGGGAGTTTCATGGGAGAGGCGATGGCCAACTAAAGTTTCTCTTCTGTGAGTTTTACCTTTTTTATCCTGCTTGACATTTCTCAGAGTGAGCTGTATTACAGATTAGTAGCCCATGGCAGTGGGCTGGAGAGCTGAGATTTTAGTGCGATATGGTACACAGGCATGGAGCGGGGGGGCAAGGAATATGTGTGAAAAATTGAAATGACAAGGTCACGTTGATAGCTTGGTTGTGGGAGCTGCCACGGTACTTTGTTGCATTATGATTAGAGATGGGCCAACTAGCATGAATGAGGAGAGAACTGGTTTGAACCTTCAACCACTCCTCTAACCAGAATGAAGAGGAGCCCGAGGTAAGGCTAAAACACATCTGGCACTGGTTGGTTTGGTTTCTCAGCTTTAATGTAATGAGCTTCAGCTTCTGATAATTTAGCTCAGAACAGAAAGCAGGAATCTGCAAAAATATTCAGTGCGCCCAGTCTAAAATCATTCAATCTGGAAAACTCGATAAAGACAGTTTTATAGCATTCGCAGCCTTCCACCCATAACAAAGAGCTTTATATTCTTATTAATAACCATCCTGTTAACAAAATGAAAACAAGTCCACAAAGCTTTCAAATTTCAGCACAAGGTTTTTGTAATTATGAAGCTTTCAGTTGAGATGCCAAGGTTCTGTCAAAGGGTGTATGTGAGAGAGTAGTCTGCATACAAGGACTTGCAGTGGGAACTGCACTGAAGTAAGCGTACGATCCCTCTGTCAGCCGTTTCTCTTCTCTTTGGCTTTATCCTGTGGGAAGTCGCTTCACATTCAGATTCAGACTACAAGGGATTCTACGAAAGCTGAATTTCTGCGCTGGCCGCGCTTATTCTGCGGTGTGTCACACTCCCCGCAGTGAGGGCTAAGTTCTCCCTATTTTGTGCAGCTTCTGTCTAATACAGACAAAATTCCTCCTTCTCACAAGGATTCCAGGAGAAAGCAAAGGCAGAGAGCAGGGGCAAGTGGAGACAAGCGACACAGTTTACCTTGGACTCCCTGTTTTGAAACACTTGCCAGGCTCACTGAGGTAATGGTTGTGATTTGGTTGAATAACGAAATCCATATCCAGCCTGTTTCTGAAAAGTGCAGGCAGCAGCGTAGGATTCCTCTCCTCCTTTTGAGCTAATAATGTCACTGCTCAGTTCTTACAGGTATTCATGATGGTACAGTGGGACAGTGGGTTTTGAAGCGGCTCTAGGAGTCACTAAAATAATGACCCCTGTTGGTGTGAAAAACTTTTTTCCTGACCATTTTCATCCTCAATGTGCTTCACAGACGTGAAAGATGCATCTCTTTGAACTGTGGCAAGGCACAGCAGAAAGTAGCTTCTCCAGCTGAGGCTGCAGGGAACACTCTGCTACGTGGAGACTGGAAGCATGAGGATGAGCAGAGCTTCTCACCCACATCTCTTCCGCTGGATAAAGAGTTGTCTGTTAAGTTGCTTTCTTTTGTGTTGCTTTTTTCCGCCCCCCCCCCCGAAAAGTATATAGCAGTGGAAGAAGGTAAAAGGTCTGCCAAAGTGTCCTTTTCTCTCACCTGCTTACTTGCAGGTAAATCTACCTGACCTACCACCTGATGAAATCTCCTTTATACGGGATGAAGACAGCAGCTGTAATAAACAGAAAACAAAAAGGAGAAGAAAGAGGCTTTCTTCTTCATATGTAAATTTTCTGTAATAAAAACAAAACTTGAAATCAACCTTGCCTGTGATTTCAAAACATACAGTTTATGATTTACCTCCTATTACTTGCTTAATGCTCTGGACTTCCACAGTCCAGGTGAGTCACTGCAATTAAAAGGACACTCCAAGACACTTTCTTGGCCAATTTTCAGCCATCTCTGGAAGACTAAATGGTGCTTCTGAAAACCTGAAAAAACGATGCAGAGTTTCAGAGCTCTGTCCATGTGAGTCGACACCTGCAAACAGTGTCCAATGAACTCCTTACTCAATGCTTTTTTTGACTTTGTAGTTATCACAGTTTGATTTGTTATTGAAATGGATTTACTCATATGGAAAAGTAACCGGCATTATATGGCTGCATATATAATACATAGATACTGCTTTCTTTTTCAGGGAGCTTAAAGAAGACACATGACTTTGATGTTACTGAAGCTAGTGTCATAATCATCAAACAGAGCTGGTGCCAAATAAACCAGATGGAGCTTTCAATCAACAAACTGTATTTATTTTTGATATCTGTGACTTATTTATCATCAATGCAACTTTTAATAGGACAAGGTAAGAAGAAAGATATGCTCCCAGAGAAAGAGCCATCGGGAGCTCATGCTGTATTATTTGACCTAATAGCACAAATAGATGATGTGCAAATGGCAAAGTACAACACCAGCTCCAGCTGGAAGGGATTTGCTTGATGCTTTCTACAGAAGAAGAAGGTGGCATGAATGGTTACTTCATCCTCCTGTACTTCCAAAAAATTCAGAGTATTTATATTTATCTGTGCACATATTAATTATTCTTGATTACATTGCTTTACTAGCATTTTTCTTTACTCTCTTTTTTTGCAGGAATATTGTAGCTTTTACTGTGTCTATCTCAAATTATTTTATATACATATTTGTATATACTGTATTGTACCCTGCCTGTATTAAGAAAGAAACAAAAAGTAAGAAGGAGTTTGAAAAATAACCAATACGCGTCACTTTTTTGTATGAAGAATGACTTATGAAAAAGCCCTACAGCTATGAATTGCTTTGGCCTTCTAGAGAGTCGGGGAGACATAGAGAATATATATAACTCTTATTTAAATTGTTTTTTTCCTAAATGTCTCTTCTCTCTCTCTCCCTCTCTCTTTTCTTGTTTTTTTTTTTTCCATAGTGGTAGTCCCTGTCTTTCTTGCTAAGTGATATAATAATCCAAAACAATATTCCACTCAATTTCTTTGAGCGTATAAATGTATCAAGACTACTGTATGAAAAAAGATGTTGCTTCTCTGAAAGCTGTTCAAGTTTACGTGTAATTTCCCCTTCTCTTTTTGTTATTCACATGTGCCGTCCTAAAAGAAATAAAAAAAATCTGTTTGTGATCTAGGATGTGTTTTTTGTCATTGACACAGATGAAAATTCTGTATGCCAAATGCTGTCATGTTTACTAAGAACAAGCAATACTACACATTCCTTCCTTGCGTCTGTATAGCCACCTCTCCATCACATCCCTGCACTCCTCTAGCACTGGAGACTTTCTGCTGCACTTGCTTGAGACTGCAGGCATGGGTTGGAGCCTGCTTCCTTTGCCCTTCAGAATGCGAAGAAGTTAAAACAAAGGCACAAAGATTTTTCCATTTGATTTTAATTTTTATATCTGGATTTCCAAAAGACAACTTTTGAACAAGACCTGATTTTTCTCTTAAAATGTGGGATGTTACTAGAATCTCATGGTAATAAGCTGAATGAATTGTAAGGGGAGATTTTTGTACTTGATGTTGTGAATATGTTTAATATATCACTGCAATTGATTCTATCTGTGATTTTCCAATAAAGCTTTCTAACAGATGAGAGACTGGGTTTAAGACTGAGATATGAGGACCCTTCCATAGAGTTCCGATTTTCCTGAGAAGTTAGTATCTGAGCATGGGGAGTCACCTCTGTGTATTAATCTGGTGGGCTCAGTCCAGTCCTACTCGCCTCTCCAAACCCAGCACTTTAAGCAGCAACTCTCTGCACAGAGTTGAAGAGTTAAGCAATCACAATGACTTAACCATCAACTTGACCTTTAAGATCCCTTCAGAACAGGTTTGATCCACACTGATTTACTTTATCTCTCAGACCATCAGATCTGTACTAAAACCCTGATTGACCAGAAGTCATTTTTTGATGCCTTATGTTAGCAATGTCCCATGGCCCAATGTGAACACAGAGGGTGAAAATCACACCTTACTGAAGTCAAAGGGAGGATTGCTTTCAATGGAAGTGGGATTTCACCCAGCAAACCCAACCAACAGTGTCTGGGTCCTACCTACGTCTGAAGATATGTGAATCCTTCTGTGGTGCCCATCATATGCCCATTATGTAAAATGTTTCTCGTGAGCTACAGTGATGTCTTCGTGACATTAATGTGCATTTAAAAATAGTAGTTTTTATTAAAAAATGTACAGTGATGACATACATTATTTACTGGGTTACTAAAAAATGCTGTGTCGCCTGACACGATAATTATATTGTTCTGTCATTCCTTTGGTAATGAAAGCCTTTACTTATTTCTAAGTTATTTTTTACTGAAGATGAGGAATACAACGTATCAGGAAAAAAAAGTAAAAACAACATTAGGCAGTTATATTATAGGCATAGGGGTAAATAACATTTATGGTATTCACTGAAGCTTATCCTTGGATTTCCCTAACTACTTCTGAGTAACTTTAGTCATTTAGTTTCCTCCCTTGCAGTTCCTTCCAATGGCATTTTCATAACCAGCCGTTTTGGGGGCCAGATGTATCAGCTGCCTTTGTAACTCCCCCTTTTATGTCTCCAGGGATAGTTTTCTACGTATCTCTTGATCTGAATACGTTGGATTCTTTCCCAAAAATACCGAGGAACTAGACCTCTCTCTGTCCAGTAGCAATGGAGGTGACACACTGATATGCAGCTGCCTCACTATATGTCAACTACATATAACAACAGTGCTAGGCCAGAGCTACAAATATATTTTGTTTATTCTGGTTTGACTCTTTTTCTGTCATGCATGAAATTTTATTTTCTTAGGAGACAACTTGAAAAAAAAAATTAAATACCTACACCTATGTACCTACTTCAGATATTGAGGATGGGATAGGAAGTGTAGGGAAATAAATTCCTAAAAACCACAGAATAATACCCAACCCAATTAAAATTATAGAAGACAAAGTTGTGAGCACGCCTTTCCCAAAGCAGTGTCATATGCTACATATGAGCTTGTCATGGAGTTTTATAGTGACGTGATGCTCCAAGCATGGCATAAATGGATATATTCTCAGGCATGATGCTTTCTCCAAAGCCATTTCCTTTTTTGTGACATGCAAAACCACAGAGGCTTCTTCATGTATGACTTACTCTTATCCAGCCAGAAACAGAAAGAAATACCATCTGACTACTTCTGCTAGGAGAAACAGAGAAACTTAAAATTTAAATAGTCGAGTTGAAATATTTCTGTAAAACTTAGAATTGGTCCTGGAAACAAAAATTTCAAATATTTTATAATGTATTCATTTTTATATATTCATATTAGATATACAAACATATACATTACTATATATTGTAATTATACATTATGCTATATTTAATGTAATATACAATATATTATTTCATTTGTATGTGCTTACTATATTATACTATAGCAGTAATATATAGAACATATAAATACTCATGCATATATAGTTTACAGAATATGTTATATAAACTATATATAAATTATTATATAAAATTATATATGAATACAGTATATTCATTTATGTAATATCTTCCCACATTCCCTAATGAATGACTCACTGTATCTCCCGGGCAGGATTTCTTGGATATTATTATATCATGCTAGCATGGGTACATTCTGCAGGCATCAGTTTGCCACCAACGACACTGATCATGGAGCAAAGTGGTATAGAAACTCATATTGATGTTTTGCCTTTGAAAAGGAAGTAATTGACAGCAAAGCATATTTCAAGGTCTTGTTGCCAACATATTCAATTAAACAGAATTTGGAGGAGGTGGAGGAGGAGGAGGGGGATGGCTGGAAACTCCTAGTCATACTACGAATGTCAGCTATCTGTTGTCAGAGACCTGGTGACGTTGAACCAAACTGTGAAATATGTGTAATTCTTCTAACATTGCTGATGATGTAGCACCAGATTTTTATTTTTTGTGTGTGTGCATGTGACTGCTTTTGACCATGACAGGTTTTCATAAATCTGGTGTCATTATAGAACACATGACTTGTGTCACCACTGCTACAACAAGAGAAATCCATCACAGACCAAAGTGCCAGGAAAAGTCCTATTCACTACATAAGCCCCACTTAAGCTTTCCAAATACAGCTTGAGTGAAATTTAAGTGGGCCATAGGCCATGTTTTGCTCCTATACACAGACATGAATTTTACACTGTGAAAACAAACTAAAATATAAAGCATTTTCCAGTGTAACACAGAGATATCTGAAGTCACAAGGCCATCCAGAGCTAGATATCTTTGCAAGTATTTTACCTTGAATACCACGTTATTTTTTCTAGAATACAAAGCAAAACAATAAAACAGGCCAATATTATTTTAATACTTTTAACATTGGACCTTCAACCTACATACTATATTATATCTATCTGAACAGAGTTGTCTATATCCTTCTCAGATCACAAGCTCCTTGAGCAAGGATCATGCCTATCTCCTTGTTTATACATTGCCTAGAGTGCTGCAAGCTACATAAAAAATTTTCTTCTGTGAGAGATTCATTGTACTCTGAAAAAACCCACATTTATTTATTTTTATATGTAAACAATATATAAATATATAAACTTATATATTTATATTTGTTTACGGGAAGGCAATTTTGTTCATTCACTGTAATGCTCCCTGCCTTAAGAAGCCTCTTCAGATAACACAGCAACATTCTTTTTTCCCTCAACCTATTTAAATGCAATCCTAACTGCTATTTGTGATGTGTGTTATAACATAATTTTTTTAAAATAATTATAGAGTGAAAAGACATGAAACTAGACTAACCATTTAAAGTCTATAGACATTTATGCCACCCCATTCTTTGCAATGATCAAAATCCCTTTTGTGATTGATTTCAGTAAAGATTCTAGCATCTGCCTTCTTTCCCAAATCTTTAACGTGGTTACTTTACTCAGCATTGCAGCCTATTATACCTACTTGTTTTCATGCACTAAAGGAGGAAGCTATGTACCTCTAGAGACCAAAAATCCCCACTGAGCTGCTTTGAATCAGCTATGTGATCCTAAAGATCTTTTTTATTCCACTGATATTCATTTTCCCTATTTCAATAAAACAATGGAAAATAAAATACTCTGTTCATCAAAGCACGTGTACCTAATTTCATGTAATATTTCATTTGAAATTGTCTCATTTCGTTCTCTCTGATTCTGTTAAAAAAATCACTATAGTGGGAGAAAGTCAAACTAGAGATTATATTAGGCCGAGGCAAATGGTATTCACCTTTTATAGTCCCTATGTTTTATAATGAAGATACTTCATTGAAACAATGATGCATACTTCAACAGTTCCCTGGAGAGCAGTGAATCCTGTTTGGAGAGATTCATGAATATGTGCATTAGCACAATCCAACTGGAACTTGCCCTTAAAAACGAACCACAAGAGAAGCTGATCAGTTCCCGCTTATGTATATAATCAGGAGGTTATCATATTATCTCCCCCTCCACAGGGAAAAGCAGATGCATATTCTTCTACCACTTTAAGACGAGAAATGCCAAAGGAAACAACAAGCTCCCCCTCCCTACACTTTCAGCAACATTTACTGTATGAATCCAGAAAGACCTTTTAGAAGAAGAGGAGGAGAATATACGATGAGTTTCTCTAAATGAGGATTTATTTTGCATACGATTAGTCATAGTGTAAACCTTTTAAAAAAAATTACATCTGCATTAATTTAGTCAAGGCCATCAATAAACCTGAAGTGAGTTCAAAGACTGCTATAGATGGCAGAGAGATGAGACAAACATTTCACAGAGTCAAGGCTTGCAAAGATATACATGAAGCTCTGTGTCCTGAAGATGAATGAGGAACACTTGGCAGTTCTTGAAGCAGTAGTTTATTTAAAGTACAAAGAATTCAGTGAAAAATACTTCTGGCCAGCAGTTGGTGCCCGGCTTTCAAGAAAAATGGCAGACCACCACTAAGCTAGTGACAATGATAAAGAATAGCCACATAGATTTGCAGATTTATCTTTAGGTTTGTAGCAACCTCAGCTCTATGAAAAAGAGTATAGCCACGAGACTCCTTACCACCTTTGAAAACAAACTAAAAAGAGCTACTGCCTTATGATGGTGCATATGGTTAAGCGGTCATCACACATACTGGACACTACCAATAAGCTTTATCATCCAAAATAAGCAATCGCTTGATTTGAGCTTGGAAAGATTAAATAGCGCAATGAAACAGGAAAGACAAAGCAAAATTATCGATCACCTTCTGGGTAAAATGTGCCACTGCCCTTATACCACCTCTTCTATAGCCCCTGAGTCTGTAACACCTGTACCCATTTATACTGGGAGCTAATGGTGCTAAATGCAAAGTAGAGTTTGCTTTAAAAGATGTCTTCAATTTTATTATGGCTAGGAAAAACCCCGATGCTACTGACTGGCATGTTTAATTTAAGCTGTCAAACAGTCATTACTACGACATCTGTGAAAATGAATTTGGAGAAATTCTTACAAGACGTAGTTTCCTCTCACCAAAAGCCACAAAGGTCGTAGCTTTTTTACTTTGGGTTTTTTTTTCAAGTATGTATTAGGAGTCCAGCCTTGTTCTTTGCAGCCCAAAGATCCTGCATATAAAAGCTTTCTGGATGTCTACCGTCTTTTGTGAGCTGGAAGCAAAAAATCACTGCATCTCTATGTACTAGTTTTTTCACTTTCAGGGGAGAGGCATTATGCCTTCTAAATAAGATATAGAGAGGAGGCATAATTATACCCTCTAAAGAGGATATAATCTCATAATTGTGCAGTAGAGCTACCCTCAGTTTGCACCACAGACTCTACTTGCATGCCTGATAGATTAACACCGGGCTCAGCTTCTAATCTGAGAGAATTATTTTTACTTAAAAGCTGGTTGAATGTTGTTGAACACATGTGTGTACGCTTATGTGTTTTTATGTGTATGAAGTGCCCTATTTACCAATGCCTGTCTGGTTAGTTTTTATACACGTACACACAGATATACAGAAACCAAGCACTTGAAACACTCAACTGTATCTTTTTATCCAGGGCTAATAATGGCTCTTCACCGTACAAAGGAAAAACATTTTTTTTTTTTTTACGTAGGGGTGGGGAGAAAGGCTAGCAGGTTTATTTTCCTTAACTTGCTGTGGTGTGTCACATTCAGCTCTAACACTGCAGCTATTACCATATGTCATCAAACAACCAGCATAAGCAGATGTGCTGTTCCTCCACAGTGACCCCACGTAGAAGTTTAGAGACCAGGAGCAGGGCGATACCTATTCCTAGCCCCACACGGGCATGCACATGCCTATGCACAGTGCAAGGAAGTGTTTAAATGAAAAGAAATATTTCAGCATCCTGAATAATTCACTGCTTCTAGGTCTGTTTTTGCTGGGTGCATCATTGCACAAAAACATTTGCATGTAAAATGGCAAAACCCAGAAAATTCTGGTGTTGCTCTGGGTGCAGTAAGGAAACAACACAACAATTCCATATATATATTTTTGTATCTACATATGCTTTTGTCCCTGCTGTCTGCTGAGTTTTGGAACTTGTGCAAAAAGCAGTTTTCACCAGCATAACAGTGATGTTTCGTGAAGACAAAGCTTGTGCATCACAGCAGGGGGACAGAGAGGGGGGACGAAGGTCAAAGGGTAAATTCCAGTTGCTGAGACATGTTTTTATGAGTTGAATCTTAACCATGTGATAAGGAGCATTCAGACTCTGGGCAAAAGGGAGTAGGAACAAGTGTCTGGGGGAACCTTTGCAAACCACTGTGCCAGTTTGATAGCTGGCTGACAAAAGGTGGGTTCTTCCTTTCCAGTGATTGCTTTCTCCTGTTCTAGTTTTCAAATGGAAAGTTCTTAGTTAATTAACATGTTCCTTCAGCCTTTGGAAATGGAGATGAAAATAAGCGCTTGGTTTCTGCTGTATGCATAGCAATTACTTCTGCTTCAGACAGTGCCTTTGATTCACAGGATGGACAGCAGAGACAAGAAAGCTGGTGCTACTTTTTTGGTAGAAAGAACATGCGAGAAGGAAGGGGCCTCCATTACTCGAGGTACAAGAACACTGTGGGCAGGAATTGCAAACACCGTGTGCAAACAGGTAACAGCAGCAGCTTTCGCAACAATCGGTGTAGCGGACTTTCCACCACCTCTTACCCATCTCACCCAAATAGGACAGGGAGCAACCAAGACTTTTTTCTTCGTGACAGATCCTTCTCCTTCTGGTGGTCAACCATACCTCTCCTCTGTTTTCTTTATAGCTACATCAGTAGGAGCCACAAATCCTACATCCCGGTAAAAGATATCAGTAATATCCTCTTATAGGATGGATACGTTAATTGTAGCTGTGCTGTGGCTGAACCACTGTCTCTGCAGAAAGCCTATTGCTAGCTCAGCCACAGGACAAGGAAGATGGGATTTTAGCAAGCAGAGACACCATCCCTGCTGAAACTCGCTAAAGATGCCTCATTAGAAGAGTTTAATAAGCTAGGTGAGAAAAGTCAGCTGATGGTTGCTAAATCAAGTTCTCTGTTGATGTAATTGTTTGATGTAAATCAGTGCGTCTACACCGGTTTATGCTTGCAAAAATATTAATCTGTTGGTTTTGTACAAGTTGTAGAAGTACTGCAAGTGATACCACAAATTAGGCCAAACAAAAATAATGAGCCACTTAAATGTTGTGTTACTATATATAAAAGAAGGTTTAGAAAAGAAGGTCCTCTCCTTGTCCTGTTCTCAAAGCTCTGTGAACACTGACAGTAATTTAATATAACCAGAACCCACCCACACTGTTTGACTCCTGTGTTTTGACAGACAATTTACCAGTTCCTCAGTTGCTCTAAATCCACAGAGTTTCATTTCAGTCACTGGAGCTACATCAGTTTATTCCACTTATGGACCTGATCCAACACCTTCAAATAGCTACAGGAGGAGAAGATTTCTGCCTATTTTGTCCTGTTTTACAGTATCTGCTCCCTATGTTTTCTAATATAACAGTATGAGATGTGACATAATTTTATCACCAGTTACTGTTGCAACTACCAGATTCCGTAAGTGGCAGAAAATATGCCATGCAAGCCTGAACCTGAAATAAGCACCTCAAATAAGTAAATACCACTGAGTTTTAAGGACAATTCACTGGAGGTTAGGTTTATAGGATTATCACTGAAGTTGCACAGGTGTGAAGTACGGTCTGCTTCAACAGTAAAATTTATTAATGTGAGTAATTGAAAAGTATCGTTTGACTATGAGCAGAGCTGTAACATTCACTTTCAAATATTGATGACATCCCATGTCCCCTGAAGGTCCAAATATTTCTAGGGGCTTCAGGGAAGATAAGTGAGCTTTGCAGCCTGAAGAACTAGTCCTTCTATGAGCTCTCATGAAAGCCTCATATTTGTCCTAGAAGAATCAAAATGTAGTAATGGGGCACATTTTTCCACTTCTTAGGTTTTCATTGCAGTATCTTTCTTCTGTACCACTTGTATAATTAAGTTTCCCTATTTTGGAATGGGTTCACTTGACCCCAGAATAACCTAAAATATTACTAAAATTATTTTCAACATTTTCTAAGGAAAAATTATTTCCTTCACTCCTAGTGTCAGCAAAATAATAAAACATTGTTGCTTTGCTGATAGCGCACCAGACAAAAAGCATAAACCTAAAGTGACTATTTGCAATGCTAAAAATCAACTCAAACAGAAAGCAAAATTAACTTTTTAATTTTGTTTAAAGCAGAGATATTAAATAACCTACAAAGTCAAACTGTTAAAAATCTCCTAATTTTAAACTAGAGAACATTTGACAGCATTGAAGCTTTCACGTAGCTAAACAAAAGCTTTCTGAGGGAAGTTTCAGATGGCATTTCTTTATGTTTTGTCCATATTCTAAGTGCCCTCTACTGCCAAAGGAGCTGTACTACAGAGAGAGCAAGCACTTGTCTGCAAGCAGCAAGCAGAAACCCACCCAGAGACTGATAGAAAGGAAGAATCTGATACTTCCTTGTATTGTTTTTCAGGGTATATTTAGTCAGACTTGAAGGCTACCAGCAGTAGGATGGTTTTTTAATCATAAAAAGAAAATTAAATCCAGTGGGGAATGGAAATAACGTAATCATTTATTTCTACTGGCAATGTGGGTTCTTCCTTTCTGCATCTTGCTGTCCTCCATTGGTTTCTCTGCCTATCGGTGATATCTATTCCGGCATTTGAGAGACACGTTTCTCAGCTGAGATCCCACCTAACGTGTAAGCAAGTTTTACACTTGCACCTGAGTATGAAGCCCCATTAGGTAGAACACAGAGAGAAGCCGTCCCTCCCCATGGAGCTGATGGGGTGCAATGGCTGGGGAACATGGGGAGATGTAATCAACACTGCGCACGCGCCTGCCACAGAGTAAATTCCTTCTGGGGCGCAGGAAGGTTTCTGCATCAGGACTTGCTCCCACGGGAAGCAGCGCTCCTCCTTCCACGTTAGAGCTGCTCGCTGCACATAGCCCAGCCCCAGACCAGCCCTCAGTGAGCTGCTGTGCATTCCTCATGTGCCTTTTGCTCTGCATTTCTCAGCAGGACAATTTTAATTTTTAACGAGCTCGTATTGTTCAACAAAGATGAAAAGTGACTTAGGAGTTTCTGGGGTTTTACCTGCCATACAAAGCGGTCAGATTGAGAAAATGCATTTCTGCGGCATGTGGAGGCGCAGATTCGGTTGTGAAAAGTTTTGAAACCGGGGGAAAAAGAAACAACCACTCATCTTCCAAACAGTTGCAGTGACTCAATCAAAGGCTAAAAAAAAATGCAGTTTTATGTATTCAAGATACATTAGTGCATTTAACAATTTGTTTCATATATTGTTAGAACAAATTGCACGTATATTAGCGCATATATATGTGTGTGTGTAGATATATTTTTATTGTGTATTTGGGGTGGTGGTTCTTACAGTCACCCTGACCAAGCCGTGAACAAACATAAATCCTAACGTCTGATTAACCCCTCATTCTCCAGCACATCTGGCACTGCAGTCATATTCCCTGCCAGGTTCCCTGCTCCTGCCTAGATCAGTTTGAGGCAGTGTACGGTGGCGGCATTTGAATGATGCAGGAATCCTGGAAAAGTGGGAATTGCAGCCGGTTTTTGTTGGCGCAGAGGCCCCAGTGGTTACCGAGGCGACCACTGCTGAGGGTCCAGCTCTGTCTTGGAGACTGCAAAAGCTGTTGGGACTTTCCAGCACTGCGTATTTACGGGCGATGGCCAGCACTTCATTATAAAGAAGTATCTGAGAAATTACATTTTTGTTGCTTTTTTCCCCTTTTTCTGATTTACAATATGAAAGACATTCCATAGACCTGTGTGACCTCAGGGTGATATTGAAAAACTGTAAAAGCAAGAGCTCAGCTATATTCGCTCCTCTTCCTCGAGAACATACAGGATTATTTTCTACAGTATATTCTGAAGTGCTATGTTCAACGTGGTTTAAACAAGGCAAACTACAGGGATGAGTTTTTTACCTTTGGGAAAGGTCTTGAAACCAGTTTCCCTTGCAAAAGTATAGAACGGTACTTTTTAATGATTTTTGCTAGGACGTAGCAGAATTCGGGGGGGGGGGGGAAGTGAATTATCTCTATAGGTTTATCAGATTGTAAAGTCACTTCTTAGACTTGTTAGCTAAGATTCCTCAATAAGCAGTTCATATTGAAAATGAACAAATTTATACACTGAACATAAGGAGGCAGGTGTTCCCAACTATCTTTTGCTTCTAGAAATACTCTCATGTTTTACCATGCAATTAAAATTATACCAGCCATATGAGATAGAGCTGAATTATTTTACACAATATATATATATATATGGCACTTCTGTGCATGTAAGAGTTACGAGTCCGCCTGCTCTTGAAAGTGAAGCGCTTTCTTTCGGTACCAGTAATTTTCAGCATGATAATGTTGCTTCAAGCTTTCCAAGAGCAGGACATCAGCCCTCATCTCAGTGCAGAATTCTACATGCTCAACAGATTTTATTATTAGAATCCCCATGTTCGCTTCATCTTTTGTTCTCTGATGAGAGTGGCGACAAAGGTGTTGATCATTTCCTACGTCTATTGATGGATTTTGTTCTGGATGCAATAGTTTGAGGTGACAAATTCGATTACAGGGAAAAAAACAGACACTAAAGAGCTCTTCAATGCAGCGTAGACAGACTGAACAAGAAGCTGTGACTGCAAGTGGAAGTTGGACAAATTCAGCTGAGCAAGAAACTATCTATAAAGCCAAAAACATAGCTGTCCTCCAAGTAATACCAGCTCTTAGTATCTTCAGATCGAAACTGGATACTTGCAAGGAAGTTACACTCTAGTCAAGCAGAAGTTATCGGTTTTACTACGGGGGCAACTGCGTGGAATTTAGTGGCTTCTGATATACCTGTAGTACGTTGGATTATACTGCCCTATGGCAAAAGGCCAGAGCTAATGGTATGCAGTAGACCCGTCTAGCCACAGCTCTATAAACCTATCAGTTGCACATGGAGATGCATCAGATGTTAATGACATCGACTTCTCACAACCTGTGTCAGATTTGACTCAGGGCCCAAATGTGAAAGGTACATGTAATGAGAAAAATAAGTAACTGCAAGCATAGTGATTATTTGGTCCAACTTGAATTCTGGTAGTTTTACTGGGCTAAACTGCAGTGGTGGAGTTTGATTTGCCAAGTATGGTACAGCTTCTGTCCTACAGCATCACTGGCCAAACCACCACAGTGTGGCTGGGCAAACCAGCCAGCAACAGACTGCTAAAAAGTAGAATGAAAACCCACAGCAAGAGCTAACAATAGGAAGGAAATGAGAAATAGTCATACATTGGCATCCCCAAGCTATTACCTCAATGTTTCTCAGCTGCTCAGGTCAGGCATTCACAGACAGCAAAGGATTCAGAAGATGAGGATGGATGGTCAGAGATGCCTTCTCATCACTTGCCTTTCCCCTGCCTGGCCTGAAACCCTCATGTGGGAGCTACCACCATTCCAGCTCCTTAGCAAAGGACTTCACGTACATGCTGTTTATGGTAGCTCTCTTGTGGAAGATCATGAAGTTTTGTGAGCTCCAGCTGTTTGAATCCAAGATACCATATACCCTACTCCTCTATGCCAGAGACTGGCACTTTCCAGAGACCACAATCTTAGCAGTAAAGAGTGACCTAGCTCCCCCATCCTGGCCTTCGTTTTGCCTTCTACTTTGGCTTACACCCATTGGTCTCCTGCTTGGTCGTGCTCATACATACGCACACGCCCTCTCTGTATGTACATGCTCACATTACGGATTCATATGGTAAGGCACATGCATTCCAGTAGTATGCATTATTTCAAGTATTTTTGCACAACATAAATATTCTGTACATGCAAATACATACCTATCGTTAATATTTCCTCACACCCTTCTGCATCTTGCTTTTCGCTAACTTATTATCATGATATTACTCGAAGGAAACAAAGGTTGTAGTTTGATTTGATTAGCAAAGAGATGCACAATTAAATGCATAGAAACTGTCAATATTACCCATGGCTTCTAAATAAATACTGCAGGATTTCAACCTTAAGAGCTCAGCCTTCAAGCCACTAAGAAAATCTCAGCAAAAGATAAGGAGCGAAGCGATCGTATTTAAATGTTACACTACTTTTGCTGTATTGGAAGGAGCCATACAAACCTCAAAGCCCTCTGCATGTCCGGTTATTAAAAAGTATTTAAGAAGAAATCAGACCATATAGAAGCCTCTTCTCAGCTTGTTTGCAGATCTTAATAATTCCTAGCTTAGTCTTCAATAAGTGCTAATAAAGCTTGACATTACTATGATGAAAAGTCATACACAAAAATACTAGAAGATACAGACCTGCTTATATCAAGCACTAATGGGATGAACCTCCTCTTGTTTCGAAGAATTAAGCAAGATAATTTAATGAATGTTGATCAACTGCAGTTAATGGCAGAAAGATCTTATCAAACTATCTGATGAAAATAAAATTTTGCTTGATAAAGACAATATTGCTGATGCAATAAGATCTATGAAACATTTGATGTGCTTTTTTGAAGATTTGAATTGGGGATCTAGAACTATATAAAATAACTGTTTTACATATTATGTAAGTTAACCCTCAGCTGATGTCTCTTGAAGTCTGCTCGTAAGTGGGAAATTATCACTGAACAGGTATCTTTCCAGTAGGATCTCACGGGAATTTTTTCCCACATTGTCATATTTTTATAAATAACCTGTAGAAAGCATCTAGTCACATCACTTCTGATAGAGTTTTCACATAAAGGAAAGCCTGAGAAGTGATAAATATGGTTAAAAGTAGATCACTGATATAAAAGGATCTGCATTGTATAGAGAGATGGCATAGTCAAATACGTGCTTCAATGCCAACAATGAAAGGCTGCTTATCTAGAAGAAAATATACGTCATATTTAGAAGAAGGGAATTCTGGATTGTAAGATTTTAAGGAAGTATTTCCAAAAAAAGAAGAAATGATGTTCGCAGCAGACAGCTGAATATGTGTTGTTTCTGAGTAGCCATTGTGGCTACTATGAGTAGGGATATGTTTTAGTGAAATAGAAAAAAAAAAATAGGTGAAGGTTATATTGCCTTAATATTGGAGTATCTGCTGTTGGAATCCAACACTGCTGTCCACACTTTAAGAAGCTACTTAAAAAAATCAGAGAGGGTTCATAAAAGAGGTAGGAGAAAGATTGAAATGCTGCAAAACATTAACATTAAAAATGCCAGTGGCAAAGTCATTAACTTGATCAGTTCCCACCTAAATCCAGAGTCTTCATCATCCATGCCACGTTTCTGCTGACTCAGTCTCTGTGTCTAGTTTGGGATGAATCTACTACTTATTCTAATGCAAAAACTTCTTTTGGGAGCAGTTTAGAAGATCTGATGTTGCTGAGCTTCACCACTATTGACTGTATAATTGCAATTTGTCTCCTCTTGATATTCCTGCGACAAAATTAGCAGACGAGTTAAGTCCAAGATGGTGCAGATAAAAAGCTGCAAAATGTCATCTTGGCTAATAAATTAATATCCATAATTAGAGCCTGGAAGTTGCTGTATGTTATGCACATATTCAGGAATGAACAACATAGATATTTCCCCCTTGCCTTCAGAAGCACATCTATACACAAGGTCTGTCTCTGTGCAAACATCCCTGGTGTGAGAAAGGCCAGTTGGATAGCTGGCAACCTTGTGTTTGCCTCTGCTACAATGAAGTATGGAGTTAAGTGATAGGAGTTAGAGGCAAGGAAGGGCCTATAGTACAGAACCACCAACTTGGACTGAGTTACTTGCTCAATCTGAATGTGGGCATTGCTACCAAGGCAGCAGAGGTAAGACTTTGAACTTATCAGAGAGAAGGTCAAAAGAGCAGATTTTCTCAAATCTGTAGTTATCTACATGGGGAAGAGTACTTTGAAAAACGCACAGTTCTTCAGTCTAGCAGAAAGATATGATAAGATCCAACACCTGGAAACAGGAGTGAGAACAATTCAAACTAGACATAAGGCTTGTATTTTTAACAATGTGGGTAATTAGGCATTGTGCGCTAGCAAGTCAGGACTGCAATGGACTTTTCATCACCAGAAAATGTTAAGATCGGGTATTTCTCTAAAAGACATATTCAGTTCAACCATAACTGTAAGACTAGAAACAGAAATTAATTCAGGGAAGTTCTTTGGCTTATGTTATGTGGAAAAGGAAGAGATTAGAATAGATAATCACAGTACTCCATTTTTCCTTAAAATCTGCATACTTCTGAGTTTGAAAAGAAAAGAGAAAATGCAAAAGATTCATGGAAAAGATAATTTAATTAACTAGACATAGTAAGAAATTCTATTCTGTGTATGTGTTTCTCTCTCTTTTGTGCAGCTGGGAATCTACTCATTATATTTGAGCAGACTTTCACCAGTATTGACCAGCCAATTTCTTCAGGAGCTGTGCGATTGTACCTCCAGCTAAGCTTTCACTGTGGATCCATTGCACTTGCCTAAGCAACCGCACCAAGTTTAAAACAGGACGAAGTTATCTGTTGTCTCCAGGGTCAGCAATATGACGCAAAATAACCGAGAATGAAAACTGCAAGCTTAAGTAGACTGGAGAGAACTAAGCATCTACTTAGACCTGTAAGTTATGTGGTGGTGCTACACTTCAAAGCAATAACTTAACCCATGACTCTGACAAGTCTGTCTACTCGATTCTCTGCTTGCCCAAGCATTGAAATGCTAGTTCAGCGGATGACCTGGGCCACCCATTCTTCTTCCCCGATGACCAAAATCTAAATGATATTTCCAGAAATGTCATATTCTTTGCATCATTTTCCCCTTTTTCACAGCTCTTGCAAATCTCTCAGACACCTGGAATTCTAGACCAAGGACCAAATCCTTCATCTCCCACAATGGCAATAAACTATCAGAATTTAGGATTAGAAATAGGTTGCAGCTGCCACATATAATGCCACATATAACACAGAATGGAAAAAGTCAGCCTTTACTGCTTCCCTAAGAAAAGAAAAATTAACCCTTGACTTGCAGTTTAATAGTTACCTCTTATTTGAAGCACTTTTTCTTCCAGTTAGTTCCAGGAAGAAAAGCTCAGAACGAGAGCCTGCTCACGCTTGCTGCCAGTTAAACTTTAAGGGATAGTTTTAAAACTTTTGAAAAAGAAAAGTTCATCTTCTCTGAACCTGTGCATTGCCTAACAATGCCCATAATCATTTGCTCCTCATTTCATCAATTTCTACATTTATTACAGTTTTATCACGTATTAGAGATAGCTAACATTTTTTGCATGGTTACCAGACCCTCTCTAATGTCAGAATGAAGCTGGGTGTATAAAGACTTCAAAGATTAGGATCACTGCATGGCTAGTACAAGCCCTATTTATTTCTAAGATATCAGAGCAGCCAAGATCAGATGAGGTATTTGGGCCAGTAGGTCACAGCTTCACCGAGAGAGAGGACGGTGCTTTCTGTGAGGGATCCTAAGCCCAAGTAAACCAGGCAGTATATCATGCTGCAAAGTCTCCCAAGCTTCTCTCTTGGGAGACGGCGGTGACCATTGGACATCTAGTTCTACCAGAGCTGGCTTTTAAAAACAGCAACATTAAATTGTACCGCGGCTCTGAGTGTGTATGCAGACAAACTGAAGTAATAATTTTCATGAACGCACTCGAACATTGTTAACTTCCCTACTAACCTTCAGATAGATAATATTATTTTTTTGAAAATCATATATCAGCTATGTCTGTTCACATGTGAGATGGCAAAACATGGAAAAATACGTTATGCCACAACTCTCAAGAAACTTCCTCTGAAGCACTGACTCCTCAGCAGCAGCATGGAGTAGGTGCTCTGCATAGCCTTCTCCAGCAAGCCCCCCTTCTTCACAGCACTGCCTTTTGGTGGCTTGCACCCCCACGCCGCCCTTTGTCCGTCCGCGAGGGACGGACGCTGTCGACAATGGCTCCATTCTACGAGACAGGAAGACCACTCATACACTAAAATGGCAACTGTCTGTACAGCATCCTCTGTGGCAACTAAATGAATGTCAGCCTTGTCTTAGGCTCTGTTTTTCATATAATTTCTGCTTTATTTTAAATTGTACCTTAGCTATACATATAACTCTTTGAAACATATCATTCTTCTGCCTCCAGTTTCAGACCCTCTTTCTAATACTAAGTCATGACTTACACATTAAGCTGTTCAAGAGGGAAGAGCAGTCGATGGCTCATATAGACTTGACTGACTTATGTGTGTGTTTAACCACAGAAGTTTCCCAAGCTGTGGAGACATGCAGAGATGAGACTCACAACTTGGTGTGCTGCGAAAATGCAAACCTTCCCAGTACACCTGTATTCTGTGTGCACCCTCTGCTCAAATTTCTGCAGTAATCAAGAATGTGATAAGCCCTTCACCAAAAAGAAAAGCAGTCCCTGAAGTTGCAAGCTTGCGTCAGGGCACAGAGAGGAGGATGTCATCTGAGAAAGAAAAGCACTTCCAAAAGAAAAAGCCACAACTTCCTTGAGGAAAGCACAAGGAACCTTCAAACCTTGAAACAAGTGCAAGAAAATCACTCATTTGCTGTCTTGCTTCTTGTGGGTGCCAAGGAAGGAGCGGGTATGGATTTGGTGTCAGAAAAGGGTGAGGGAACTGCAGCCCAGCACAGGACGTGCAGCTGCAGAGATGCATGGCTGAGAAAGACACGGAGCAGAGGAATAAGTCAAAACAAGCTCAATTTGGGAGCCTCAAAACACAGGTTTCCTCACTTCAACAAACCCTTTTGTGCCAAAGCATCTAGACAGCAAATTCTATCCTGGAGAAATCTTTCCCCAATTGCTCACCGATTTTTTCCATCTTGCCCTTTTTCCCAAATGAGACACCTTATATTCAACAATATCTTGGTACGTACTAGTGCATATTAAGGAAAGCACAGGCTCAGTTCAGATTTTTCTTGTTTACAATTTCAGGCTGAATTCTGCCCTCCAGTCCTGACTCCAACGGGACTAACACTTGTGTAATTGAATACAGAATGCAACCCTTAGGGTTTTGGTCTGACCAGTAACAGAACTTTAGTGTGTTTAATTCATTTTTAGGTTTAGGCATTTTTTCAAATTGGGGCATAAGTTCTGCTCTCGTGTTAGGAATGAAAATTATAAAAAAGGGCAGAAACTTATCTTTGGTTTCAGTACAGTCGTACATCCATGCATACATACATATATAACATGGAGTGAGAAAGAAGGGGAGAAATGTCTGGAAGAGATTATTTTTAGAAAGGATATAAACCATTACACATACTTCATTATTGTTGAAAAAGTCTTCAAATCAAATGCAGTAACAAAAGAGTCACTTCTTGTTTATTGATGAGAATGCTTCAGCGCTCGGCTGTAACAGCGTCCTATTGTGAGGAGGAGAGCCAGCAGCCAGCTCCCTTGGCTTCACTGAGAGGAGGATCAGGCCTTGCTGTTTTGAAGGTCACTGCATAATACATTCGTGTTTACAGCGCTGAGCACAGAATTGCCTTTTTTGTAGATGTTTGCTTGTCCGTATATTTTCTATTGTGAAAATGTGACAATATTTAGGGCGGGATAAAATATACCTGAAGGAAGAGATTAACACGGTCATACGGAAGGATATTTTCCGTAAGAAACTTGGCCTACTTAAGTCTGTGCCTGTGATCTGTAATAACCAACCTTCTCCTGAAACATGAATTCATTCCCAAAACTAGAGTAACCCCTAAATTCTTGAAGTTTTACCAGGCCAAGGGAAAGTGGGTAATGTACCAAATTTGAAAGTTTAATTGAGGGAGGGGGAGAAAAAGGGCAAAGAAAATGTAAAAAGAGAACTCAAAGACAAATCCATTAAAAAAACACCCTAACACTGTGGATTTTTAGTCTCTAAAAACACGTCAGAAGGCTCTTATGCCAGTGCCAGTCTGGATAGGCAAGAAACTGGGGAATTGTGGCAAATTGTGGTATCAGTAAAACAGACAAAATTTTAGGACATTTTACCGGATGGGGACAAGAAGAAATTGCCAAGGTGAGATGGTATTCACCCAAGTTGTCTGAGAACTCATACGTGAAATCAAACAGTAAAGGTGCTTTTGTTTAAAGCAGCCACAGAGGCAGAGAAATAAAATGTGACTAATGTGATGTTGGTCTTCACTGAAGTCCTTGCAAATGATCCTAGTAACTGCAGACCTGGAAGTTTATTTCTTCATCAGGTAAATGAGTAGAGACTGTAACAAAACATCAGTAGCCGTATGGGAAGAGGGTCAGGATTAACTGCAGTCATGCCCCAAAATCTTTTATAGTTGTTAGATCACATCAATGTGTGTATGGATAACACAGTCAGTTGATACAGTGTGACTGGATTTTCAACAGACTTTCAACAAAATCCCTCACCAAAGACTCTTAGAGAAACAAAAACTTGGAGATTAGTCATGGGCTAAAGGGAAGGTATTCCTCAGGATTAGCAACTGGTGAAAAGAAGGGAAACAAAGGGGAACAGTAAGTGGTCAATTTTCACAGAGAAGGATGATTACTGGCAGAATCCTCTGGAGATCTCTTCTGGGATTCTGCTGTTCAACATATTCATAAATTATGTGGAAAATGTTAAGTAGTGAGTTAACAAAATTTACAGGTGATGATAATTATTCAGGCCAAAATCTATGCGTAAAGTGTTATGGAAAGGTCTTATGAGCGACTCAACAATAAAATAAGAGAGGAAATGAAGGGTAAAAACTTGGAGGAAAACGGCCTTAAGAATATCTACAGGAGGAGAGATTCTCGCCTCAGGAGAGAGACCTTAGACGACTGTGAGTCCGTCAGTAATACCAGTACAATACTATTGACAACCAAAAGGCAAAGGGAAAGCTAGGAATTATCAGAAGAATCAAAGACAGAAAACATTATTGTGCTTGTTTGTAAGTTCCTGGCACATCCATAACCTGAGTGTGGAGTTGTGGTGAGCAATGCTGACAAACACCAAATGGTTTCTTTATGAGAAAGACCGAATATGCCTTTGAAAGTATCGAATATGTCCTTTATGCCTTTGCTGATAACTTCACAGCCTGCAAACTGAGCCTAGTGTAAAAGCATCCATCCTACTGTGTACCTCCTGTAGAAAGCCTGAGCAGCATAGCCAACACGATATGCTCAGGACGTACCTCATCCCATAAGAAATAACTGTCAAGTGCGTGCTCTATCAACCAAGCATTTCTGGAAAGAGTTGGCTTTACTGTGTATGTGTTGTATAGGTGGTTTGTGTAAGCACAGCAACGCTTTGCCAGGCAGTGGATATCTACACACTGCCGTCCAGGAAACGTGCGCTGTGAACATGGTGATCCTACCACCTTCCCAGGGGTATCCACACACATCTTCTCATGCTTCTATGATTATCCCTATGGCTCCATGGCAGGAAGGTCTAAACAGTGGCTGAAGAGGACCCCCTGAGATCTCCATGGCCAAGGTAGGTATTGGTAAGTGGATTTTCTGCATCAGATGCTGGAGGGTTTTAGAGAATACGCATATTCCTACATGTACGTGTGCATGTCCACCTAGGTGTGCATACGTGTGTGTTGATATCCCTCCATATGGCAGATACAGGTGTTCGGTATTAGATAGACACATAGCTGCCTAATTGTGAAAAGCACACCATGTGTAGTAAATCATTTTACTAAGTCAGATTAAAGGTGCTATTACTCATGGCAATGTAATACTATCTATAATTTCTGTGTTAAACTTGACATTATAAATCCTTTAATCTGAGTATTTAAAAGCTGTTCTATGGCTCATTTTTCAAACGGCATTCCAGTTAACACATTTATTGCTAATGAACCACTAACATGTTCTCTCTTTCTTAGATAAACGCTGTTGACCAACATTATTATTTGCTCGTCAAATAATTATTTTTTTGGCTTTTTAATTTAATTGCTTCAATAAAAATATACACCAATAATGCATTTTTAATTACGCTTCCCATATGACCTATGCAAAAAGAGGTTTTATAATGAAGCCACAATAATTAGCCTGTCACAGTCCAGTTTGGGGCTATTGTGTAGTTGTCCTTTCCATGGTTCACCTTAGCCTGACTGGAATTCTAAAAACCTTATATATTATCTCCCATAACACTTAGAAAGGTATTAAAAATGTGTGCAGTACTGGCAGAAGCAGGCTTTCTAATTATTGTCAACTATTTTCAGTGTGACGTGGCAGATTCCCTTGAGAACTGAAACAACAGCCCACTCCAGGATTTGTAATAGGCCCTAGAGCCTAAGTAGTTGTAGACAGAGCTGTTTCCCTCAGGATAGATAATTGGTTTACATAGCAGCTCAACATCTGAACTAAACCCATTTTTTTCTATTGTCATTTCCCTGTTAAATATACATAACTATTTGGGGGTATTAAATACAATGTGACTCACTATTTAATAGCAGAATAATTTGCATGAGCTGCTTTACCTGGAATGCTAATAACTGTTATCACCCTACATTTCCATGCATAAACGATAAAATATTATTAAGGTGAAATTCTGTAGTCCTTAATCAAGCACAACTTTCACTGAAGCCACTGGGACATTTGCTCAATTAAATATTGCAAAACATATCTCTTAGTTTGTTGAAAGTAAGATATCATCATTAAGATATTCTACCTAATGTTATTATTGGTCAGCTTATTAAATGAGACCATATTAATATTTTGTACAGGTATAACCAACACTGTAGGGTGCTGATCTTTTATCATCAGTTTATGAACCACTTTTATGAAATGCTCAATTACCAGAATTAATGATTAAGACACAAATATATTTACCGTCGCTGGCAATAACAAGTTTCTAGCAACTACACATCCTGAGTCTGAGCTACTACAAACATAAGAGAGATACCGATTTTATTTTTAAAATAAATGTTACTTTAAGTTTGCAAATCTAGGAGCAGTATGTACAAAACTATTTTAAAAACACGTATCAAGACACCAGAATAATAGTGGTTTCTTCCTTTAACAAAGGATGCCTTCCTATTTCATGTAAAGAGGAAAACAATTGCAGAACATTTGAATAAAACTTACTTGCTCACAGCTTTTCAAGGAACATAACAAGACTCTGAGCCTGCAAATACTGAGTACTTAAGAAATTCAGGATGCTCAGAAATCACAGGATTACATCCTAATCCTTGTGGTTAAATATGATACCCAGCTGTGCAATGCAGCTAGAGGTTTCATGTCTTTGACACTAAATTTGGTCATATTGGAGTTGAAGAAGCAGGACCCTAATAACAAGACTCGTCCTGCATTTTCTGTTCCTCCACTGATTTCAGTGAGTATCCTGGGTGCATGAAAAATGAGTATTGTGCCGGTAGCTTGTTATCTGATGTACACAAGAACTGAAAATACCGCATATATTTCTATTGTACGTCATTTATCACCATCTCAAAAATCGGCATGGATGCTATGGTTTCTGAAGCGCTGATTTGTCACTCTTTATGTCTGATATTAAGATGCTGTTGCTGGGTATTTTCTGTCCCCAAAAGGAAAAATTTCAGATAAAGAAACAGTGGGAAATCAATTCACAAGAGTAGTCAAAATGTGATACCCTGAAGTTTGTAAGTCTTTGTAGAAATACCTAGGGATATTTCCTCTCATAAGAGGTACAGGTCAGACCCTGCACACCATGACCATTGCCGTTGATTTCAGTATACGGAGCCAGTGGCTCCAACTCTACAAAATACTCGAGTCCTTGTAAAAAACTACTAAAGCATAGCAAAACCATTAAGCATGGGCTTAGCTTTAGATTTACACTTATGTTAAACTGAAGGCAAGAGGATATAAGCCTGCTTTTGCCTACTACCAAGAACTTGTTTTGCCCAAAACAAAGCACCATGTTGTGCTGGAAGAGGCAGCAGCAGCTTCCTCTCGAAGCTCTGAGGTTGGTGTGGTTCATACCAGAGATACAGCCATCAACCTTAAGTATTTAAATGAACAGTAAATATTATTGTTAAAGCAAATCTAAAACTAAAACTAATATGCCTAACATGCTTAAATGTGACTTGGCATATGTTATGTGTGTAGTAAGGCTGGATTTCTTAGAGGAGCAGAAAGGATGAGGAAAAAAATCAGTCATGTGAGTTGTCAAATATAACCTTTTGGCATTCTAATAAACTGTTGCTTAGATAGAAATATCAAGCTATTACTAATGGCTATTAATGTGTACATGCTTCATGTAATTTTATAGTATCTTATTTTAATATCTGTAATTTTAATGAATTGCAATTTAGGAAAGAAACAATTTTCATTTACTTTATATAACATAATTATGGACCAAATTAACCCCACACTAGTCTTAATTACATTTAGTTTCATTTGGCTGATCAAGCAATTAATGTGCCACTGTATTTTGGAAGTAAAAACCAAGTTGTTATGGTCTGTCTTCAAAAAACATGTACTCATCTCAAGTGTAGCCACTGTGTAAAACTGTCCTTTGGAATATTTTTTTTTTTGGTTTACTGTACGTCCGTATGTTGCAGCACAAGAATGTGAGTATAATGAGGCCCTTCTGCACCTGGGGTCCTGTTCTACTATGCTGCTTAATAATCTTCCCTTCATGCCACCCTTTATCTGCTGTTCTCAGATTGTACTTGTGCTTTTCTCTTTTAATTGGGAACTAATTTTAATTTTGCCATTAGAGATGATAAAAAAGACCACATATAAACTTGTATTTCCTCAAGCCTCTGTACTGTCACTCAGACTGTTTTTGAAGTCTGGGCTGGAACTAGCTCTTTTTGCTCTTCTGGCTAAAGAATAGCAGAGGGAGAATATTTTTAAAAGCCAAGACAAGAAAACCCATAAAATATTGAGCTGCATACTGATGTTCATATTCGGGTTTTCCTCAGCACTCCAGTGAAATCAATGCCTGCAGAATGACAGCATGAAAACAGTGTAACGGCTTTAGGATTTGGCCCATTAGCATTTAGTACTATCTATCAGTGTGCCTAATCCTTTTCAACTAATTGAGAGAGAAAACAGCCCTTTGCAATATAGGTATGTTGTGAATCTAATTGGGGTAGTACAAGGTTATTTAAGCACAGTTCATAAGCAGGGGCATTCTCACAATAACATAGGCATTGTATTACCTATTTACGAGGATTTGGGCATGCTTTCAGAAATCATGGGATTCATGTCATAGCAATCTCTTTATCTTATTTTCAAAATTTGAAAAAGCAGTGGCTTTTCTCATGACCTTCACATTTCTCAATGGAAAAGAGCAGTGCATTTAATAAAACGGCATTTTATTAATGCCGCTATTTTTAGAGATAATTTGTGTAGTCTGGTTTCTTAGATGTACTTTCCAGCAACTTTCCTCCATACAGAGGGTGGAGGAAGCACCAGTCTACAAGGGACTATTCCATTTGCCTTGAGTGTTCATGGTGTTACTGGGACTAAGGGTTTGCTGGACCTCAGGAAAATCTGGGTCTTAATGTACTCTTCAGCTACTTCGGTCAAACTGTCGCACTTTTTCTAACTGAAGGAATTCAAAGCCATTTGTAAATCTTTTTTTTAGTGTCCTTAACTGCAATTCTGAGAAAGCAATGGCTTTACGCTTTCTTTCTCTCCAGATAATGCTCAAAGCTAAATTTCTCTCCCTGAAGAACATTAGTCAAACTGACTTTGTAGGGTTCTTTACATGACTAAAATGAGTTGGATTTGACCTTTCATTTTCAACTGGTCTGGATGACAATCATCAAGCATATCATATTATATTCATGTCAAAAGCTAAAAGATTTTCTCCCCCATTCTTACTAGAAGGAAAGAAAGGTCTTTTTTTTTTTTTCCTTATGTGTCCACTGTAAATTCTCCACTTTTCAGTTGTAAAGGGTTGATGAAAATTTGGACAGAAGGAATGTGGAAGCCATATGCTTAATCAAGATTTTCCTGCATTTCCACTATTGGAACTGGCCCATCAGCCACCGTTTCCACTCAACAGTGTGACCAAAGCTGTTCACGGGTAGGATGATGCAGGTCACCTCCAGTCCAGGCTGGGGAACAGTCTACACATGTCACGGCTTGCAGCAGTTTATCCTTTTCATGCAAATAGTCTAACCAGGGTCACCTCATTTGTGGTTCGCTGCTGAAGTTCAAAGGCTGCTGCAGACAATGCTTAGCAAATAATAAAAGTAAATCTGGCATAAAGTCACTCATGACTTCTCAACTGTAGGAGAAACCAATCTCTCCAAGATAGATATAAACTCTGTATCAATTGGATGACACAGTAGTTTTTTGAGAATCAGGGGTCACAGTGAAGTGTATCTTCCTGCACGCTGATCTGGGTGAGATCATGTGGAGTGTGTGAGTGAGGGTGGAGAAGTCTGGCCCTAAAGGAAAAGCCTGATCAATTGGGATAAATTCAGTAGGAATTTTGCCGTTGATTTCACTGGTAGGGGAATTTTACTCTCACATGAAGCTTCACGCAGTTAGAAACAGATGTTAAAGATGGAATTGATTATATCCGGTTTTCCCCTGAATTCTCTCTAGTAATCTTTCCAAACCATAAGAAGGCAGTATTTTCTAATTGCTGTTATATTCTACAGTTAAGGGAAATTTCTATGGCGAAGCACAGACACATTCTGAGGCCTAAGCGTACTCGTTATCAGAGCAAAACGCTGTGTAATGAATTGCAATTTCTTCTTATCTATTTTCTCTGTGCAAAGAAAATACACTGACTACTGAGACAATGGCATTTCTTTTCATTTCTAGTGCGAACAGCCAAACCACTGTCCCATACCACTTAGTGATATAAGCACTACATTGACTCCTGAGTTGGAAATGTACAGGATTTTTAGCTGCATTTGCCAGCACAATCTTTGGCACATTTGCAGTGATTTTATTTTCAAAGCACTACTCTACTTTTTAGCTTATTAACTGCAGTGAAACACAGTGCTTGCTCTTCCTGCAAAACCTGTCGGACATACAGATCGTTTTAGAAAGAGGAAAGTGCAGAGTGGCGGGCGAACCGCAGCAAGCACAGTCCAGCCGTGAGTGTGAAAATAGGGTTATGACTCCATGTGGAAGCCTGAATATGCCTCCCCAATTGCTCCACAGCATGTGGAAGATACATTGGTAACTGCTCAAACTTTTAATAAATTGACTTTGCTTTGTAGCAATTGGCAAAGCCGCCACCCGGCTCCTGCACCATCATCAGATATACCAGGGAGCAGTGACGCTGGGATTGCCACATTACTCTCACACAGAAAAAACTTTTCTCTTTGCTACTCAGAGCTACCAGGGAAATGACACTTGGGGGTTGCATTGACTTCTCTAGCCTGCCAAAAAAAGAGGTAATAAAAGAAAAAAAAAAAACTAAAAGAGAAAAAGCCATTCTGAAAATTGCTGTTAACATGCTCAAAAAAGCTAGCACAGTCGAATTATGTTTTAGAAGAACTGATTCCCAACGTTGTTCTTCCACTCATAAAGTATCTTTATAGCAGTTAGTGAAAGTTGAGTAGCCTGTTGTCAACTACCTTCTTTTATTTGTAAGATGTTATTCTAACACAGCCTGCTACTGTTTATTTCAGAAGAAATTAAAGAGCATCCTAAATAACACTAAACTACCACTGGGAAAATAATGAAGATATACCTTTTATCATACATTATCCTTGATTTTTTAAAATTCTAATTTTAGTTTACACATTATACATCATACGTTTGTTCATTAGTTTTCAGAAGTCAGTCATTCAGTTGGAGTCCTCCAGTCAGTTGTTGGTGCAAATTAGCTAGCGTTCTACTCTATTTCACACTCAAAGCACTTCCATTATGGTTGGATAATGGTTGTACCATCAATAAAGAGTATGAATCCAGTTATGTGGAGACCTCAGCTTAACCTTTCCATATGCTATTGATATTTATAGAGCTTCTGACATAATCAATTAGCCTGAAAACTGGCACTCATGGAAGGTAAACCCATATAAAGGAACCATTGCATCTGCATTTTCATTAACCTTTCAGATAAATATGTAGAAAATAAAGACAAATATATACCATACGTTACATACGCTAATCCCCCAGATTTTCTAATGATATTGCAGATCAGGAATAAACTTGTTCAGTGGTATCTCGATTGCTAAATTCTGTAGCTGCTTTCACGGGTGTTTTAATCTTCACCCAGACATCTAGAAACACCGTGAAAGTGAAATGAGATTAGCTGACTCTCATGTGATACTCTTCCCAAACTAGTACTGAATTTAAAGTCAGACGCAAAGCCCAGTTTTATATAGTAGCACCTCTACTTGTAGTCACCTGTTAATAGCTGAAATAGCATAGACGAGATCTGGGAAAAAAATAATAAAACGCACTATATACAATTCCATATGACCACCCTGTCATGTAAGAAATCAATCTGCAACAGAGAGAAACTGAGTTTTGGTAAAACTTTTTTTTTTTTTTTTTTTTTTTAAGCAGACACATGCAAATTTCTTATCTTCCTCATCCACACAGAAGAGGATCATCCTCCACACAAGTTTCAGGCAAATACATAAGGAAGCTGGTTTTGTTTGGAGACACCTGGCCCCGGAGCAGGAGCTGAAACAGCTGAGGTGGAATCCTGGCTTTACTGTCGCTCGTGGGAATTTGTACTCCGTTTCCACTGACACGCTGCATGAGTATATTTTTGCTTTGTTGGAAGATTTACTTTGTTAAACACCTGATTTTTGTTACTCCCTTGAGTGATTGTTCAGAACACCATTCCTGATATTTTAGCCTTTTTCTAGAATAAAGATTTAGTCCTAATGGAAATATTTTCATCTTGAGAGAACAAGCTATATCTAATTATTAATTAAAATATTACTACAGTAGATTACTTGCCCTGGCCTATATGTTCCACCCTATTAATGCAAGTCAGAAGGAAGAGATTTCTGAAGAAATGAGTAGGAGAGTTACAAAGGAAATCAAGTCCTTGGCACTATCTCTGTCAAATCCACAGGATTAGTTCTGAGCACCTCAGGAATGACAGCCATGGCTGGCTGGGCTAGCCTTGAACGGAGTCCGAAGGACTGCTGCCACAAATAATATGAATTCTCCCTTACTGTGACAAGAAGAGGGCGGGAAGGTGTGACAGAAGGGAAATACAGAGAGCTGTAGGCAGGCTGGAGGAAAGGGCCATACATGAAGGTATCTACCTTATCTACTATCACCTTTCGAGTTTTACATTTGGATCTAATTATAGTGACCAGTGGGGTTGCTGGCAAACACAGTACTCACCTATTTTTGGACCCAAGTCATATGAATTACTTAGGAAGACTTAGGCAGATTGGGTGAAATTCCCCCTGCTGCAGCTGAAAGCAAAATTCACATAGACTTCAAAGGGGCCAGATTTTCCTCAGTCATCAAGGGATGTTGGGTCCTTCATAATAATACCTTTACATATGCATAAGTACAGGCTAAAGAAAAATGGAATAGATTATATGTAAGGAAGAAAATGTCCTCAGAGCCTGGATATTTAGTACACAATGTTTGGTGTGAGAGAGCTGTTTGCAACAGCAATCACTTTGGTTGCAGGACCACATGGCAAGACATTCTGGTGAGAGAAGTGAAATTAGTTCATTCATTAAAGAGATATATATCTGTTACATTTGAATAGTAGGGCTAGAAAATGTAATAGATGGAAGGCTTTCTAACTCATAAAATGGTGTGGCGTAAGCGGACTGGTAACCTTAGTCTAGCAGTCTGATGGGTTTTTGTTTCAAATCCCATCCTGCGCACTTAGTGCAGCTCTAGCCTTTTATTAAAATGGGAAAATATATTGTTTATAAAGGCTACCCTTGACAAATAGTAACCAAAGAAAGGTGCAAAAAAAATGTATTGTTTCCATAATCAGAGATACACTGTAAAACAGAATAAAGTGATAAATACAGAGTGTAATTGTTTGGTTTTGTTGCTATCTGTCTGTGCCCAGTGGCAAGGAAGTCCAAATGAATTACAAAGAAATTTTTAATAAAAGAACAAAAACAAATAATGGGCTCCATAACCTGAAAGAACTTTGAATAAAAAATGTCCCCTGAAACTGAAGGTCCCTTTAAAATCTCCATGCTTTCTCACCGTTCTTTGATTTTTTCTTCCCCCTGCTCTTACTTAAAAGCCTCTGGGTGATTTGTCCTATTCCCTGCCCAATAACAGCCAAACCATTGTTTTAGGGAAGATATTTTTAATGTTGTATATTTTACTTTTTGTTGTTGTTGTTTTCTTCTTTTCCTTGGACATTTCATCCACACACTGCAGAAAATGTGAACATAAGCAGCTGCAATATGAGATGAACTCTGAACACCAAATAGGTAGGCCCTAGAGGGGAGGAACTGAAATATGAGCTGCTTATTCTTGGAGCCCTTTAAACCCTCCAATCTGTTTTAAATTATTTTGGTGCCTCTATTTAAAGGTTAAATTTTTGTTGTTGTTGTGAGCCATAGTTTAGTAATACAAAACCTGGGCAACATCAGCATAGAGTCAATTCACAGATTACACACCCAGGGTCTTTCCTGATCCTGCCTAAAGTGAAGCAGCATGTTTATACTTAGCAACACATTTTGACATGAATGAACTTTTCACGTCTCTGCTCATAAAATAAACACTTACATTCAGCAGGAAAAAAAATCATCTCACTCAACGATCCAGCTTACATATGTTATTTACAGACCATATGTCAAAATCTAAATATGGTTATGGATATGCAGAAATTATAGATATAAAACATTGACTTCAGAGCTGTGCATTAAACATCAAACCTTTTACATCTTTCATTAAAGCCTTTCTCTGTGCTAAGTCTTTAGCAAGTTAGACTTCTCTAAAAAAAACCCCAAACTTATTTTCCCCTCCACCCCTTTCAAGCGAAATCTTGGCACCTCGAGCATTTTTTATGTTTTGTTTTTCCTTCTACAGTATTTTGTTTCAGGGCACTCATAATTTGAGCACTAGGGCTTAGATGTCAGCGTGAACACAGTTTCGATGGCTGCTTTTTGCAATTGCTACTTTGAGTTCAGCTCTACTAAGTGCCAATGGGAAATTCCTAAAGGCCAAGGCATTTTCAATAAATTAGCATCGAGACACTGAGTCTTTGTATAGCATTTAGGTGAAACTTGATTCAAAATGCATATTTGGGGATTTCTGACAATGCTTTCTTTGTTTTTTATGCAAATAGAAAAAGCCTTGGAATCTCTTGAATTTATATGATCAAAGATGACCACCATGAATATGTCTGGAAGCATTACCAAATGACAGAAGTACCAGAGACAGTTATATTACGAAGATTAAAATAGACATTTTAAAAAAATGTGCCTTTTAAGGAACACTGATTTTTTTTTCTTTTTTTTTTACAATTCATTAACTTTACGTATTTTTAATCAACCTAATTTTGAAGCATTGCATTTGACATGATACACATCAAATGGTTACCACTGGCTGGGGACTCGGAGACTTCTAAAATATAACAATTAAAAGGTTTATGCTCCTCTCAGTGGGCAAACTAAACTCTGTTACAATTAATTAGTAAGAGAATTACACACTCTTTTTAAGACATGAGTATGATTTCAAAGATATTAAGTAGCATGGCATGCATTCCTTCCACTGGAGCAACTATGATCTGAACTTAGTGCATGGTTCTTTTTAGTCAAACTGTGATAGGAAGGCTTTGTGTGTTGTTCTGCTGGGCTGTTTACTTTCAATAACTGCAATCAGCTAAAGAAGAGGGGGTTTCCTGCAATATATTTTAGTTGCACAGGTCCACTTCTCTATGTAAAGATCAAAAATACATTATAAAAATGCTGAATAACTGATTTGGTTAGTCCAGATTAATATCAAGGTACATTATGCCACAGGAAGAAAAAATGTTATCTACCTAAAAAGAAAAGTGGCTATTTTATTTGCCTGTCCAGATGGAAGATTTGTATTTTTATTTTATGTTAACACAAGCAACAGAGAGAAATAAAAATACAGTCCAAAGAGAATTTACTTTTACAAAGAGTTCTTAGAACTGTTTTGAAAATAATTTCGTTTGTGCTACCTTTTAGTTTTTCTGCCTTAGTCATGTCATTCAGGACCCTCAAGCTTCACCTCCAACCAGTGTTTACTCCCTGCTATGCTACAGTGGGCTTTGGATCCAAGCCATGCTGTCAGCTACCACCACATTGTGACGTATGTGCTCATTTTGTCTGGTAACACCCCTCAAGCAGAACGGTACCAAGGTGGTCGAATTTCCCAGGAAAGTTAGAAAGAAGTACCAAGGAGGAGTGAAGAAGACAGGTCAGTAAGGGAGAAGGAAAGCTATCCATAGCAAACACAAGAAATATATTCTTGCAAATTGAGGAATGTGAGATTTGATACAGTTCACAAAAGTCTCCATGTTGCTCAGCTTGCGTTCAGGGTGCTTTCCAAAATTCCATTCCTCGTGATGCTTCCACTAAAATACATATATTCTTATTATTTTGGGGATGAAACTCTCTGTCACACCATTGGTGCTTCTCCATGAAAACGACAAATAATTATTTTCTATATAATACCTACAATATTTTTTCTACATATTATTACCAAAAGTCTGTTTACAGACTATTGAAATCAGACAAATTGGAATTACAGTGAACAAAGATTGAGACAACGGCCTATTGATTACTCCCAGATCAATTCTCTAGCTGACATTAAGCTCTGCGAAGAATATTTCTGAGAAAGTTACCAAAAATGCATCATGGATGAGCTAAGTCTGTGGGCTAAGACAGCTCATTCCTTGGCTGATTCTGATAGGAGAGGTTATCACACAAGCAGAGTCTACTGCACGCTCTTCTGTTGCAGAAACCTTGTAAAAGCAAAGCTTTTCAATTACTTGAATTCAAGTTCCTTTTATTTATTTATTCACTTTCTGGGAGAAAAAAGAGGTGCCCCCCTCCTAATCATAGGACTCAATATATTGGGAAATTCTGAAGGTACAAATTACCACTTGCTACATTATCTCTGGTGTCAGCTTAGAGACTGTTGATGAAAATCCGATTTTTTTTCTCTTGATTTCACTGGACTGTGGAACAAGCTCAAAATCCACAGCAGCTACAGAAAAGTTTCCTTCATTTCAGTTTTGCAGTTTTTTTATACAGATACACAGTATCGTGGGTATTTTTTTTTCATAGTTTACCATAATTATGTCTTTACTTGAAATTCATATTTAAACCATTGCATGGTTGTCATGGAATTGTTGGTAATGTGTGATTACATTATGTTGTCTTTTGCCAGGACACTTGTAAATGAGACATTATCCTTGGAGATTTTCTTGGCTGAAAATGTGAGTAATTAAAAATGTAAACAAATATTATCCATTACATATGCCACAATAATAAATACTTCAATATAATGCAAGTTAATGACTCTTTAGGGATCCAGCCTAATCCTGTTACAGTGTTTCATAGGTGTACAAACAAACAGTTAAGCATTTAATATTTCACTGAGCATATTATATTTATACAATATAGTTCTCAGTTGCAAAAAAGCAGCATCCCTGTCAGAATAATTGTAGAGCATGAAGTGTAGGAGAGGCAAACACGGACGGAACAGAAACCCACAAGGTGCTCAGGACAGCTCTTGGTCTGCTTTTCAAACGGGCATTGGGTATGGGGAACAGACCTGAAAAATGGGACATTTCTTTTGCTTTCTTTCTGGGAGAGGAGTTATTATACCTCTGGTGGGGATATTTCTACCCGGAGAAATCTATCCTGACCCGAGAGGGATGTGTCAGATCCAGCCACCCTGCCCAGGCTGCTTCCGGGAGCCGGGAGCACAGTGTGCCTCTGGACACAGCGGTGTGGTAGAAGGGCACAGATTTTTGGAAAGGGAGTTGGGATTCAGCAGCCCTTTTTGAGAGGAGAAGCTGGTTTGTTTCTTTCTTTTAGATCTTGCTCTCAGAATCACAAAGCAAACTAAATCAGAGGAAGGCATAGTCTGATCTTTCAAGCACTGGGGGGACATTTTCAAAGGCAGTAAGGAGTAATTAATTAGCCAAATCCTATTGAAAGGAAATGACATTTCATGCCAAATTCCCTCTGGCTGTGTGGATCATTCCAGCTCATAACACCTCAGCTACAAATCTTCATTCTGCCAGTGACTTCGTTTGTCACCTTGGTGGAATCACTAAAACTATTTGCTTCTGTTCCCTCGTTTGTACAATAGGAGCTGCAGTTCTCACTTCCCCATCTACTTATGCCCTTTACAAACTTGTCTCTTGCCTGTTCTTGACTTCAGTTTCATGCCTTTCCTTATGCTTAGAATAATGTCTTTGCAAAATTTGCCAAATTACCTCTGAATTATACTAAAAACTCCTAAACACTCAGACAATCTCAGAAACTTTTCAATTATAATTTGCTGTAAAAGGACAGTGATCCTAGGAATCTGCATAAGGACACTGTTGAGTCATTCTTATACCAGGCACTTAAACCTTGCATAGAAGTGCTCTTTAATTACTTTTAAGTCATATTAGCAGGTAGGTCTTATTAGCTGCTCTAGGGATTTGGAGGCTCTTCTGGATGACAAAGCTTATAGCAAAAATCCAGGGATCAGTTTTGGAGAAGAAACAAAGATGCTAGTTTCCGTCTCCTCTCCTCTCCTCTCCTCTCCTCTCCTCTCCTCTCCTCTCCTCTCCTCTCCTCTCCTCTCCTCTCCTCTCCTCTCCTCTCCTCTTTTTTCATTATTTACAGAAAATCCTGTCACTGTTTTTTGCTATATCTACTAAATAGAACCTTTTCCGTCTAAGTTTTGTCTTTCCAAAATTGTGTTACCTGTTGCCTTTAATAAATGGCTTTGTTTTATCTGTTGGAATATGTCTGGTTTTGCATCCCTGATGCAAGATGTTTGGTCTCTCTTGTGGTTCACAGTAAATTCCCCACTTTTACCATAATGGACTTACTAATCCTTAAGTTTGAGATGTTTTCTCTCTAATGTAATGATTTACGTCTGTTTACAGGAGGGATGACTCTCACTTGCTTCAGTGTCTCCCTCCTATCACAAAAATGTAAAGGAAGGCTTGGTACAGTTGATAATTGATAACACCACCCTTGGTTTCTTTACAGCTGCATAAGCATATAGAGATTCCACAAATCATAACCAATAAAACCAAAGATCAGCTTTTCCCTTATTCTAGTCAGTAGTTTACCGATAACGCATACTTCCAAATACTGTTCAGGAGCGAAGCTATTGGAGTACAGCCCACAGTGCGTTCTGTACAGTGTGGTAAATGAAATTCCCAAAGCCAGTTAATGTACTGCAGTCTGAAGTCAGCTAGTATCAGATGTTTGCTGCCTCATTTATTTTGATTAATTGCTTCGGTGGGGGTCGACAAAAGAGGAAGCCAAAAATCCACGTCGGGGAAGGCAAAACTGTGCTACGCTGTCTCTGTGCTTAAGAAGTAAACAAGCTATGCAGCTTTGCTGTCTTCACTCCCTTTGACTCCCTCACACTTTGCAAGGAAGATTTGTCATACCGTTAAGAGTAACGCAAAAAACCCTGACAGACCCGTGGTGGTGTTTGCTTTGTGCAACCAGTGCCTTCTTTGGAGAAAGGCTTGGAACTGCTGGTACCGGTGATCTGGGATCACTGGGTTGTTCCGGTGATGTTTGATCATCTCTAGTCTTATTTTTTTTCCCCAGACTTTTCTTTTGCTGTCAACTCCACTACAGAGTTCCCGGAGCTGTTTTCAGGCTCCAGCCTCACGTCAATCACAACTTTTCTTCCTACCAACAATTCTTTCATTTCATCCCTTGTCCCCTCCTGCTACCTCCTGTGAGTGACACTGCTGCACAGGGACCACGGCGGAGAGGCAGGGAACGGCGGGAGAGATGTGTGGGTACCTATCGCAGCTGAAATTACACATCTTTCCAATTTGGCCGTGGGTGACCATACCACCTGATAAGCCTGCGGGAATGGAGCCCTGGGTGGTGATTTCAGCCATAAACTCTTCTGTTTTGTGGTGTTTACCTTTGCTATACCCTGTGACAGGTTTCTCTTCTGAGCAGTAGCCTATGGCACTTGGCTGGGGAGACGAGAGTCCCGCGTGATGCAGTACACAAAGAGTGACAAATTAAAATGACAGGGCTGTCTTACGAGATTGGGATCTAGTGAAATGAAATATTTCTGGTCCAGATAACAGAGGCAGGGCTACACTGCAATATGTGGGAAAAGCGGGTGTAATTTTCAAGTGTCTTTAACATAACTGAGTTTGTCACTGGCCGGGTCCTATCATGTCGCATCTTCCCCAGGTGGGGCTGAAAGTGTGGCTGGGGGGAGCCGCATTTGCAAAAATAGTTCCATCGCATGCTGTATAATGGAAACTTGTTCCATTTTCATCTCTGCTAGCTGTGTTAATGGCAGGGGTAAAATGAATCCAAAGAGCCATTGTGAGCTGAGAAAATCATATGATGAAAACTTCTTTACCATTAAATTTTGCGTATTATCTGATTGCCATTTTTCCTTTTGATTTCAAACTGAATAAATAAGTTTAAAATTCATGTACACGTACACACAATGCTGCCCTCTCATTTTCAGATTCCTATTCTCCTATTTAACTAATAAAAATATAAAGTTTTGCTCTTCTGCTATCAACATTTCCTGAGTTTTAAATTCATTGTTCTGTATTATACATAAAGGCTTGAAAATTACTTTGAAGAGCCCTTTTCTCCTGATGGGTCTCCATTGAATACACACAAATATTTTGTGTTCTTAAACACAACACTGAGGTACACAAATGGATAATTGCCTCTACAACTTAGGTATCTAAATCTCTGCCTTTCAAGTGACATTTTGCATGCTCATTTGTGTGTAAGATTACAATAAAGCTTCAAGTGTCCAGACTGCATCAAAATCATTCCTGAAATGCTTATGCCTCTGTTTAATTAAGTTGAAGTGAAATTCATGTTATTCAAGCACTGTTAAATCAGGCTGAAGTTAGTGAATCTGAATGACATGCTGTAGCATGATTTTAAGCAGACTAAAATATGCGGCATTTAAGGCACTTTCTTTCTTTCTGTTTGAGAAGCAAAACCCAGGAGTTTTGCAGAGCTACTCATGGAAAATTAAAGGCTGTTTTTTTGTGTTACTCAAAGGCAGGAAACTCTGTGTTGATAGAAGAAACAGAAACTCCTCTCAGAGATAAAAACAATTTATGCCTTGCACTAAATTGGTAAATAAGATTCAAAATTTCTAAAGCATTGTAGTAACTGAAAGACGTTTCTTGAGCGAAGTAATATCCAACCAGAAGTGCAATGGTAGCTAAGTAAGATACAAATCATAGCCCCCCTGCCTTCTCATTTAATTTCAACTTTAGAACAATTTCAGTCCATCACTGTACATGTTGAAAGGGATCCCATTATTAAAAATTCAGAATATTCTCCATGCTCTTTTATTCTAAGAACTCCCAAATGCCTCAAATGTACAGAAACACACATTTTTAATGAACCAAATGGACTTGTTTTTATAACTGACAGGAGGTGCTGGGAATTGGAATTGGAGGGGGGGGAATCAGCTAATTAAATCTAAATCACCAACAGCGAACATAATTTCCTTGCCCAGTCACTCCCAGTTTCACCAGATTCCTTGTCCCAGTCTCGTACTTTGTTTTATTCTCTGGTTTGGCTTTGTTACCTTTGAATTTTAATTAGATAGCTTCCTCCATGCTGCCCGGGTGCCACTCAGCAATGCATGTCATGGTGTGTGAACACAGCGTTGACAGGCTGGTTGCTGTCAGCTCCTGTGCCCCCAGCCCGACTCCCCACGCTGGGAACTGCCTTCCCGGGGAGGATCCAGCTCCGCTCCGACAGCCCTGGGCTGGGCAGGATGCACGGGTGGGATCTGGTCACGTACAGAAAGCGTGCGCGATGTGACGGGACCCTCCAGGACTTCCAGCAGCTAAAATGGAAGAAGTCTCTCATCATGTGCGACTGCAACTTCGCAAAGCTTATAGCACGGCCAGATTTTCACGGTGATAGGAAAGGCTGCTTTCCTGCCAAATTTCAAGTTGTTTTTCCAAGATCCAAGGCCACTGGATATGCTAGGAAAAGAATTTGCCAGATTTCACCAGCATTTTTTTTCTACTTTTTAAATTATTTTTTAAAACTAACCATATTCTTGGAACATCTGAATCCTCTGAGATGTTGTCATAGCAAAATGCACCTCAGATGGTTCAAATTTGGCAAACACTTGGGAAACAGAGTTTAGAAAGGGACTTGCTGGGAAACCTTAATAAGAAACAGAGCTAACAACCCAGTCAATGTTTATACTAAAAGAACAAACAAATAAACAATTGTGCCTTTTAGTAGCCTTGACAGTAAATCTAATCAGCACAACAGATTGCAATAGATCTCTTTCCTATAAAAGTGAGAGATTTGGGCAAGAGTTAAGAAAGGTGGATCTTGATTTTTTCACTGCTTGAAGAAGGGTAGTGCATACTCCAATACTCCAAATTCAAGTGAAGAGTAAAAAACTGTTTTGCAGAACAGACAACTGTGTTAGGGAATCTTATTCTTTGGAGAAAATCACTTTCAAATTGAACTCCTATTACTCACTATGCCATGATCCACCCTGGCACCTAATGCCAAAAAACCTGCATATTAGATCTGCAGGAATGTCCTTTCTGCACAGGGTTTTCCCAGATTAGAATAAGACTTTCCTTATAACATTCAGTTAGTTGCTGCCAGTACTCTTCAGGTACCATTGCCAAAGAAACCCTGTGCTGGGAGGCAGAAGGTGGGAGCAACACAAGGAGGCCCTCAGGGAGAAGGCTTTATGTAGATCCTCTGATCAGCATAAATAAGAAAAGGGGCATTGCTGCAGCTGTAGCCACTGAGCTGGAGTAAGAGTCATTTTTCAGTGGGATGGAGATTTCAGGGGCTGTTCCTCCACTCTCCAGCTTAACTCACTGTGGAGGATACTGAATATTACTTCCACATTCCCCTCCAGCATCATCCGCATTGAACCAAATCAATCTGGCCTTGTGAGTTTACTATAAGCTATCTAGAGCAAGAAACATGTTTGCCTTTTTTGTAAGAAGTGGGGGAAATGTACAGCAACGTATACACTGTTTGTAATAAAACAAAAAAAAATGAGAAGCCACTACTTAAGTTAATTCAATACTGGACACAATATAGCTCAATCCAATTGAAATTGAATAAACATTTTCATATAAATTCAATTAATTGGTGTGGGCTTAAGCGTACGGTCTATGTTGTGAAATTATGAACAATAACTTGTTCCACCAGCACTGTTAAATAATTGCCTTAAGTCAGAGGATAAAGAATAGAGAAAGCTGAAAATCCATTATACTCTGTAACAGTCCTACTAAAACTAATTAGCTGCTATCTAAATTTTCACACCTCTATTTCATGATCATCTATTCTACTTGTGAAAACAAACACATGCATTCTGAGACAAGGTAAATATAAATGGTATTTGAAACACGAATGTAGCAGGTCCACTTTTGCGTTCTCTTCTGGCTCCCTGCTACATGGCAGAGGTGCCGGCAGTGTTGGGGGTCTCAGGAAGGGGATTCTCCCTGGAGGGAGGCAAGAGGGGGAGCCCACAAAACAACCCATTATGTTGGAGCCCCAAGTGTCCACTTAGTGCTCCACGCATTCATAAAGACTATGAATATTTAAAAAAAAATGACCAATGTGTTTTCTAACTTGAAAATGTATAGATTGTTGCTCAGTATAAATATGGTGCCATGCTGTGCAGAATAGCAGTTAAAGCATTGAACTAATTTTGAAATGGGTTGTGTAATACACTCAAGCAATTCGGGAAGAATAGTACTTGCTGGGAAATGAAATTTTATATTCCTCTTTCAAATTTGCTGAGCCTATCTCCGACTTATGCAAGACTCACAGGGTCAGTGTTGGGAATGTACAGAGACACTTATTGTGGAAAAAGTATTATCATAATAAAACACTGATCTTTTTGTAGGAAATTTTGTTCTCTTTATAGAGCACACTCTTACAGAAGTCATTATCCCACCCTACTCAGCGCTTGTCAGGCCACACCTGGAATACTGTGTTCAGTTTTGGTCCCCAGTATACAAAAAGGATGTGGGCAGGCTGGAGAGGGTCCAGAGAAGGGTCACCAAGATGATCAAAGGCCTGGGAAGCCTGCCATATGAGGAAAGGCTGAGAGAATTGGCTTTGTTCAGCCCTGAGAAAAGAAGGCTTAGGGGAGACCTTATCACCATGTTCCGGTATTTAAAGGGTGGCTACAGAGAAGATGGAGACTCCGTTTTCACAAGGAGTCACATGGAAATGGGTACAAGTTACTCCTGGTGAGATTACGATTCAACACAAGAGGAAAATTTTTCACAATGAGATCAGCCATTGGAATAATCTCCCCTGGGAAGTTGGTGGATTCCCCATCATTGGACACTGTTAAGATTCAGCTGGACAGGGTGCTGGGCCATCTTGTCTAGACTGTGCTTTTGCCAAGAAAGGTTGGACCAGATGATCCTTGAGGTCCCTTCCAACATGGTGTTCTATGATTCTATGATTCTATGATATTATGACAACATTCACTGGTCAGAGTTGTGATGTTATGACTTCATTTACCTGTCACGAAATCCTTTCCTTTTGTGAAGAGACCAAAATGAAGTACTCATCTTGGTTCTGTGGGCTGACATGGCCAAGTTTCATTAAGTCTTTCTCTAGTACTGTTAGTTATAGGTTCTCATAAGCATAGGTTTTAACATGCATTGGCTAAACTACTAGAACTTGAAAGCAACTCATTCAGCTGGTTAAGCTTGATTAGATGGGCAGACAGATATTGCCCTATAGCTAAACTCTTTATTAATTTGCAGTATGAAATTTCTAATCTGAAACTCATAAGCGTTTAGAAAATCAATGCTTTATGGAGAAAGGATAATGCAGACTGTGAACTTAGTAGAAGAGAGGCCTTTTGGGTATTTACTTCGGACACATTGTTCCCAGGAGACCTGGATGAAGAGCTCTGTCTAAACTATTTTTATGTAAGAATCCTTTGAACAAGAAAGTTCATCCCATTGGCCTCCTTTAGCTCATTATAAATGAAAAAATCTTAAAGCACTTTCAAAAACCTGTGCATTTTCTTGGAAGCAATCAGTGAGTGCAGACAACAGTAGAACAGAGGATGATAACATTTACCTTTCAGCAAGACTAAGAGTTACCTTGCTTATTTATCAGCTGGACTAACACTCTGGCTGCCCATGAGTCCGAAATGGAGTCGTTATATTAGTAATTACTGGATCAGGGCATCCTCCAGCTGTTCTGGCAAAAGTTCAGCCTTTATTTCCTCACTTTGCAGACCATGAAACTCAATGGAAAATGTAATCATTAGTCCCTGAGCAGAACACGATCCTTTCACATCCCCAAGCTGCCTTTATACAATGTTAGGAGCTCAAGCTTGTTCTGTGTCACTTCTTTTGTTTTGTAACACTTCGATTTTGTATTACAGAGTGTCCTAGGTACAGCACTAGGCTGAACAGTTGTCCAGGTTCAGCCTTGCCTATAATGAAGTAATCTAGATATTCACACCAGAATATGTGCGTTATGTGGTCTCGGACACCCTCATCCCAATAAGGCTGTAAAACCTAAAACTTCCATGTACTAGGAGGGTTCCTCAATCACTGCATTTTTAAGCTTTGGGTGGCAGGTACCATCTTGCCCTGCAGCAGTGCTGGTGCTGTGTCCTGAGCCCCGTGTCGGAAGAGCTATCACTTCTCTAGATGTGTCCTCCACAGAGGAACACAGCCCCAAGCACAGCATTTCCCACCCCTCCCCGGACAGCCAGTGAGGGAGGGACGTGCCTCACTGGGAAGGAGGGCACTCAGAGTCACTCCTCAGAGGGTGCCCTTGATAGAGGAGGAATTTCTCTCTCCTGGACTACTTCTGTAACATTTTGTTATATCCTTCCAACAATCAAGCCAGTGGCCTGTTGCCAAGCTGAGAGCCTGCCTTGGCTATCAGATCCCATTTACATCAGTGAACAATGTTCTAAGTAAAAGAAAATGTTTGCAGTCAAAACTATTCTCAGTGAAATAAAAATTGTCAATGCATTGTCTAGGAAGAGTGGTGCTGCCCTACCAAATAGCGTCACTTTGTAAATAAGGATATTAACAAAAAATATATGTGGAGGCAAAGTCCAGATGCTCGTTTTGGTAGTACACAATTCTGCTCCCTTGTCAAACTTTCTATTTTATACTTCTCTTATTATACATGGAATTACACACTCATTTTCAACAAGTACATGACAATGCAGGAGATTACCAGTATACTACAGCACATATTTGCCTTTAGATTGGCTTAAAGTATTTTTAGGTTTATCCAGCTGTCTTGGAGAATACACATGAAGAAAATTCAAACCCTGCTTATTCTTTAATTATAAAGGTTTACGCTGGGCCTACACTCTGCATTCTCTTTCCACAGGGGTACATTTCTGCAGGGTGATTTAGATACTTTACATGCCTCACTGGATCTCCTTGTTGTAAACATGCAACTTTATTTAAAATATGAATTCCTGAATAAGGTGCAAATAAAATTTTAAATAAGAGATTTTAATCAGTAATTATCTACCAATAAAAATAGTTTTATATGCTTAATAATGAATATAATTGGAAATTTTTATACACATTAATGTGTAAGTATTTGCAATTATTGGTTTACATTATTTTTCTATCAATCTTTATATCTCTATGGAATAAAAATCCAGAACATTTTTAACCTAAGCATATACATTTGTAAACCAGATAAATGTTGTGATTATCTCTTCCTGTATATAATTCCTCATGAGGGATTCAGTTAATTGAACATACCTTTCAAAACATAATCTATGGCTTAATTAAGCTTAGCAAATATAAAATTTGAAACCACATACCCTCTATTGGCAGCAAAGTTAGGGATTTTTTTTATTCCTTTTTATCCAGCACTGCTAATGACTGCTTTGCACAAGCACATAATACATGCAGGTAGCATGACTATATCCAAAACAGAAGTTAAGTTTTTGATTTCACTGTCAGAGATCAAAAGTCGATTTTTTTTTAACATACATCAACTCTTTCAATAACAAAATAAGAACTTATTGACGTTGAGTAAATTTCATAGCTTGTAGAAAAGACACATATCATTGTAATGTGTGAAATTTTAATCAGAAATGTTGTGAAGGATAAAGGTAAACTGACTGCTATAATTAATGTGTTCTGCCACAGAGATTTAGCTGGCACATTTGAGAAGTGTGGTTCATGTTAACTATTCCACTGCTTGAATTCTGTCCTCGCTAAACGGTAGTACTGTTTGATGGGTTTATGTTATGCTGCTTTCCAATCTTCAGTAAGCGTTTTCTTAATTCAGGGTACGGTCCAACAGAAACTAGAAACTTGCAGTTTCTACACGTGCAGTGGTAGATGGACATGCTGATGTAGATAATGCTGTACTTGGTAGTGTGTGTTAAACTTCATAGCAGAAGTTTTCAGGCTTGAACCATTTGAATATTACCTTTCCTCTCCCTTTCTCTTTCAGCACTTCAAATATTCTATTTATTTTATAATTCAATTTATGATAACTTATGCCCACAGCCATAGTCTCCTGAATCAAAAAAGGTCACGTTGCCAATGGAATGCAGAATACTAAAATCTATTATCACAGCAATAACAAGGACGGAGTTATAAGAAGATTATTGTTCTCAAAACAAAATGCCTATCTGTTACATCTAATACATTTTTGGAAAAAGCCCAAGGCCCTGATTCTGCCACCGTTCCTCGCATTGAGTAGAACCATATGGTCCCGTTGGAGCTGATCTAACTGCTTTTGGAGTGTGCTACCACTCAAAATAAATAAGAGTGGCAGGATCTGGCCCTGAATGAGCACATGGGCTCTGCACCCTGCCCTAGAGGTTAACAAACTGGGTAAGAAAATTCCAGGGCTGAAGGGGATTCAGCTGAGAAGGCGCTCTCTGATACAAGCTCCCACCACTCCAGATGTAGGGCCTCTTTGGGGAAATGCTCATTCAATGTACACTCGCTTTAGTAGGTTTTATAAGAAGACACATTCTGTTTATATATAATTTATATATTGTCTTATTTCCAGAAACTATAAGCTGCCTGTGTAACTAACTGCTTTAATGAAGGAATGACAAACCTGGGACAGACAGGAAGTAACAGCTTCAGAACTGCACTTTTTCATTCTGAAGCAAGGGAAAGGACTTTTCCGTGTAAATAACATTTGTTCTCACTTCTAACAGGTCTCATTTTGAAGTCCTTAAGCACCCAGCTTCTCTCCACCCAGAAAAGGCTGGACTGGTCCCTAAATTCGCATTTTATGTTCCAAGAAAATAAAATTTTTAAAAGTTGCTCTCAATAATAGAAAAATATTGTTAACTTTTGCTGCATCGTAAACCACACATCAGTAGAGCACATTACAGGGCATATTTTCAAAGGGCTTTGGGTTACGTGTATGCAAAACAAATCACTACGATCTGTCTGAAATAGATGATTAAAGTGATTGCCTCAGAATGTAAATAGAGAGAAAATAACTATTTATGAAAAATCCTGTATTAAAAATCTGGGATTCTGATTCTTTACTTTGCTTCAGCCTTGGTCGTATCACTCCTACCTGAAAAGATCTACTGCAGGCGCCTCTCGCCGTGCCAGTATGGGTGCGCAGCAGACAAAAGACATACCAGAAAGGGGAAGACAGATATGCCACTTAAATTAAATAGGAAATGAATTGGCCAGCAAGTTGGCATGTCTGCTGAGACAAATCATAGACAACATGTCTCTCAACAACAGAACTTATTTGTTTTCTCTTGCCAACAGATTCATCACTGCCCAGGCAAAACAGGCAAAATACATTAGTGTCATGGTAAACTGATAAAGAGAAGTGCCTCAATCTAGCATCCTCAATGGCGAAAGTCTTAGGGCTGTATTGATCTGTGTTATATAAATCTTGTTTTCTGTCTGCAGAAGTGAATCAGGAATGACCCTTAAGGTTAACAAACATTGTAATGTCTTTCAGCTGGGGCAGATGCCTATGTGCTCCACACATTGTATTTGGTCAAGTCCCATCTTGTCATTTTACTGCCAAGGAGCTTAACTAATTGCTGGCAATCATAAGACAGTTTGATGGAAGCAAAGAATTCCTACAATTGTTGCCCCTCTCCCTTTTTTTTTTTTAGCCTTAACAAGCACTCAAAGCCATGTAGCGGAAAACAATCAACACTGAATTAGTCAGCAGGAGTCTTAGCTGAGCTGGAACTTTATGTAATTGGCATGTCATGTTCGTACATAGCCAGAAGCAGGCCTGATTAAGCTGATGTATTTTGTTTTCAGTAAACTTTTACAAAAGCGGCTTTACCTCCTCTTGTTTTGGTTGCACGTCATCACATGTGCTTAACATGACATTTTTCTGGGAAGCAAAATCATTTGACAGTCATCACGGGCATTTTGGGTTGGAGAAGTATTGCCACACTGGCACGTGAAATATTACAGAAAAATCAAGTGTCTGGAAAAAGCCAATAACAAAAGAAGCATGTTCATTATCGAAACATAACTTTTACACTGTACTTTGGCTTGTGTGCGCAAGTTCATTTTCTACAGCCTATTTATGCAGGTTTGAAAAAATAAGGCGTTAGGTATAGTTTGTGTTAGAACTATTTTCAATTAAACTTGCACAGTTCTCTCAGGGTTTAGCAAAAATATTCCCATGCAACAAGGAATCCTTCCCGTGGAGATACTACTCAGGGCACTTAAACAGTCCACCCTATCTGATCCAATAAAATTTTACTGTGTGTTTCACTTTGCCCTATAGAGAGATTTAGTCTTAAAATGCTAAAAATGCCAGTCCACATGGAGAAAGAAAGTAGCTAATGCTTATCATTAAAAGTAACTCATAAAGCTTAAAGCATGCCAGCTGTATTCCTGTGCACTGGTGTCCTTCTTGTCATAACCTTAAATCAAACGATATAGTTGAACTTGGCATAGATTATTAAAGCTAAAAGAGTGAGTACTCTGTGCTTCTATTACGTCATAGTTGACAATATAAAGACAAGATTCAGGGAACTAATGGAGCTTTTTTTCTTTTGTCGTAGAAAGGTCAAGCTAGTTTTCCACATTTTATATGTATGTCATTCTCAATATAGCAACAGAATCTCTTATAGAAAACAATGTAAGTAAATGTCTCTACGAAGCTACTAGTCACCTGATCAAAAGCCAATGTTGAAAAACACTTCTAATGACTTTCTCTTATGCATCAGTGCACCTACTAATGAGCTGCCAGAAAAGGCTTTGCAAAGCTTTGCTAAGATAGAGCAGGAATGTGAGAAGCCTGAGATCTAACTTCCCTGCTGTGATCCCTGCCTTTCTACTAACAGGGAGCCCAGGCGCGGAGCTACTAATGAGCATGCTGGAGAGAGTGTCCAACCCAGCACTGGCTATAGACAATCCACCTGTCTGCTCTCCGATGCAGGGTATGGTGCATGACAGTAAGACACCCCGTTGTATTTTGTCCTTAAATAATTTAGGTATTTATTGATTTTCTTCATATTTTTATTTTTTCTTTTTTTTCCTCTTTTTTTTTTTTTCATTGACCTTACGCTCAATAGCAACTATCACTCTCTTTGGAAGAAAGTAGCAAGTTTCAAAAACAGGTTTTCCCCTCATAATTATAGTTATAATTTAATTTAATTTAAGGGAAACTGTGACATTATAGCATTTCATAGCTCTCCAGAATTTCAAGTTTATTCTTCTTTGAATGTAATCATGCATCCTGAGTTTGATATTACAAAAAATGGTAAACCAATATTAATAACTTCTAACCCCCCCCAAATGTCCTTTGTTTGAAGGGGGGGCGGGGGGGGGGGGAATAGATATAACAGCTGTCTGACACTAAAAATAGTGCAAATTGCATAAATTAGAGCCCATATTTCAAAGGTGCCACACTCAACATCTTTATCTACAGTCAAAAGCCAGCAGGATACTGGTATAAAACATTTACTTAACTCTGTTTGCAGAAATTCTGTATAAATGGAATAGTTACCACAGGATACCTTTCAACTCCAAGCTGTTCACATAACGCATCATGACGATACCTAGCTCCCTTTGGGCTTTCCTTGAGGTTACCCTGCCAGTTAATATTTTGTTAGCCAAAGAGACAGGCTTGCAGAACAGACACTATATAACATTGCCAGTTAGCAGTAGGATGTCACATTTACTCTGAAAGAAACACAAAAATGTAGTAACAGGAATCAGTAATAATTACGTGTATTATGCTCCACATTGTCATTGGAAAAAGATATTCAGTTCAAATAAACCAGCCAAATGATTTGCTATTTCCACTTCTCGTTGCCTCTGTTTCCTACCTGAGTTTTGACATTAAAAAACATGTGGTATGTCACAGCTAGGAAGAAAATGTGTCCTCAGTGCGTTATTGATCTCCCATAGTTTCTTCAACTAAAGTCTTCAACATTATGAAAAAATATCTTGGGGATCTATAGTCTTCTCTTGATACTAATTCTCACTGACATTAATGGGACTTGTGTGTGCGCACAGCGTAGGGAAAGGAAAACAAACCATTGATGTCCAGGACTAATATTCACAAAATCTAGTATTAAAATACCAGTGAATAATATTAGCACACTCCACACTGCCACCTCCACACCTGTAGGCTAGTCATTCTGAGTGGCAGCATTAATTTTCAATTCAATAACTTCTGCTTCTGTCAACATTTTAACAATATTTAATTTTTTTAGCTAACACGTTGGCTTTCCATTCTTAGTAGATTTTTAAATACTTGCTACTTCTTTGTTGAAAAGAGTACCTAACTGTTCAAAAAACTTGCCTGATTTCCATCATTTCTGCTCAATTTACAGGGGCATGTTGGATATACAATCTTGAGAAAATAAACGTTGGGAGTAAAGTTCCTGCATGATGAAATAAATTATTCAGGTGTATAAAAGTTTGAGAATTCTAGTAAAACTGCTTGGGCCAGATTTTTCTGAATACCTGCGCTGCATTTAATGAAAGATGTCATATAAATACTTTACTGTTCTCTTGATACTTGGCCTCAGTAAATACCTAAATGGTGCCTGGTAAAGCAATCCAAGGATCCTCTAAATATGCTGGAGAGAGCGACCAGATTTACAGAAGAAAAATAGACTGATGGAGGCTCCTGAGCAGCAAATAACCAGCTGCTAGGAGGAAAAAGCTGGACTTCACCAGTGCTCCTGTAAACTGTCCCTGGGTGCTAAAGAAATCTTGCAGCATGACACTCTCATCCTTCATGTTTCCACCATACTGCAACCTCCTCCTAGATCAGTGGAAACGGTGACCTTGTTATGCTGAGCTGGCTATGACGGTTTTGCGCCACCGCTCACACTTGTTGGGGAGCTCTTTAACACTGTTGTATCATTCAGTGATGCAAAGTGGATGAGGCTGAGAGAGATCTGCTCCGTGGTTGCATACAGCTTACAGACCAGACTAAGTCAGTGGAAAGAAATCGGGAACACAAAGGAAATCGGGTGCACAAATCCGTTAATTCTCCATCCTTTCAGCTGATTCCCACTATAGGATACATGCAGGAGACCTATAATCATTTAATCACCATCTAGTCAACCATGGAGTATGGGCTACATTGCCACCTCTTTCCCATCCTGTAAGATGTCTACTTTGGAAGGTTTCTAGCACTGTAAGGCGGCAGCAGAAGAGAGCTTCTGGTAACACACACCTTCAGGAGAAGCTACAGAGAAGGGAGGGACATTCCTACTCCTCTGTTCTGTTCTACTCTGTTCTTCCAGACTCCCAGGATGAACAAAGTTGCCCATATCTAACACAACTCATTACATTTCCCAGGAACATTAAGTTCCAAAGAACACATAAGATCTACCCCTTTTATGACATTGCAAAGCCTAGCTTGCACGAGATGACTCACATAAACTCTCTTTCTGTATTTTTCTGTAAAATCTTCTGTGCCCATTAGTGCATCAGGCCTATTCTCTAAGGATACTGTATAACAGAATTAGAAGTGCTTTGAAACTGCCGATCATCTTTCAGTCTGTGCAATGAAGGAGACACGTGAGAGAATGTACCTTTTCTAGCTCTATCTATTTCCTCAAAAATTAGTTGATCAAAACATTTATGTGAACCATTTTTCCCTGTGAATCCACAGGTTTTTCAGAATTTCAAATGGAAAACTTCAAAGTGTGCTGATAAATTAAAAATTTTAAAATTATATTTTTGCAGATCTTTTTTATTGCTTGATTTAATGAAATATAACAATACAATAACATTACAAAGTCATAAGAGTATGTTATTAGCACAGATTACCTTTCAAAATATTTCTTTTTTTCTTGCAGTTTTTCAACCACATGGAAGAGTTTTAAAGAAATTTCTTTCTTGTTAAAAATGAAGGCAAATTTAAAAATGTGAGAACTGACATTTTTTGATCAGCTCTAATTTATTGTGAGCTCACACTTTTGCTGGTGGTTTGACAACCGAGTTTTCCCTCTCACGTAATCCTGACATGAAATAAATATTCCTTTTAATAAATTTGATTCATTAGCAGGAAAGGTTGGTTTCCCCAAAGTAGCCGAAATATATATGGATTTATGACTCAGAGCAGAAGACCTCTCTAATTGATAGCAACAATTTACAGAGAATTCCGAGAAGACTAATAGAAATGGTTATGAGGCTGGAAGACATGTATACATATAATTTCACACAGTCATAAGTAAGACATATGGGGAGAATGATAACAGTCTAAATTTTTAAAGCATATTAGCAAGAGCGATAGAGAAAAAATTAGACTGAATATCAGAAAAAAAAATTCCTGAAAATGAGCTGAATTAGGCAGTTGAATAGTCTCCAAAGGACTGATGGGAACCCAACCACAAGAGACATTTAGAACTGGACTGAAAGGGCCATCTGGGTGACCTGCCAGGTTTTACTGTTTTCCATGCTGGTCTTCAGAGATTTGAAATAAATAGGTACCAGAAAGTAAAAAGAAAACAGAATGGAGAAGTTTCAGATCCAAGGTTGCCTTGATATGATTATTTTACATCTTAGCCGAGATTTGCAATTTCCTGTCATCTTATCTGGATTCCTTGGTCAACTCTGGGTGTTAAGTCAATGAGATGCTGAGTGACTTACCTTTGCTGCTGGTAAAGTTAATGTGTTATAACAGATTTTATACACGATGATTTATGTATTTAGGATTTTTATGTCAATAATTACTGTACATGTTATACGACCATTTCATAAAATTACACATCACCATAAAATAACTGTATATGGCATATTTAATTTTGAACTTCTAAAGACAAAAAATGGAAGTAGTTACAATAATCATTATTTTCAATTTTATGTAGTTAAGTGGTTTTACAAAAAAAAAATTAGCCTTCCAAATTACATAGTTATAATGTGTTAATGGTAGCATAACATGTCATTACATTATGCAACTTAATTTCATAGATATTATATATAGTTGGATATTTTAGACTCTTTTTATCCTTACAGTTATTACAAGACACTAATTTATTTCAAACCATATTCTGCTTAACACTTATTCAGTATAACCTTTGATGATTCAATTCGTTTGGACACTTGGATGACAGGAGAAATTGGTGCTATTGCCTCTATTACTTATTCTGAAACGGGAACGGTGTTCCAGCTCCTCGTAGTTTTCTTTGTGGACTGGTGACCCTTCCTTTTTTATTTTTCCCTGCTAATAAAACATGTTCCACCAAGATAGCTGGTGGGGCCAGGGTGCTGCTCAGAGAGAAGATGAGGATGAAGGTCATCCTGTCTGGGCTCTTCCAACACCTGTGAGGCTTGGATTCATCCTATCTAGCTTTCATAACTGTACGTCTAATCTAGGTATTTCACATAAGTGCTTGGAGTTAGATGGGATGGGCCTGGGACTAAAAGTCCATATATAACAAAGGTATCTAGTGTACTCAGACCTTTTAATGATGCCATGGCACCATATTGTGCTGTTGATCTATATGTGTAACTAGTGAGGACTCAAGGACAAGAATTCTCTTGTGACAAAAAATGAAAGAACTGAAAAATCCACCAAAACTCACAATTGCTTACAACAATGAATAACTTCAAATTCTTTTTCTGATGTATCGCCTTGCTTTTCTTTACATAAACTTAATCTCTTTTTGACCCACCCAGTACCTCAAAGCATTCAGACCCCTTTGGATTTTTAATTTACCATCTTCTCCATTTGCTCTTCCTCTCAGGTCTGTTGTCTCAAAATTTTAATCAGGATGGAATTAATTTTATCCTCAAGGTCACTAATGAATATACTGAATAATGCTGATTCCATTTCCTGACTCCTAAGTACTCCCATCAACACAGCCTCCCAGTCAGTTGCAGCTACATTTGCAATATCTCTTTACCTGCTGACTATTAGTCATTTCTTTCTTCAGCCGAACTTAATTATGGTTGTACAGGAGTATGTATCATCAGTGTTTAAAAGACTTTTCCTTGACCAAGCTGTTGCTAAGGGAAAGGTGTCTTCATGGCTCTATATTTCCTTGTGTCTGTCTGGCGTGTCTAGCAGGAAGACAGAGCAGGGAGACAAATCTGATGAGTCTTCCCCACGCTTCCTATTGGGACTGATTACCAACACATGAAGTCCCTCAAACCTTGCTCAGACAGAGTCTTGGAAAGTTACATCAGCGTGGGCCATAACTGGGCTGGGAATGGTGCAGTGCAACCAGCACTCCTGCGCTTGAGCCCATGCCTGGCCCCCCGTTCAGTTAGCATAGCAAAGCATGGGGGCAGGAATGCCAGGCTCTTTGTTTCTTCTTGGAACAAAGTACGACTGGAAATGTTGGGCCATAGATGGTAACATAATCCATAGCACTGCAAGATTTCTTTCTTTTCTTTTTTTTTTTTTTTTTTTTTTTGAGAATTAACAGCGTATTTCACAAAAGCTCTGGTTTTAAAAGAGAGGGTGCAGTTACAAGGAATCAATTACTTTAAACTGTAAAGGGAAGCATTTCAAGGCATAAAAAGAAAGCAGAAGAGAGTAAAGCATTACAGAGTACAGATAAGAAAACATGATCTTTGCCTAAGGACCTTCCCCATGTAGCAGAGTAAGACAGGTATTTTAGCTGTGATTCAGTGTAGTGTGGCATCTGGGTCTTTTCTCCTTGCACTATGGGAAGTCCCATGCTCTACTTGCACCGTAGTTAAAGCCTCACCAGTCTGAGATTTCTATATGTCCTTCCAATTATAAAGTAATTGTTTATATCTAAATTACTCCCTTATGCAATCTTGGATGGCCGTACATTACAAACAATAATTAGTTGTGATTTGACATCTTCCTTACAATTTCTTTCCCTGCTTAAAGAAGGAACTATTTTACCAGCCTCTGCTGAAGGCTATTGGAGTCACTTCCTTTCTTTTGGCAATACAAATTGTTGTGTAAGACTCTGAATTTCCTACGGCTACTTCACACCTAAACCACTGCAACTGCAGAGTCAAACCGAAGTCAATAAATCCCTCACGGAAGTATAGAGGCACTGTGCTAATAGATGCTAATAACAGAGCCTTGTGCAGGACAGCGACAATTAAAATATAAAGAGAAATCTATTCACTCTCTCTTTCTTTTTTTTTTACCAGAATTAATCCCTTCAATTTGCTAGTATAAAATGATGCTTCATGAACACATCATCTAAACAGTAGTGAAATACATGTAATAATGCTCATATCTGTCTTCAGATTGGGACTGTGCATAAGCTGCTATGTGATATGTAATATCAAAGGAAGAAACCTGCCTCTAAATTCATTATTAGAGTCCTGGTAATATACCCTGTCTTTCCATCATCTGAAAAGTTGGTAAATGTATGCTCTGCATCATCAGTGTAACAGTCTTCATCTAACATTGTAATGCACATCTCCATAGCACTTATACTGCATACCAACATAAATCATTGCCACCGGGCACTCAGCAGCATATGTATTTTTTACCAACTATAACCCATCCCAACATTTCTGCAAGGGACTGTAAATGCAGATCACAAATGGAAAAAAAAAAAAAAAGATAATATTTATGCAGAATTCAATGCACACAGATATATTTTGAAGAAATACACACATTCTAATCAGCTAGTATTGTCAACAAACTGTTCTTTCAAAATAAATGCTGTCCCCTGCACAGTTCATCTATGACATTCTCAATGGGAAAGTTTAATTACTGATTTTTTATGTTGACATTTGTAATAATCTTTTTAATATTTTAGAGATTTTGCACAATAGATTCCAAAGCAATCCAAATTAACGATACCTTTCAATTTTCCTTAAAAACTCTGCTGACTCAGATCCTACGTTTACTAGTTGTGTTTAATATGTCCCAGGAATCATGCAAAGTCAGGATAAAGCTAATTCAATAGAAGTATTGTCAAAACAACAGAAAAAGGATCTCTTTATCTGTAACTGCCACCAAGCTGAATGGTCCATAGAGATCCTCGGCACAGGCTGTTCTTTTTCTCAGCAGTTTCTTCTGGCTTGAATAACTAAGTATTCTGTCTGCATGAATGTTTAGACATCCTCAGGCAGGACTTGCCTTGATTCTCATACTGGGACTGTCTGCAACATCTGCACATTCTCCTCTTACCAACTTCTACTTTTACACTCCCTCCTAGAAAGGATGGTTTGCTCACCAAGGTGACATGCTGCACTTCTTTACAGAGATAAGCTCTGTGTCTGACTATTACACCATTGCAAATATTTCCAGCTACTAAAATTCAAGGGAATCAGCACTTCAGGGTTTTTCTAGGATTTTGGGTGTCTGCTTGGATGTTGTACTAAGAATTTTCACACTTCAAGTCCTACCGCACTCATTGCAAAATCAGTGCAACTCTTGATTAATTGAAGATCACAAGTAGTACTTGAAAAATTTGTTTGCAATAATCACGCACTGAATAAGCCATCATAATGGATAACAAAAATGTTCTTTTCCTTTTTTTTATTTTTTCCAGCAAGGCAGTGCACACACCCTTGAATTCTGCTTTGGATACAACTGCAGACTCGGATATACAAGTGCTAGATACAAGCTTTCAGCTATAGCTTTGAAGATGATCTTAACAACAACAAAACCAGAAAGGTTTGTTCAAAACCCCCAGAGATTCTCTTTTAATGTTTTGGTCCACAGAATTACATGACCTATAGGTTTATGGGTATCAGCACATTCAATTATTTTCCTTAGGAAAAGTTTCTTCCACTTACTCTAAACGGCATATGAAGCTGCATCTTCTGATATGTGTTTATACATTATACATTTCCCTTCAACTCTAACTTTTCTAAGGGAGTAATTACACATTTCAAATCTTTAGAATAAGCCAGAAATTCCAGGCTTTAGCCATTTGCCAGTCAGCAAAAGCCACTGTGACTGTGAACTACTAAGGAACATGTTCATTTTTCTGGATATTCAGCCACATTTCACCCTGCGAGTCCATTGAAATATTATTAGTACTACCTTTCCTATAACACTTTTCATCAAAACTCATGTGAGAACAGTTCATAGAGAAGGTAAATGTCTTATTCTATCTAGGAGACCCAGAAATCAAGATATAAGAAGGCTGAGTACCTTCCCCAAAGTCTTTCAGTGGATGAGTAGCAGGAGTATATCCTAGGCTTTTTGATGCTCTGTCCAAATAATGTACATGTTGATAGCCATGCCTTACTCTCTGCAAAGAAACCGGTAAAACTATAATGACATCGTGGCTTCAGGGGCAACCAACACTTTCTTGAGGCAGGTTTTAAGTAATAGTGCCTAATAAAATGTTGCTTGGTGGGTTCATTTTTGTTACATGACAACAGATCACACGAGGCCCATTAGTGCGCGTCAGTGCTATTTTCCAACACTGGCACTAGAAGCAGGACAAACATCAGAGAGCCAGTGAACATGAGTAGTTGGTGAAACTAAACATTGCTCAGGAGCAAGATTCCACCAAACAGGATTTTAGCTTTTTAGGTCAACAAGCAACTTACTTTCACAGCACTAAAAAAAAAAAAAAAAAAAGAGAGAGAGAGAGACAGATGTCAGATGTTAATGTATATTTTAGATATGAAAACAAACAATACAACAGTGGAATAGCTACTATGCTTGTTAGCTGTTACATTAAGATCTATTTTTTTAAAATGGTGGTCTATATTATCCTTTATATTATCCTTTCAGTTGCCACAGACATTGAATTGGCAGAAGCAATCCAAGCGAAGCTAGACAATGTGTCAGATGGGCCATTTAAATTGTGCTGTGAAAGGAGTTAATAATATTCCCATTTAAACAGCCTTTTGTGAGTTCCAGGATTAACAAGCCAATGAGGAAATCTTAGTTTCCAGGTTTTCTTTTGGCTAATGAAATGCAACAGTATTCATTTACATTGGATTACATAGGCAAGGTTTTGCATCTGTTTTAAAATGAAGACCATCATCTTAGAACAAATTTTATGATAATAAAATGTGGACCATGCATATCCTATACAGACAAGACCCTGCTTTTCAGTGATCGGTAAGATCACACTTAGGTGAAAAAAGACTTCAAGCCAGATATTTTCTCTCGATCCAGCATTTAAAAAGGAATTCCAGCATATCTGGGTACTAGCACATCAGCTTTATCAGGCTAACTTAATCTAGGTCCATACAGTCATAATTTAGACCTTCAAATATCAAAATAAGTAACAAAGAACTAACCAGTTTGGGCAAGACTACCAGAATTCCCATTTTTATTTCAAGTACTGCATTTTTTTATTGTACCTAGTATGTGTTTTATTTTGTTACAATCATATGTTGAAATACTTTAGCACCAGAGTCCTAGAAAAATTTCCTCTTTTAAACTGAAATAAAGTCAAGCCCTGTGTGCTCACAGGGAGAATCTGGCTTTTTTGGTTTTTTACCTTTAAATATAAATGCTTTCCTATAACCACAGCCTAGCAGGGAGGCAATGCCACTTGGCAAAAAAGTTATATTAAGTGCACTTGCTGGAACTGTTTATACTTTGTTCCCGAGAAATAGATTGAGTACTTGATAGTATAACACAATGAGAGGTACGGGTGGTGGAGATCGGATCGGATGCTTGGGCGGGGGGAGCGGGGAAGTGTTGCTACCCCAGGAATTTATTTTTAAAGTGTCTGCTATTTCATGCAATCTGGTCTATTTCAAAGGCAAACAATTTGCTCTTCAGAAGTATCTTTATGAGCCCCAAGGGATGAAACTCATCCCTGGCAGGAATGATTTAGCAGTATCCAGAGAGGGGGTGAACTCCTTGAGAGGCAAGGGAATAATTTTTTGAAGGGTGGCAGAATTTTAACAAGGGCCTCTAGTGAGTTCTTGTGAACCCCTTTCAGCACATCACTGTTTTATTAAAATATTCTTCTCAAAATACTGAAACACTGACAGCTCCTGTAAGCTTGCCAAAAATTGAGTAAGGAATAAAAATAAAATGTTAACTTGACATGTGTGAATAATTTTGATTTGATGATAACACCTTTTGGAATCGAGGCCATATTCAAAGCTGACTCGTAACACATTCACATTTCTAAGTTACATGAAATAACTCAAACTTTTCAGGCATTGTTCTGGTGCGGTGAAAGGAGGAGATGTTAGGAGCCGAGCTCAAGCTTTCTTCTGATTTAAGTGAAGATTAAAAACATTTTAGGTCTTCCTGTCTGAACCTAGAGGGGCTACAGTTGTATCTGCGACCTGCGAAACAGGTTGGTTAATCTGGGCTGGTTGGTTAAAGTAACCAATTGCAATCAAACAAACTGGGTAAACACCAAAAGAAGGAGACAACCTGCTTTGGGTGGCTGAAGATAATTTTTAGATAATTGCTTTCTGAATCTGGACAAAGTATTGAGAAGACACTGTAAGGAACATCCATGTTCTGGTAGGATTCAGCATTGCATGGTCTTGCATGGGTCTGTTCCACCCCTGTGTCTCACCCGGGCTTCTTCACACAGTCAATGAGAGGCAAGCTCAGATGAATTATAAGAACCGCTTTGGGCAAACCCTTCAAATGTTTGATGTAAAGATCTCTCTAACAAAGACCAATGCTGCGCGCTGTTTTACACTCCACACATCACCAAATTAGAACCTCAGATGTTTAGCTTCAGCAGGGTAGCACTGAATTGGCTTTATTTTTCCCCCTGTCCCATCATGCTGTTGTCCCTGCTCCTGAACTCTTGATAAGTAGCCGCCACTTAATGACAGCAAGGCTGGCAGTGGAATGGCTGTCGGTAGTGTTAATTTATCTATAAATCTCTGATCAAATGCTGTGGTCAGGAAATGTGGAGAGCAAAGTTGAAGGTGAAAAAAACATTTAAACGGATGAGCTATGAATAAGTTCTATCACAGTCAGATGTATCTCCTCACAGCCATAATAATGGAAACACACCTATTGCAGCAACAGGGTTGAAAGTTTCTACTAGTACTCTTGTCCCTACAAGTCATTCTCTATTTTTTTAGTGTAAAAAGAGTATTCTTAGGCATTGTATTTTTAGATATTCCTAAGGGCTTTTCAAGGGACTCTGACCTCCTTTGGGACAGCTTCTCAGCTAGGCAGGGCTGTTGCACGCTGTCTTGGGGGAGTAGTGGCATTTATCTCTAACTCATGTGACTTTCTCTTGGGTCCAGTTTATGAGTCAAAGTGATTAGTCAAGTCCTCAGAGCTCAATCAATTGTGTAAAAACACACGTGACAGAAACCCACCCTCCCCTATTTGGCTACTAACTCAGCCAACTTGTAGATCCCTCTGCTTGGCTGAATTATGCAGTCTGTTTCAGGCTTGTGAATAGATTTAAATCCCCACTCAGGAAAAAAAATACAAGTGAACTTTGGCATATTTCCATCACTTCACTAGCTTCCTTATGTATTTAATTTATTGTGGGTCTGAGGTCTAATATTAGAATGTATAGCATTACTAATATACCACAGGCCATTTTTAGCTCCTACACCAAGGCATGAGATAACTTTGGTAAAGACTGTCAAGCCTAATGGGCAAACAGTAACTGGTATGTTAACTACCATTCCATGAGTCCAGAGGAGTTGTTTTACAAGAGACCAAATTCAACTACTTTTTTTTGGAAAAAGAGCATTAGGCCAGAGTGGTAAAAGTAAGGAAATGGGTAAATGAGGAGCTCTGGACCACACTTGCCTGTCATTTGGTGAACACACAAGATCAACATTAATGCATTTTAAATAGAACTGTCTCCATACTTTAAATAGTTCTACTTAGGTATTTTTCTCTTTCATGTATGTGCAGTTTTTATATTTGCCCTGTTACTATACAGAGCACAGATCATGCAAAATGGGAGAGGAATGAATGAGAAGGATTTAGCTGGGTTCAATGAACAAGCTATACCACCTCTCTTTTCCTGAGTATAGAATGTTTTTTACATTATATGCATGAAAGCAGGTTAATAACATATTACAGCTGAAATGCTGGTCTCACCAAAGTTAGCAAATTGGAGTTCAGACTCCTATTGCAGATTAAACTCAGCTCTTTTACATTACCAAAGGGTCTTCAAATGTATGAAGGCATAATTTACAGGCGTTACGGAAATAGATGTCATTTGACTGTATATTGTAGAAATTACGTGCTAGAAGACATATATGCTGAGGGAAGATTTAAAATCTGTATTAGGAAATTATTCAACAGAAATTCTGATAATGGGAATATTTCCCCTGATTTTCTATTATATAATCTCTTAATTTAATATCTAATTAGTTTTCCCAAATGCCATATTTATCTGAAATTCACTCATCAAGTAATCCGTTCTGCTTAAATTTTCCCTCTCACTGTCTGTAATAAACACTATATTCTTTCTTCTTGGATGTGTCTTCTCAGTTTTTGCCTTCTTTTTCCTCTTTTTTCTGTGGTAAGTCTTCCCTTTCTCTACTTCCATGATATTCTGCCACAGCCTTCTCTCAACTGCAGCCTTCCTACTATTTGTCTCTGTGTGCTCATCACAACTCTCCAAAGTCTAGTTTTTCTTGAAAAGGAGCAACCAGTCCTGGCCAGGTCTTTCCCTAGAACTGAAAAGTCTGAAATCCAGCAAAATGCTACGTGTAGGACTAGTTTGAGTGCACACCAGTGACCCTGACAGGCTTATCTACAAGTAAAGCCAAGCACACATCCAAGGATGGGCATGGGTCAAAACTTGCCCAGCTAGCCCTCAGGCCACAGACCATGGCACAGAGCACTTGTGTTATTTCTCATGGTCACAAAAGTTAGATGAGACATTCACAGAGAGGAATCCACTTTCATCTCTAGGAAATGGGACAAATAGAGTTGTAATCAGAGCAAGGACAGAGGGGATGAAAGGGAATAGTCAGCATGTGGCAGGAGGACACCTGTTTAGGTGCCATTCGGATCATGTCCAGAGCAATAAAGTATCATGGCAAAGTTGTAACACCCTAGTAGGAAGGTGAGTGATAGGGCTGAGCAATGGTTCCCGACTTATTTCTGGAAAACAGTGTCCTAGAAGTACTGCCCAAACCTCAGAAAATTGGGAGGATCAATTCTCACACCTTTTTTATCTAAAAACGTTGTGCTGGTTTCCCAAACTGCTCTCTCAACCTCTCCAAATTTTTAACATAAATGACAAAGGTATCAAAGATAGTGAAACATACAGCTACATTGAGAACATATAGTGGTCTGTATGCCCTCACACTACAGCACAGAGGAGCCTGGTCCCAATGAAGGAAGGGTCACTGCACCGACCGAGCTCAGTGTCACTGCCACAGGACATCTATGGAATAACAGCAGAGCTGCATGAGTGCCTTGTGCTTATTCGTTTGCCTGGTGGATGCTCAGATTGTGGCAACCTGTAATCTCCCAGCAGTCTGACACTCAGGACAGAACAGCCAAGCCTTTTTTCATGCCAAGTGTTGACCCCTAAAGGGCACCTAGAGAAGCGGTAGCATGTTTATGGGCTAGGGAGAGCGAGATGTGTATCTTGTTTCCACCTGCTCAGACTTGGAAGACATCACCTCCCTTTAACAGCTCATCTGGCTGCTTCAGGCTCTGGCTTCAGGCCACCTCATGATGGTACATGCGCACAATTATGTTATCATTTCAAATGACAATTCATGACAAGCTGCTAGTAGGGTGATAGTCCTTCTTGCATGGTCCACGTCTGCAGATTATTATAAACACTGACTGTGAGACGGGGCTCAATGCTTCTCGCAGTCTTATCTGTCCAAATGTACTGACTTCTATGGTCTTTATCGGTGTAACTCGCAGAATTTGACCCAGTGCTTTTAGCCGCAAGAAAAAAAATTAGGATGCTATGGGATAATGCGTTTCAGTTAAAAAGAAGACTTTATGCTGCCTCGTCCTAAAGTCAATTCACTGAGGCAAGTATCGCTGGAAGATCTATTTGTGAAATATCTTCTAGCTTGACATACTGTATGAGACTAATTGAGCAATAGTGTTGCCAGTCATTGCTACTTAATTGTGTGATTGCAGTGGAACGCACAGCCCCGCAGCACGCTCACCGCCGGCTGTGCAACCTGGCTCAGAGAGGTTATACTGCCAGCGAGCTGCGCGGGGATCCTCAAATACCCCCAGACCGCAAGCCAAGTACTAACGAAGCGATCATTTTTAAGCTGCTTTCCCTCTCATTTACATTCACTTGTCAGTGTGGCAACTCCAACAGTTATTCACATGGAAGAAATGAATTAGGGAAACTATGGATTTTTAATACCATTTCTGAAATAAAACTTAACTGGTAAGAAGTTGAATCATGCCTGTTTTTTTTTCCCGGTGCACACTATTTTCCATAGAGAGGAACATTTATGAACAGAGCTTCTAAAAAATATGTGTACCTTTCATCCTAGAACTTGCAAATTTCAATTTTAAGTTCATTTAATTTCTGAAAGGCCAGTAACAGAAAGGGAGATTATTCTTATAAGAAGGTCTTATTATACACTGTTGTGTATTCTCACACTTGTCAGCTTTACAATCATTTCATTACAGTACATATTTAGGCAGAATCCATCTCCAGCCATCGCAGATGTTTAGCTGCAAACTCTGCATTGGAAATTAGACATCCTAACGTCAGTTTTAGGCACAAAAAGCTAAATGGTGTTTCTTTCGCTCGTAAGTCCATGAGAGTTAAAGCAAGGGAATAATACCTTAATAATTTTCATTTTAAAGCAAAAGACAAGATGCTCATGTTGGCACTCAAAGAGGCTGTAACATGCAGGACTTCCTCAAGAGCATTTCTTGACGAAGGGAGAGTGTGCCGTGCCGCGGCACAAGGAGCCCTTTTCACCAACGTGTGCTTGAAAGTGCGACCAGCACCGGCAATGTTGCCTGTACAGGAATTTTGTTTATCTGAAAATATGTGTCTCTAACTATTTTTAGTAGCTCAAAAGAAAACAACAGATTCGTAACACCTGTGCTTGCTGCGGGCCATGAGGCGAAGGGATCGTAAGGCTTCCCTGAGAGGCTGGTCCCTGGTGCCATCTTGTGTCGGGACCGGGTTCATCCCCGGCGGTGAGAGCGGCCGCGGCGAGCGCCGGCTCCGCTGCAGCCGCATTTCTCTGCCTCGGGAAAAAAAATCATAGCTCCGTGCCTTCAATAGGCAAGAGCGACTAATTGCTGCAGAGCACATCTCTGCCGCCACTGCCCTGGAAGCGTCATCACTAAGTTCAGGGGTTCCCGAAAGAGGTGTATTTTTATTTTTTTTTACTTTAATGAAACGACAGATAATGGGAGTATTCTTTTAGCCTGTATTAGTCCGGTGGCATCACAAGGCCAAATTTGTAGAATTCTTTTCAACGTGTCACTGGTCAGTTGCGTTCTTATCATTGTCTTTTGAGGCTGTTTAGAGGGCAAGGTTTGAGAGCTCACCACTATTTAATACAGCTGACAACCAAGGATTACGTATCTTTTCTGTAACAAAAATGCACAGCAGAAAAAAGATCAATGGCACACACCTGCCAATCACTTGAAATCTGATGTATTTAAAAGCAGTCATCTAATTTGCTTGTTTTCAATAGTGCTGAGCATTTACTGGGAGCATTCTGAGTGCTTTGATACTAAAAAAATATATATATAAAAATCCCAGGGACCTTTTTTGAGTATTACGAATTTAGGTACCTAATTTTGGCCGCATGCCTTTTAAGGCATGGAGCTTTCCATGAAAAGGAGCTTCTGCCTGACCCATTTAGGAACCAGAGAAAAGATAAAAGAGTGTGTGCAGATTTTCTTTGTGTACTTGAAGTGATTATACTGTATGAAGCACTGTTCTATAGCATGAAAAAATTTTCAGCTTTATTTGAGTATTTTACTTCTATATGTTTCTAATATCTGTATACTTCCTAGTTTTAACTAGGCTAGCAAGCAGAAATACTGTAGTGCCAGCAGAGCTGTTCTTCTTGTCCTTTAATCTGACCTAGACGAGAAACTACTAAAGATCTCACAAGGAAATCCAATCTTTGGAAATTACCAGCATGAATTCTCAATCAAATAGGCCAGGGTAACTTCTGATAAGCTTCTGAACCCAGCCTTCGAGGCTTTTGATGTTCATTCGTAGTATATAGTACCATCTATAACATTTGCTACTTCTACTCCCTGCAAGCATGCTTCACCTCTCTCACTGCATCAGTTATTAATCCTATTTTTTCCCTTTTTGAGCATGTAGCTGTGGCTCACCTCTAATTTTGTTACATTGCTTTATTTTTAATCACATTTGCCGCTCATGTAAGGTGTTAGATTGATAGTGCAGGAAACTAAAGTCCTCACTTTATTGAAAGGACAAGTGCGATACATGCCTCAATGGAATAAATGAGTCCTTAGACTGCCTTACCTGTAGTGAGGTTAGTGCAAACCAGAGAAGGAACCTATTCAGACATAGGTGTCTTTGGTATAGAAACTCTGAGTCAAATAATACAGTGAAAATAAGCCTGGTGCCTTGGAATATAATAAAATTATGCAGGTCATAAGTGACCGTGCCCAGGATTTAATATATTTCATCCTTCCCTAATGCTGGGAGAAAAGATGGGGGTTCAGCCTTATTTTATATTTCTTTCCCACCAGTTTCCTTCCGTCATCAGCTCTCAGGGAGAGAATGCACCTGGGCCCCTGTGCAGAGCCAACACCTGCATGCTTTGCTGTGGCTACAAGCACGTACCCATTCACCTCAACTGTAGTGTTGGTGGTGAACACCTTTATACCACATCCACCCGGCATTTCACTTAGGTTTTCTAATAAGTTTTTCTTTTTATGAAAACCTGAAAAGGTTTTCTTTTTGGGAGGCTATATCTAGCAAGTTTCAGCATATTAACCTAAGGAAGTTTCCCGAATTATTCCTTATCTTTCCAGGCTCTTTGCTATACACTTCTTCTAAAGCGTTTCGTACACCTACACACTTAAGTGCGGCTGGGATTGAATGTAACAAGTCATTACGGTGTTCTTCACAATCCCATTGCCATATGAGGCAGTAAGGACACCCTTGTGGCTAGTGCATCCCAGTGGCCCAATTCTTCACTGTCTTGCACCTGTGGGAGTTATTTAAACCGCTACAAAAAGGGTGTAAATCACTACTGTGAGAGAATGGCAGGATTTCACTCTCTGCAGAGGCAATAATGACTAGATAAAAGGGCAAAGCAGCAGAAGTACCACAGAGGGGGTTCCCCCCCCCCCCCTTTCTGTTCCTGTCATTTGAGTGCGCAATTCAGAGGAATTGCTCTGGTCTCCCAAAATACACCCTAACCCCGCGGGTGGACAGTCAAGTGGAGGGAGCGAGGTCAGTCCTGGGAGGGGCAGCTCCGAGCCCAGACAGACCCCCAAATCTGGGTCTATCCAGAGAATGCTGAGTACTCCAACACTACAGTGTTACCAACAGTTTGCCAAACAGCCCCTGTACCAGGGACTGGTAAACCAATAATCAATACTTATTTCAAGCTACTTTAGTGCCACCAGGGAAAAAACATCAGATCCACTGGAGCCTCCGTTTCTTGCAGCAAGTCACAAATATGTAGACACACGTACTTGAGGACACAGACATACCCTAACACTATCATTATCCACAAGTTTTAAGAAAAATCATCACTTGTACGACAATAAAATGTGGATTAGGGTGATATACACAGCACTTTCACTCCTGTGCCTGAGGAGCCCTAAAGGGGCTGAAACAAACTGAAACCATTGTAAGCCCTCCGTTTGCTTCAGTGGGTTTTGGATCAGCCTCGAAGTTGTCCATCAATAATTAACCTATAGGGGAATCATCTTTTTAATAGGGAAGAATCATCTTTTTAATAGGGAAGATTGTTAGGATTTATGTATAGGCAGATCGCTAGCCTTGTATACATAAACCTGTGCTTTTCTCTTTTATCCAAGCTAAGAAAACTTGCATTTTGGATTTTGTGAAAAATAATTAGCATTTCGTACACTTAGGAGGAACTTATTATACTTAATTATAATCAGTTACAAGATGTTATTCACCAAGTGTTTCCATGCTTTTATTCATCTTTCAAGCATGGCAAACAAGAAATTAATTACTAAAGGTCTTTCAAATATTCCAAGCTACACCTTAAATCACTTTAAAGAATATAACATTCCTCTGATTTCAAATATATAATTTCTGGTGAAATATTGGAATAAGGACTGAGCTGGCCAGCATTGGAAGTCCTTCACTCTAAGCCAGCCACATCTAATTATAAAAGATGAAGGCTTTGAAAATTTACATAATTGCTAGCTCTGGTAGGGGTCGGTAACATATTTGCATTAGCTACTTACGCTTCATACCAACACTTTTAAGCACCACTTATCAAAAATAAGTCTACCAAGTCAGAGGTGCGTAGGTGGCTAAATAAAACCTGCTAAATATGGGTAGCACCACCTCTTTACGTCATGAAGAGATATATGGGCTTTGACACGCGGGGTATTTTCTTTGTCTTGTTTGTCACTTACACATTAGAGTAATAGGTACATTAGAAATGCCCTTCATAGGAATTAATACCTTCTGCTCCTTTAACGTGCATTTGTTACAGCTATTTACTGTATTTTTATACACAGAATTTGTTTGGTTTAATTTGCACTCCAGAATTTCCCTCTGTTCCCCTCTCCGGCTCATTTCTCAAGCCATCAGTCTAGACAGTAGCATGGCTCCTTCACACAGCAGGATAAAAACCCTCTAGTCTAAATATATCTCTCTAATTCTTCCGTGATTATTTCTCTTTTTCATATAGTATAAAAATTCTGCCAGACATATAGGTATATGATGTGAGAACTGTACAACAGAAAATGACAGACCAGCACATACATTTCAAAGGCTCTGTTTAGAAAAGAGTCACATTATGTTACAAACAGGTCTTTTTCTTATTATGTTTGATGTCAGCAAGCGAGCTTTAAGGAGCCTGACACTGTTTGAACTTTTTTTTTAATTTATTTTATTGTATACGGTGATTTGATGGTTTTTGAACTCTGGATCAATTTGGTGACATTGTGGCTGATCCATTTTATCCTTGCTTTGCTGGGCCACTCTTTCGTTCTGAGGCTCCAGTCTCCCATTTTCCTCGAAAGGCTCATTAGGCCTGATCTCTTTTAGCCTTTTTGCTTTTTCTCCTTTCTTCCCCACACTGGACTCTGGTTCGCTTTATTCCTTAGGTCCCCCTATAGGTTAAGCCTAAGCTCTTATCCCCTATTCTCTTTAACTCACAGCCAGCATTTGATTCTGTTTTTTTAACCCTCTCTATGAATTACCCGGCCTGGGCGCAGCCCTATCACATTGGAAACTCTGTCTGTGTGAGTCACAGCTTAATTTGCACAATGAAGGGTAATGATTTTACCCGGAGATGCCTGACACAGAAACCAAATTGAGCAACTTCCAGAGAAGGCTGTTGAACAAAAAATAATCTTCTGGGCCAATACTAACTTCTATACAGTGAATAAAATGCCCAAGGTCAAAAGTTTAAGTAGTTAAGAATTTTAAAGATTTGCAGAAAGACTACAAATAAATCACTCTTGCATGAATCTGAGAATGTAGATTTGGCTATTTGTTCCTGCACGTTGCCTTGTTTTCTAACTACATCTCACATGGAGAAGATGAGGCTCCTGCATTATTTGTGCTATATTGATGAATACATAGACATAAGGCAATGCCTTTTACAGCCCATAGATGAAATACAATCAATCACACGCTGTACCTCAAGCACTGCCAAAAGAACGCGTGGAGAGAAATCAACCCATTTACCTGCTTTCATAGCAAAACAAAACATTTTAAACTTTGTTACTGCTTTGATGTGAAGACAAATACAAATTTAGATTTCTGGCTGCTTTGTATTTTCTCTGAACCTACTTTTGCTTCTCTGCCACCTTTCCGTCACCTCCATCTTCTCATCTGCTGTCTTAATAATGTAAGAGTACCTAGACTTTATACCCAGGTACATTTCTTGCTAAATTTAGTTGAATTCCGTGTAGGACAAAGTAAAGATGCAAGATATTTGGTGACAACTCCGGGTTACCAGGGAGCAACTTATTACTGTGATCTCTTGCCATTTCACAATGATAATTGTCCCATCTTGGTCAAGTCAATTTATAAAAGAAATCATTAGTGATTTAGCACCATTTTGGAAGACGTTCACTTTTATGTAAGTTATCCATGTTTGAGATTGTTTTTTAGGGTTTGTTGATTTATTTTTTTAAAAGCTTGTTGTGGGAGCTCAAACCATCCTATTCAGAAAGACCTATGAAAGAAGCTTAAATTCCCCATGATCGTATAGACTAATATGGCTAACAGATTAGGTTATCAGAACAATCAGGAAAACCCAGAAATGCTCAGGGAAAAAATCTAGAATTGGTTTACATATAGAAATCTGACATAGCCACATATGCATCTGACAAGTGGTTACAAAAAGTTTCACCTGAAGGGGATGCAAAAGATCTCTGAAGATGCCCTCAGAACTCTTGTATTTCACTGACTGTACAATACATATCTAGTCAGTGTGTGATGTTGCAAAGCAACAGTCTGCAAAGTTAAATGCAGGCTTGTGGGTTTGGATGATCTGTTGTCTTTACAAAGCACAGACTTTACAGAAGGGGATCACAACAGGACAGCTCCTGGGCAGGTAACTCACACCGATAGTGTCAAAACTCACTTCTACTTTTCTTAGATTTTGGTAGCAGTAAAACAATAACTCTTAAAAATATAATTTTCAAAGGAGATACCAGATTAGTGATAGACATTCCAGATTAAAATAGAAGAAATCTGACTGGTTCTAATAACTAATCGATTCATGGGGATCGCAAACTATATATGAGTTTTCACTCATATATAATTCGTTGGAAGGCTCCGTCTGCTTTGCTTTCTCTGAGCAACCACATATATATCTATGTTTAGATTTAGATATAGATATAGATACACACACATACGGAAGAATTTGCCAAAGGCATCATAAAGAGGAAGACTTCATAAACACCTTCAAAAGAATGTACATTGAAGACACTTATTTCTAAAGGTTTCTATTGCTCATCACAGTGGATACCAGAGATGAGAACTCTCCCTTGGATAGCAGAAAGTGAGGAATAAGCAGCCTTCAGATCTGTTTGGTCTGGTTTTCTGGTGCCTTGGAAGTTTTTGAAGCTTAGTTACTCGTATTTCATGAGAACTTTTATTAACTTATTCACTAGAAATAGATTTTTCTTTTCCTGTTATTGCAGTTTTTTCTATCACTTCAACAGGAAATTATTTATTCAATCTCTTTTCATGACTTTTCAAGACTTTTCTATTACTCTATATAATCCCTCTTTACCTATATTTCTATATTGATCTTTATTTTAACTGAAATTCTATTTCTTATGGTAAGCTTCTTACACAGGGAACAATTTATAATGGAAGTGCCAATAGTTCCTATGAATATAATTCCTTTTCTCTAAATGTCTGCAAAGAAGGAGGAACTCCAGTGCTACAAAGTACGAGACTGAATTTTGGGACAAATAAACACAATTGTGTCTCTCCATAGACTGTGTGACACTCGTCATAGTAATAAAGTATATACTTCATCTTTTAAGCCTTAGCCTACGTCAGGGCGATCTCCCCACTGTGGCTAAGTATCTACTACTGGACCCTTTAAAAGGTCCCAGCCTGCCTATTAACCAAACAGCAGCTGCTTTGGTGTTCCCAGTCCTGCGGCTGCGAAGGATGAACACCGCGGGTGGCTCCTGTGCTGGAAGGACTGGGCAGGATGAGGCTGGAGGAAAGGGGAAGGAGAGCAGAGGGACAGAGTACACTTTGGAGGAATCCAGGGTGGTTTGAACTTCTCTACAGTTCAGATTTACTGTCTATATGATGGGGACAGTAACCTCAAACTCACTCAAGTCTTAACTAATGAATTAATGTTTATGAAGCTAACTATGATCTCCAGATGAAAGGCTTTTCAAAACGACAAGGGATTTGTATAACTCTCAGAGTGAGACGAGCTTGTGTTTCTATAATACCGGCTCTAAAACTAGAGGTTGCAAGTTGATGCTGGAATAACTTTGTTTCTCATTCACAACTAAACAGGAAAATGCATTTTGGCAGGAGCATGTCCCTCCTCCGAAGCCCCTTCCCCAGCCTGCTCCCACCATCGCCCCTCTGCCCATGCAGCTCAGCCTCTGCTGCAGAGCTACCCTGAACAACAGCAGCGAGACTGCGAGCAAAATCAGGCCTTATTGTCAGTCTAAAACATTTTTTAGTGTTTTTTTTAGTGGTATCAGTCTTTATCTGGCATACAGTGCAAACCGTGGAGTGCATCGATCACAGCAGCTTCTCAAAACGATCTATTTTCTTCCCTTGTTTCGCAGCACGGGAGTAAGTAAAGTTCCAGGTACTTTAAATCTCTTTTATTGAATAAGTCTGTGTAGCTATAATTTAGAAACCAGTGTGGTTCAAGGGTGTATTATTGCATGTGAATGATAAACTGTAGTTCATGACCTGAGTCTAATGGTAACTTTATCAGTTGCAGTGGACAATTAAGTGACTGAGTAGTGCAACTGACGGTGAAGAACAGATTTTGCCTCCGAGCAGCTTTCAGGAGTTAGATTTCGCTGTATCATGTTCAGAAAGGTCAGAGCTCTGGCCAGATGACCAGTATAGCAGTGCAGATGGCACTGTATGTCACCTGGCCGCTCTGGGCCTCCACAACCTGCTGCAGAGGGCTTGGGTTCAGGGAAAGGTTATGGGCATATGCAACGGCGGCGCATTACTGGCTTGTCAGGAAAACGGCTCTCTTTTCGCAGCAGAGATGGAAAATCAGTACAGCAGCTATGTCCGAGACGTGATAGCAGATCGTGGACATTTTCAGGTGCTATTTAAGCAAAGGAAAAAGCTTCGATTCCTCAATTCTGATCACCTTGCTATATATGAGGGAAATGTTGATATAAGTATCTATATAATTAATAACAATGCTCCCTTCCACTCTGATACCATTGCGCTTCTTTTTGCTTCTCTAAGCCCCCAAATGTTAAGGCTCAAATTTAAATGGTCAAGCTAAGAAACATGTTTGCAAGATAAGAGTCTAATTAATACACACAGTTGTAGACTTGCATATGCATTTTTGTTTGCAGCTAACCAGAACTAGTCAGAGATTTAGAATGGTACAAGTCACAGAAAACTCTTGTTCTTAAGCCTTAGTCCTCTCTTTCCATAGAAAATACCTAATTTGCATGCATAGCTCATCTTAGGCATAAGTTTTGCAAATGAAAGTGGGCATGTCAACATGGAAAAAATGAAGGCTACTCTGACTGTCTTGGCTTCCTAGGAAGTATGGTACGGTATAGCTTATTTCATTCTGAAATGGATTCAGGTGATCCCTAACCAAATTAAAAAGTTATTTTGGCTAGATTTGAGGTAGCTTCTATGAAGAGCCTGAAGAGGAGATAAGACTACCTTTTGGAAAGTTTTTACACAGTAACTTCATACACTGTTCATTATCAGATTCCAGATGATTAAGATTTCACATCATTTTGATGGAGGAAACAATCTGAATTCAAATAATAATAATAAAAATTAAAAAAATAAAAAGGACTGTTTCAGCCAAAACAGATGATTCAAGGCAAGCTTTTGATGCAGCAGAAGTGTGGAACCAATAGCGTTTAAAATCTGGCGGCCAGCCTGTGCAACTAAAAAGAAAATTCTTTGGGTTGAATGGAGATGGAGAATTGTTGTTCCTAATAGCAAAGTAAAAAGTGCAACTCAGATTGACTTACAAAGTTAATGTGGACCTGATGTGAAAAGCTATGGGTTTAAGTGTTGCTTTTTAACCCTTCCTAAGCTAACTATTTGAAAAATAAAAGATTCAATGAAGCACTCTGAAAATGTCAGCATGAAGTCCTCCTGCTTATGCTGAAATATATTTGTGGAACTTAAGTAAGATATGTGAAAAAATTTTAATTCCCCTAAACTGCATTTTTCAAAGCTGAGAAGATGCTATTTACGAAAGATACTTCTTTCTCCTCTAATGAACAGTCTATTTCTACAGGATTTTAGATTGGAGGTAGAAGGAACAATGCGAATTATTAATAAAGGATTCGATTCTGTGTTCCTCAAGTTGAGCAAAAAAACTTACTGAAATTCTCCGGAGTTTTGGTCTATAAAAGCAAAGTCAAAGACTACCAAAATATGCCCAAAGACTGTCATCTATTTTCATCATTTTGGGGCTATTTTGTTACTAGCAATGTGCCTACTACTAGATGCCTAGTTCTGGTCCCCTCATTCACGATGAGGATCAGTTTGCTCAAGGGTGGAACCCTGATTTCAGCAAGACAGTTTGCTGTGGAAGACATTCTAGTCACCCTGATGAGTAAGAGAATCAAGATCTCACTGCCTTCTTTTGTGTAATACTTTGACAGTTAAAAAAACTAATTTCACACTTTACAGTAAGTCATAGTTGTTCTCAATTAAATGCATGGAGTACGGTGACATCTATAGGAGGCTTTATGTCTCTACATTTAAAACGATTTTTCATGCTATCATGTATACACCTCAGAGATTATTGTGATATAATTTGTATGAAATATCAGAAGGTAAATTAATCATCAACATTTTAACTTAGTTAAGGTCTCTCCAGAGAGTTAAAGACAACTAGAATGCATTCTGTAAAATAAATGCTCTCAAACGCAGCTGGGAAAGCTGAAGGGAGCAGGAACAATTGCTATGGTAACCATGTAATGGGATTAAAAAAAATCATGGGAAGTAGGAAGAGACCGAAAGCAAGAACACGGTACCAAATTTGTAATAGTAAATGAATGTTGTCGTCATCACTGAAACTTCTGTATTGAACATTTTTTAATCCAGTAAATAAGAAAGCCCCAAGCAGAAAAAAAAACCCCACAGCAAATTATCTGACAGAATCTCACGTACAGATGTCTCATTGCTCCTTTCTATCTGCTCTGCACAACGCTGTATAATGTCCCACTGTAGCAAACAAAGTCATTTCTGGCACAGCAAAAGCCAAAGGAGAGAACGTCCCAAATGTTCCCAAAAGAAACAGTCTTTTTGGAAATATGAAGGGCAGTGTGACCCTCAATGTAACTGGGAGATCCTGGCTCATGTAACTGTAAAATAATGCTCCTGCAAGCACCAGCGGAATGGCCTTGAGGGTTTCTTTAGGCTGACAGGACTCCTGCACTTTCTGACTGTCTCAAGAATATATTGTTCGGTGGTCAGTTAATTAATTCTATATTTTTACTTGTGTAATTGAATATGGAAACTATCCCCAGTTCCTTTTTGGTTTTAGGATAAAAATAAAGGATAATCATGTTATCGTTGACAAATCCTTTTGTTTCTGATTATATCTGCGTGTTTAGTTAACATCTTTCATTTTTGCAGATTTAAGTGGAATGGTTCTGAATGGTTCTAAATGACTGCAGAAATGTTCCGTGCAAATGCTTTGTTCTGACTGTGAAAATTAATCTTGATTTAAAAAGAAAACCATTGACAAAAGTTTTGAACTTCTATGTAAAGATCTTTCTAACTGGACATTAGGAAAAGGTTCTTCACTGAGAGGGTGGTCAGTCACTGGAACAGGCTCCCCAGGGAAGTGGTCAGGGCACCAGGCCTCTCAGAGTTCATGGAGCGTCTGGACAACACTCTCAGTCATATGGTTTAGTTTTAGGTAGTCCTGCAAGGAGCAGGGGGTTGGTCTTGATGAGGTACATCATTGTCATTTCCACCATATTATGGCATCTCTTAAACTACTATTTCTACCTTCCTCTTCAGAGGTCAGTGCTAAATATAGCATGGGTGAGTGAGGGCAGCAGAGATGGAGGAAGAGAATAAATAATTATTTCTCAAAAAGGAAAAAGAACAGTTCAGACATCTACAAGCCAGAAACCGGTGTGAAAGGCTGAGCCTTAATGGAGGATCTGAAGAACATTTCCTTTTGATGAGGGGACTCATTCTTTCACTGGATTAGCAGATGTCAGAAAACTGAATTTTTAGTAGGCTTTTTTCTCATTTAATATTGATTAATAAAGTGGTAAAGAGCTGGAATTCCCAGGGAAATTCTGCATTTCTTTAAAATTAATTAATTCAGACTTGGAATTAAAAAAAATCCTACATTTCACAACTTAAAAATAAATAAAAATAAATCCATTCCAGTTTATTTGAAAACTTTTTTACTTTAAAAAACTCTACCAGCATTTTAGGTTTCTAAGTTTCCTTGGTTGCCAGCTTAAAAGAAAAAAGCCACTTTAAGAATCAGAACTCCCAGCAATGGCTAAGTGGAGCCTGGATGGTTGCTGCTTACTTTCTACCAAAGTTTTCAAACTAAGCTGACACAAGTTTCCAATTTAATCAAGTCAGCATGCTCTAACAGAACGTTCTATGATACACCCTGACAAACCAGGGAAACGCTGTCTCACTGAAATTACTGTTATGTGGGTCCTCAGCTGGTTGAAAAAGCTTCAATCAAAACATTATCATCGCTGCAGTCTATCCTGTGTCTACCACTGCAAGGTACCCTTACAAATAACACTCAGAAAATACTCACTGAAGGAAACACCGCCAGGAGGGATTGTGAACGCTTTGGAGGATGTGACTAGAATTAAAAATCATCTTGATAAATTGAGGAAATTATTTGAAATCCATAAGATAATTGAGTAAAGAATGATGCAAAATGCTGCACTGAAGAAAAATAAATGGGATGACTGCAGCAGACCACAAACCAAATAGAAACCAAGAAAGAAAATGTCATTTGGGGAAGGATTAGCCAGACTGCCAGAAGCAAGACAGAGGAGGTGATTATTCAAATCTATTCAGCACTGGGAGGTCACAGCTGGAAACCGATGCCCAGTTTTGGACACTACACTTGAAGGAAAACGTAAGGACAGTACAGAGAATCCACAAGAAATCAATACAAATAGGTTTTTTAGGGGAATGGCTGAAAGGATTAGCTTTGTTTACTCAAGGTGTGATGGAAGGGCATGTAACAGCCATCCTCAGATAAACAAAGTACTGTTAAGATGAGTATGATGGCTTAATGGGCTTAATTTGCAGATCTATTAGTTATTGTACACAGAAATGAACAAACTGTTTTTAGCATCCTAGTTACAGGATGTGTATAAGAATGTTAGAAAATTATCTGTGAGCAATGATCCACAAGTACTCTAGCTCATCTCAAGCATAGCACTAGATTAGCTAATATCTACTGTTTACTTTAAACCAACTTTGTTTGATTTCTGTGAATATTTTCAACCCACTACATTTTACTCTTACTGCATGTCATATTATATGCAATGAATTGCACAAGAAAAAGCAATCTCTGTATAACAGCATCTCACTTAGCAGCTAGACCTGTTCAAGCAAAAACCTGTGTCCTTAGTTCTCCTGACTGCAGTAAGACTGATGTTTATTAAATGAGCGGAAGCTGAAGTTTATACCAGTTTGGTTTTTTTCTTAGGGTCTGTGCTCAACCAGTACTAAGTCCATGAGACAAGGAATGAACTAATAACAGGCACAAACATTTTGGTTCTGAAGTAGACTTTATCTTATGTACTTGTATGAAAATGCTTCATTAGGCTGCATGGACTGCTGTTCTTTTTACATTGTCTAATTAGTAAGCAAAGTAATGCATTGGAGATAACTTACAAATTAATTTGCCGTCTTTCAGCTTACACCCATATTCACATTCTGGAACTGTTCTTAAAAACAAGACTATCCAGCCTATCACAAAAAGATGATCTTTTAGCTTCTGCCTTACTGGAGTCATGGCATTACCCCAGGGAAGTCAAAGGAAGCAAGTGGGAGTGGAGAGAACGTACCTTATATCAATGCGCAAGTACCCCGTGTTCATTATGCAAATCTGTTCCCACTCCTCAGACATCTAATTTTCTTTTGTCCATTACGCACATAAGCTTTTTTCTCAGAGAAATTATTTTGCATCCTGTATCTTTACCCTGTTGAGATTCTTGGAAGACTTTATTTAACAGGAAGAAGAGAAAATAAATTTTAATACACAAACCAAACAGTCACTAGAAGAAAAATACAAGGGTATATAATTTTTCGCTACAAAGTAAAATGCAAAAAATTGCATGATGTGCTACTGTTTTAAGGTTCTTGTTATTAAAAGGAAATGTAACTAAATCCCACAGCAATAAGTACCATGTGAGTGGTAGTTGCTATGGTAACTTATTCTTATTAAGTAGAATAAAAAAATCCTAAAAAAAAGAAAAGGCACTTTGTTGGTATGTAAGTTAAGGATGCCTCAGGGCAACGTAAAGAACATCGATGGGGAAGTAAAAAAGTATTTTTAAAAACCGAAAATAGGTGAAATATGATGATATTAAGAATCAAAACACGTATATTTTAGATTAACACTTTCAAATAAGAGAAAGGGGAATGGGATACAGTCACTGCCTAGGCCACTGTGGGTTTCAGTTATTAGGAAAGAAATCTGGGTTTAAGTCTCTTTAGAAGAGTGGAGAATGAGCAAACTATAATATCTTGTTCTTCCCTGAAGCTAAACTGGCATTTAGATACCAGTAAAGTGGAATTGACTTTCTTACTGTGGGGCCTCATTAAAGCATGGGGACTTTTCACGCCCAGTCTCCATCCCTCAAGTTCCCCCACCCCAAATCCCCACTGATAAATTTGGTAGAAAGAACTTGCAGCTACCACAAAGAAAAGACCCCAGAGAAATCTTATCATTGTCTATTATACCTGCAGCAGATACATATGTATTATTAAAGTAGCCAGCCACTGGATGTCATTGTTATTCCACAGAAACATAACGAAGAAGAATCTCTTTAACTGCAAAATCTTTCAAGCCACCCAAAATGAGAGGCAACATACATCCTAGCTTCAAGCATGTACTGTTCGAGTTAGTCTCAGCATCCTGCTTCCCAAACAGTTTAACTATTTTTAAATGGATGAATAAGCTGTGTGTCCTATATGTGGGATTTAAAATAGCTGACTAAACATCACATGAAAGAGCACGTTCAGTTGGTCCTGTACATTATCTGTCTGTCAAAGACATTTCACTTTATTTTTTTAAAAGCATTCTGCTTTGATTTTGGCTTGTAATGTTTGGAAGCACATATGCTTACTGCAAAGAATTTCTGCCCCATTTGAGGATGCAGGAAAGAACAATTTTGGCCCATGCGTGAAGCTGTTGGCTTGCTGTGTCTGCTACTTCTCTACCTCTGCACCCAAGACCAAGAATGCACATTTCTCACCCCATTTTCAGCAAGGAATCTCAGCATGTTAGTCAAAATTACTCATTATTTTAGCTCATATATCTCTTTTTTCAGTGTGAACAAAAACTGCAGGCCTACTTATGCACAGCTCTGTGCAGACCTGGTTTTGCATCCCTGTTCAGTCTGCAGTGCCAGTGTTCTGCAGCAAACGGCTTTCTGCACTACAAGGGAGAAAGACTGAAAACTCCTTGCCCTGATGAACTGGGATCCAGCCAGCTTGATTCCTGCACCATCCTCCACCACTTCTGGGATAAGCCTGCGCAATTCGCATGTGGCTCAGGCTATTATCAAAACCAGACATAGAACCGTGCAGTTCAATGGAGGTCTGGGAATAAATGCTTGCACCAGTGACCAGTACTGCAGGTATTGGTTCCCATTTTATGACAGCTTGTGTTGTAACATCTCATACTATAACTTGTAGCCATGCACTGCACTGAAAAGGCACCTGTAAGTCACCCTAGTTACAGGATTCCCATCAGGCTGGTTTCCTATTAGACCTGAGCTTAATTGCATCCTGTACCTCATTGCCAAGCCTTACACCACCACTTTAACCAACATTTCCACTGGTCTCAGTGTCATGCCAACCTGCCTAGAGTTACATGCGTGCTCGATTTATTGAGAGCTGGACTGAAACAAAAAGAGAATTAAGCTTGGGATGACTAAACTCTTACTCCTCTATTCAAGTTTCAGTATGGGATCTTTAGATTCAGCTCAAGATTTTTTGTTTCTAGTTGCGCTTAGAAGCAGGTGCTAAGCATCTGCTTCTTGGTCCTTTTCTGTACAAATAGTGTCTCCTGCAGATAGATAAGGGCTGGACATAAGGCACCTCTAGCTCGAAAAGTAGGTACTCTTCAGTTGCTTATCTCGTTACTAACCAGTCGCTGCCAGACTTCTACAACTGGGGGTGTAATCTCCCACAGTATTGCACAGAGAGTAGTCCATTAATCCTTCTCATTTTTTCCTTGCTCACCCCAGTGCTCAGAAGTGTAAATTAGAGACAGATGTGGAAGCTGGGCAGTCTTCCAGTTTCTTATTTTAGAAAAGTATTTTGCATTGTGGGCACTCGTATCTCTTCAGCCTTTCTCACAGCCACAGACACCACCACGAGGAAGCCTCTGGGTGGTTAAGTAGCATGGTTTACTAGGGCTCACATCTCAGGTAGATCTAACAGACATATGTTCAGTTAAGCTCACTCCAATTTTCCTGAAATAAAAGTAAACTTGGATAGAAGAAAATAAGTCTGAAGGTTAAGATGCATCTGGAAGTTGGCAGAAAAAGGTTAATTTCCGTTCAGTTAGTACTGAGCTGCAGGAGTAAAAATAGGAGATAAAGAGAGGTTTCATACCTGACAGGTAAAAGGCAAAGGAATTAGTTTTTCAGAAATTAACAGGAAAAATCTATACCAGAAAAAGAAGAAAACACACACACATTACGTTCTCACATCCATGTAAGATGACCCATGGCTGACCTGATCCTAGTAATTCTACCAAATTTGGGGGATATGATTAATTTCAAATCACACCCAATAACTAGTAAATCAGTAAGTTCCTTTCTACTGACTTAGGTTCAGATCCAGGGAAAGCATGGGAGGTTAGTTGCCCTCTTGGAGTCAATAAAAGTTACCCTCAGGTAACTTTTCATGTTAATCAGCACTGTTCACCGGAGGTGGGTGTGTGTGGGTGTGTGTGTGCGGGTGTGTGTGTGTTGTCGCTACGGACCTGACCCGTAATCTGCAGTATGTGAGAAAAAGGTTTTGTTTCCCCTGATATGTATCCAGGGGAAGAGGGCTGTCTGCCTGAAAAACAAATAAATTGCCTGACATATCCTAGGTAAGTGGCACCGAATGGAGTTGTCTTTAGTTTCTCTTTCAATTAATAGGAAACAGCACCTCAGGGAATCTCTAGTGCCATAGAAAAAAAACCCTAGCATGGAAAGCACTAAACCAATGAGCAGTAAGATGTTATTATATGAGCTGCTTCTGGAGAGAGAGCAAGGAGCTGCTTGGGTGATTTTTAAGGCCTTTTAGTTTCAGCAGCATTTTCTCCCTCTGAATCAATTGGCTTCATAATGCAATGAGAACATGAATTTATGCTATCTCAAAAAAAGTACAATATAGTTTCTCCCTAAAAATATGCAGGGCAGCAAAAGTATGAGGCTTTGAGATTTGGGGTTTGCCATTCAGAAGTAACAGACCACTCCTGGCACAGGTAATGGACTCTTGCTACTTTATTACATCATCATCTTTTTTTTTTTACCAGTAATTTAGGACACCAGAGTGATGGGATACCCTGGTCATTGAATTAAATCCTTGCTCCTGAAGGCCACCATACCATGTAATGACCTTTGGAAGTTTACGGATCTTCATTTGAAAACCATTTTTGGTTTTGTTCCCACTATTGGGAATGCATAGCTACATATGGCATTTTTACTTCATTTCTCTTCCAGTGAAAATCGTCTTCTAATTTCTAGGTTACATATATGTTCCATGTCCACACCAACTCACTGAAACTCATACAGAGATACACAATTTACCCAAACTGTAACATGGTGTTAATCTTCACCAGTGAATAAAATCCTAGTGCTAAATACTACAGTTGAGGAGGAGTAGCAGTGAATTGCTGTAGACAGTCATTAGATGTTCGTAAATATGTGATAAATATCTATGTGACTGCATGAAATGTAGTAGATGCTGTCTGCCCGTACCCTTAAATCCCAGGGCCAGTTCTCACTTTTGCTAATGATTTCCTGTGCTGTTTTGAACCAGTCACGCATTTCTTTTAAACTCCATTCTCTAACTGCGAATAAGCAACAGAGTTTGGTATCTACTTTGCTTCTATGTCTTGTGAATTTCTCAGACCAGGGATACTTCCGATGGTTCAAGACACACAGACACTTAAGTGCTGAACAAACCAGAAACCTGTCACATGAATAACAGGTTGCCTGCTCCTGTCACAGGAGACAGATCCAGATCTCCCACCCCTGCAGGTTTTCCTCCGCCTTTGCATATATCCTTTCGAGGTGACCTAGAGTATAGGCATGTTGTTTAGTGGTGAGAAGTTCTCCTGCACTTTGGACACATCATAGCTGCATCTGGTACCAGTGGAGGAAGAAGGAGGTGGCAATGGGCAGCCTCACCAAAGAGTTTACCCACCCTGTGACCAACCATCCCATGGGAGATATGCTCATGGGAAGAGTGACCCAGAACTGTTTAATTATGTCTGTGTCCCCAGTACAGAGCCAAAGACAACAAATCCTGAACTTGGGTGAGTACTTTGCATATTTCTACAAGTAATGAGGATAAGCTGCAGAAGCACTCAGTAAACTGTACCAATCATGTACCTTTGAAAGTTTCACTTGTACTCGGATGCTTAAATTCCTTGGGTTTACAACTTGCCAGGGTATTTATTTTTCCTTTCTTTCTGGATTTCCACACAATACCTGGCCCATCCTAGGGAGAGCATCCAATAATTTGTAGTTGCACAGCTGGAGGATTCATTATCAGCTGCTTCCTACCTTTCCTACTGCAAAGAAAGTTCGCATCACACTGTCTATAAAAAGCTCATTCAGCAAAATGTTCCTTTGGTATTCATTTGCTACCATTTTCTATGCTAAAACTTTCACACAGAGAACTGGACAGCAGAAAGTTAGACCCAAGGCCAGCAACCCCAGAAAGGAAAGATTTCCTAATTTGTGTCTGTCTAGGAGCTACTCAGATACTGTGTTTTTTTTAAAATGACAACTGAAATCTGTGGTGAAAAACCTCACGCAGTTGGTTTTTTTTTAAATTTGACTTCTAGCTGGTCAGACCAGAACTAATTGGAATTTGGCACATTTCAGCAAGGAAAGAGGCTGCAGTCACTCTTGAAAGTCATCACTTGAATTAGCACCAGTCACTTCAACAGTGGGGTATCTGGAGCACTTTAGGCTGATTTCATGGGGAATAACGGAGTAATGTTCTTTTAAAACTGGGCTGTGGCACTTTAAAAAGACAGTTCCATACAAAAGACCCTAAAATAGCACACAATATAGTGTAATAATTCTTATTCTGATTCATCCTCCCTTGCCATAGACACACGTGTGGTTTGTCAGTTGGCACTGTTCGGTGGTTTGCATATGGTGCCTTCACACTTGGCTGCAGGACAACCTACTGCTTAATTTGCACCAGAAACTATAAAATGGGAAGTTATCTTTTTTCTAAGGAACCTACACGATTTATGAACATAAATTGTCAATAGGCTCATATCTTTATATCACACAGATATTAATGGAAATGCCACCCTTCATGATTATTATAATAATATTTTATCCTGAAAAGGGTAATTATGTATGTTTAATACTTAATGAGTTTAATTTGTTTAAATGTAATAGATTTAATCCTTCAGCAAACGTGGTTAGGCTTAAAGAAGTAATTCCCTGCCTTCAAATTGCTTTGCACTTCCGCCCTCTGATGCCAGATATTTTATGTAAATCCTGACCCTAGAACTATGCCAGTTTGCCTAGTTTGGGTGCTGGTTTGGGACTGTAGAAGTATTATTGTTTGTAGCAGGCCTGGGGCAAAAGCGGTCAAGAAGGTAAAAGCCCTGAAAAAACCACGTATATTCAGACAGAGCCTATAGGAAACTAGCCTGTGGAGCTTCCAAAATAATACTGCTATATTTAGATTTCTGCAAAGATGCCAGTGATGGGCCGAAGGATTAAAGGCACAGCGCACACTTGCAGTTAACAAAGAACAGAAAACGGGACTCTTTCAAAGTTGCTGGCGCCTTTTCGCAGCTGCCACTAGATGGCATCAAATATCCTTTTATTTTGTATAAATGCTGTTTATGTTTTTTGTGCAGTGCAGGGTCATCGTTCATTTGGTCACAGCAGTGGCTTTAGATTTAAGTTTTAAGCTGCTTACTTTTATTATAACACTTCCTCGCGTAAGTTACACATGTTACTTTCTAAGTGGAGAAGAAAAATGTTCAGTTTTCCTCTCATTCCCCTTGTATTTTACGTATGTTGCTCAGCACAATGACTGCTTTTGAATTCATACAACTTTTGAGAATTCTCTAGTCTTTAAAAGAGAAATAGATCCCCATTACTCTGATTGAATACCACTGTACTGAAAAAATTACTCTACATTTACCCCCATGTTTAATTTATAACAGTTTCAGGATATACCTCTTCCATAATGATAACGTCAAGAAGTTCCCTAAAATAAACAGTCTTTAATGTACCTGCTCTCTCCACTATGCATTTATGGTTTTGCTCACCCCAATTAACAAAATGGAATGCACTTAAACCATACCAATTTTCCTAGAGCAAATTCACAAAAAAATCCACCGCATAATCAGTTAAATCACCAGAGATGCAGGAATTTATAACAGTGACAATAAATGCACAATGCGTAGAAGAAATCTCAAATGCATATATTGAATTTCAAATAAATCAATAATTAGCATCCTTGTGAAATTAGTCTTTTCTGACACTAGGCAGAGAGACATATCTACACTGAGGAATGGACTGTGTGCTAAGGAAAATGCAAACTCCCTTTGAATACATTAGTACATGGAGGTGGAGCAGTAGGGCACCACCACATTGCCATCGTCTTGAGTCTCCAAAGCAGAAAAGCCACATTTCAGCACATTGCCTTTGGGTTAGTTATCCCTGGTAACACAGCCTTAAGCCTTGTGGTTTCAGAGTTAGCTTGTCTGGGACAAGGCACTATACCCTGGGGATCTATGTATTAAGTAAACTGGAAGAGTCAGTCCAAAAGGTCTCTAGAGAAACTGGTGATCTTAAATAACTGATGGAGCTAACTATTCCCAAAAATGAAGAAATTTGAACAAATGCTATATTTTCGAAATGTAAGAGAGCTGTTGCAGAGCCAGATTGAGACCTCCAGTGCTATCTAGGCTACAGAAGGGCTCAGAACTCAATAGAAGACCATATGTGAACATGCCTATATTGGTCTGGAGAGGACCTGTTCCGGGAAACACCTGATCAAAGATGACCTGAGCAGGACTGTATAGCCCCTGTGAAGGAACCTCTGTATCTTCGTAGGGTTAATCCATTCTGCAGTTTCTAACTTGAAAACTTTTCCCATGGATAATGCAGAGCTGTCTCCATCTGAACAGAAGTTCCTCCTCCTATTACTTTGATAAAAGTTCCCTTCCATTCTCTATTTAATCTTGATAGATATGACTCTTACCATGACAGCATCTAAGTGCCTCCCAAAATACATCTGCCTATAAAAATATTTTCTCTTTCTGACTTCTTCTCATTTAGTTGGGAAAGAAATAGCTTAACTATTTTACAAAGTTTCATTCTACTATAGATTGTACCTATTAGCTTAATTGAGAGCATGAACTGATTTGAAGACTCCCTTTTAAGTGGCTAAGTCAAAAACGTTTTGTCCTGTTTCAGGTGAGATCTGTGACAAATGTTAAGTCTCTATGGGAGGAAGACTCAGAGGGATTCAGAAGGTGAGAAGGACCACTTCTCTCATTCCCTCCTATTCCCATCAGACTGTGACAGAATTGCCACCAGAGACTTCCACATAAAGGCTCCTAATACTGAAGGATGTCTAACTAACAATTGCACTTGAGATACCTCTAGTCATCATCCCACTATTAAAAGAAACTCTTACTGTGAGTTTGTTCTTAAATCATTCCCCTTTTATTTGTTATGACTTAGTGCTGCAGCTTGGAAAACCTTTAGTAAGCTCCTGTTCATGTGTTATCCTGCAAGTGTTTTCATAGTAGGACATCAAACTGATACTGCCACTCTCTTAAGACTAGGTTTTCACTCTAAAATAAATATATAAAAAAATAAATTTTAAAAAGTTGGTGGAACTAAAGCTATCTAGCAGCATATGTTTAACCCTTATCTACCATTATTCCCCACCCCTGCTAGTACATAGAAGATAATACCTATCTACTTCCAGTCACTAGAGAAGAAAGTAGTATTTCCAGAACGGGGAATTAATAATGATTGTCTTCCTCTCTCAGCTTTAGAATGCTTCATCAGAAGCAACTGGCAAGCTTCATTCTCTGCCTTATTGTCCAGAAAAATGTTGCCAAGATAATGTGATTATATATAGATGTACAAACACCTTTTTTTTTTTTTATTGCCTCATTTCAGACAATGTATATGATGAGTACATGGCCTGGAGACACTCACTTTCACCCTGAAAAATCTTATCATTCTTTCAAGTAGTTGGTACTTAAGAAAATGTGTCTTCCCTCTCCTGACATCTGCCGATTCAACCATAATTTTGGTTCAGCTCACTTGCCCCTAGTGTTCTGCTCCATTTCCAGAATTCATACTTCCTGCCTGGCCTCATTAATTTATTTTACTGTTACTATTTATTTACTATTGCAGTTTCTTTCATCACACGCAAGTATCTTTGCCCTCTGAGTTTTGCTGTCTCATTTTCAGGTTTTTTTACCACTTTCTCTTGTATGTTCTCTTTCTAAATAGTTTTGTTTCTTCGGAAGGGTAGATTTCTCATTACCTGCCTTTGGTCCTATGAGTTAGCTGTTGTGGTATCCTTTAGCCTTTCACAGTTACGACACCTAGCATAAACACACACACAAAAAAGACACAAAAAAAGTGTCAGAGGAAAAATGTATCACAAGTCATAGAACTGCACCTAAAATGTGGGTATCAGCAAAGCAGTTAAGGTTTAATTAGACCTCATTTCAAACTAGCATCCTATATTTGTACAGAACTGAATGCAGAAACAGTTTAGAGCTCTAACTGGATTTTAGTTTCTTCCTGCAAGCAGCAAAATTCAAAACCAAAACCAGAGTCAGATCAGATTTGATGTGTTTTTTTCTTTTCGCTTCCGAACTTGCTCTCTATTTCATAGTTTTGACCAAAACAAAAGGAGCACTGAGCCATGAAAATCAGTGTTCCAACCAGAGAAGTATTAGATGTTTTTTCCAACATCTGGTTGCTCATTTTTTGATTAGGTGAAGGAACCCAGAAAATACAGACTTTCTGCATAATTTTATGCTCTTTCCTTCAGTCTCAGCTCTATCAGTAAAACACACACTATTTCCTCTCATCTTTTCCAGTATAACTTCTGCCTTCAATGAACTAAAGACTGGCTGCCATTTACTGTCATGAGTACAGCGCCAAGTACAATGATGATCTCAGCTGTGACCTACAGTTCAAATAATAACAGTAGTAGCTATGACAATGTTAGCATGACCAAGAGCAAAAATGTCTCACAAAATGCATGAGCCAAATTGGGAGAACATACCAAAGAGCAGTGAGCAGCCAACTCAGAAAGAGACAATTAATTATTCGCTTTGTCATTCAAATATCTCCAAAAATTAATGACGTTTGCCAAACATATGGCTAGCATTTACCTAAGATAGCAAGCTGATGTACAGTAGGAATTCAAATGACTCATATGCTAGGATGTGACTGCTTAACATGCCGTATTAAATCAGCTCTCCAACGTGTCCAGTGCAATGACTATCAAATATCAAAGCACAGAAAATAGGCCCCTATTTTTTTCATTGATATGTGCACAAGCAGAAAGCAATTGATTATAATTATTGCAACTCACCTAAGTCTTATTTCTTAGAGAACCTTTACTGAGGATAACGTGAAGTGCAGTGCTCAGTTCAGTAATACTTCATTGCTATGACAAACTACAGAGCCATTACCAGAATGCAGTAAAGAGGCAGAACCTTTAAAAAAAAAAAAAGAACTCTCAGGAGAGAGTATTTTAATCTCTGTATATGTTTATTCAGCAGGCAGGCTGAAAGGATCCCAGAGACTTTGACAATAGAATCAGCAAGAGGGCCACTTACTGCCTCATAGACTTTGAAGTTTTTTGGACTTTTAATTAAACAAATATAAAACAAGTCAGAAGTAAATGTTCTCATTCAATTTGCATCTATCCGTTGAAGCATTTATGTCCTTCGTTACCTTAGTGCTGGTACAGACTGCATATACTTGTGAATTTTGTTTTACTTTTAGGTTAGGGAACTATTGTAATTCAAGTTTATAGTTAAGAGTGACATTCAGAGAGACTGAATGGCTTCACACAAGCATCTAACCCAGATGTCTCTAGACCATATATTCTTTTTCAATCATTTTGAATACACAAACAAAAAGATAAGGTACAGTAAACTGTAAGCCCTCAGAGGAACAACTAGAACAAGCAGGCATAATGACCCAGCTAGAGGATATAAAAAGAAATTTTGGTCTTGTGCAGATTGCACTTTGGCATAACTACATCAGATCGAAACTTAAGTTGACAATTTTGAACAGCAGGTCGACATGGCACAAAGCAGAAAACCATGAAAAAAACCTAAACAAAACAGTGGCAATACCAAACAACCTTTCCACATCTCTGTTAACATGTACAGAAATAGAATAAAGTGAGAATGGCTCCACAGTTAAACTGAAGCCTGCTGTAACTGTTTTTAAAGTCAAAGTCCCAGATATCTTGATAAAGTCCCTTTTGGGTCAAGTTGTGTGTTCCTAATTCATATCATATAAATTGTCTTAAATAAGGCTTTCTCAGCCCACAGTTGCACGATTCTTGGATGTCTTCCATTAGCTTTCTGATCTTGTTTCCTGGAATACCTTTTTTGGGATCAGACTGGACCCAGAGTACCGTCTATTGGGTCCTTTAGAGAATGAACACAAATCTCTTACAAATAAATGCATATGAAAAAAACAGGAAAGCTTCATCTGAGAACTGATTCACAGACATGGGAACATACATATCTCATTCAGGAGAAATAAAATTAGAAAATCTCTACATGTGTAAGCATATACTCTGTAAAATCGGGTATTTACGACTCTTCATCTGCACTAAGAAGTAGGTTGCTGCCTCAATAGTTCACAGCCAGACCACATCCCAGAGGAAATGGTGCCATGTAACCTTCTGGAGAATCAAGATCAAATCTCAAGGAGCCAGCCCTGTGATGGTAGTCAGGTTAGTTAGATGACAGAACAGATCTTCCACATCTCAGTTTTTATGGTATAAAATAGTTAACTATGCACATTAAGACTACTTTAGAATGTATTTAATACTTTGCCCCTCATGGAATTTCCATGTGGGGGAGCAGCAAGGAGAAGAAGTATGAGCCATCACAGAGGTGCCTTCTGTGACTCTGCTTGCTTGAAGAGCTCACTTCTTTGAAAGCGTAGCACAGTTCACCACACACAAACCAAAAATATCTAACTGGATGTTTCTGACACAGTTCTTTGCTATATTTCCTTTTTTGCATTTGCATCAAAATTATCCATCTTTTCTTTATGAATGTTGGAAAAAATTAAGACAGAATTGAGTAGAAGCCTCAGTAAAAAAAATGCCTATCAAAATGTTTCTTATTACATTTATCAATGGTATTCCATAATATTTTCACAGCTATTTCTCCTGGAACCAATAACAATTAAAGCGGTATCATTTAGGTAATAACATTAGGAGGGATTTCTCTATTGCTAAAGCAAAAGGAATAATTTTTAACTTGAACAATGCATGCGAAGAAGCTATAAACTAAGTGAAAGTGAATTCAAAGTCTCAGTAATAAATCTCTTAAAACCCTTGATATTAAAGTACAGTTAACCATGTAGCAGAGAAAAACCTATGGGCTTTGCACTATTTCTAACTTCAGTGCCCTGAAATGTGTTTTATAATAATTAATTACATAAATTTGATTTCAGATAACAGTCATATTCTTTGGAAAAGACAAAGGCAGATCAAATTCTGAAAGAGGAAAGCCCAGTAATCATCTGAAATAGTTTTCCTGGTCTTCATAGAAAAGTAAGGAAGACCACTTTCACTAGGCGAATTCTTTGATAATGACTATACATAGTGTGGGGGGAGAGGGAGAACGGAGATCTAATGTGAACAATATCTATTAATACCTTCCCTTCCAGATTCCAAAACGTGACTCACGAAGTGTATCACAGCCCACCAGATACAGGCATGCTGCCAGTCTGGGGCAGCGCTGGTTTTGTTCAGGACCCGGTACCTTGATTTTCAGCACTGCACACATGTTGGTGGGAATTATTTCACTGGTTTCCTCTACGTTTAGTATTGACCCATCATTCAAAATAGCACTGACATCAGATCTCTGCCCTCAGTGCATAGGATAGGGTAGAGGAAAATTTCAACTGACCGAAATACAAAGCCCAACTGAAGACAACCGTACACGTGAAATTCAGGGGATCCTGTTCTGCTCTCAGGGACGCTGGTGCAAACCCGAAGGAACGTAACTGAAATCACTCTTCCTGATTCCTGTGCTCTGCTTTGCTTAAATGGAAGATTCTCTTTATTACTTTACATCCTCCGAAATATACTAATTTATTCAATCATTCATTTGTACAGTATCTTTTCAATTATGGTACTACAAAAAACAAAACCAAAAACAAACAAACAAAAAAACAACAACAAAAAAGCCCCAAAGAAAGCCTCATCTGGATGTGTGGCCTTGATCTGCTAATGGAGTCCACTGATGCCACTGATTTACCCTATCTCAGGGTCTGTTCCTCCACCTTTGTGCAAATGTCCAGGAGGGACAGATGAAAGAGTAAGAACACAGGAGAGGTGGTCGCCTGAAACGGGGGGGTTCCTGAGTTTAATGCACTGGATAGAGGAAGCGAACATTTTCAAGCTATGAAGAAATAAGATGAGGTTTGGCATGATTTTTTGCTTGAGACACAGCTGAGAGCTGGGTCTCTGGCAGGGCTTGCCTGAGCTGCAAACAGGTTTGCCTGAGGATTAGGAAATCAGAGATAACTCCAGGTACCTTCAAGCTTCATCAGACTCCTACTGTCACCCCAGTGAGAATGGAAAACAACAGATACTGCTCCACAAAGACAAAACATTTCAAGAAATAACATTCTGAGGTGAAAATTCTCCACCAGCTGGGAGCAAGAAGGGAGCAAAGAGCAAAAGAGAAAACGTGGTTTCAAATAGCATGTGCCTGAAAATAGAGCAAATGTGTGTAAGAACAATTAGCTTTCTGCGAGTTGTGTTGGAAGCACAGCCCAGGGCCAGTGCGTCTCTACTCGTATTTGGGCAGCTGGCCAGAGACTATAGCAGTGACTTTCCTCCCATTATTTTCTCATTTTCATTAAACTGTATTTTAGGGCACCACAAAACAACTCTATTTTCTCTACATTTTTCTCAGGCACATACTCTTTGCTCCCAGCATATGAATAATCTCTCCTGGCAAACAAAGCAGGTCCCCATTAATTATCTCTCTCTCTCTCTCCCCTCTTGCAGCTTTACTTGTAGGAATACTGCCACGACCATGGGCTGTTTGCCAAGAGGCCTTACACATGCTTTTTTCATTATTAGACTACTATAAAATTTAACCATATAAGTCTCCTGTGCTGTACCCTCCTGACGATGCCAACAGCCATTCTAAAATAGACTGCTTTAGAGAGCGTAGAGACCAGGCCTTTTTGCAACACATTAAGCAGTGACTTATTTTTGCCTTGTTAGTAGCTGTGTTCCTGCTCCTGCTGATGGGCACCGGAGCAGGCTCAGTTCTTATACGAGCATTTTAAAAAACACCAGACCTCATCATGCTCAGTTAATTCTTTTAAGTGAGTGGGAATTTTGCATGTCAGTACGGCCTACAGCACAGGAAGGGCCAGATTTTGCCATTTGGCATTAAAGGGCTTTAGTTCTAAATTACAGGGAAAAAAATGGTATACAAGGATAGAGCTTGCTTTTCATTTTCTCCTCAAGTCGTGGAGCTTAATTGGTCCTACAAGTACAAGCTTCTAAGAAAAAAAATGCATCCTGAAATGGTACTTTGTATCAATAGGCCGCAGAGTACTTTGCAGTGGAGTCTGATACCATTTTGCCCTTGTAAAATGATCTCTTGAAGTAAAAAGAAATGACTTGCTTATGACCATGCAGGGGCTCACAGCAGACGAGATGTATGGGAGTAAACAACATTCAGGCTTCAATCATTTTAGTTAATCCTGCTAAGCAATATTTTACTTGCCATCATTAATTTCCCATCAATGGTAAAGAATCTGCCTCAGAAGGAATGCAGCCTCTTTTTTCCAAAGTGTGAAGACAACACACATGGTAGTGACGCTGGAATTTATTCTCTCAGTGCAGCAAAAGATAGAGTAAATAACTCTGTCCCTAATTCAACTTTCAGGAATGTCAGCCAGAGCAGTCAGGGAAGGGCACCAGCTGCCTGTCCTCTCATGTTGATCTATTGCAGCGGAGAGGCAATAGTCTCTGATAGAAAGGAAAAACCCAAAGCTCTCGCACACCACAGCAAACACCCATCAAGATGAGAATTCAAGCTTTACACCAGTCCTAAAAAAGCAACAGTAATGTCGTAAACATGACTTTGATACATCAGGAAAAGAATGATGTTTTCCATATGCTTGCTAACATGTCACTTCATTTCCTTTCATGTGTCACTTAATATCTAGGATGTACTGAATTTAACTGAATATACCAAGTTCAACAGCTTTAAAAATGTGATTAAAAGTCACCATCTTTAGCTAACATGTTTCTAGAAGCTTGTGTCTGCAGTAAGCCCTCAGTGCTGTTGTGTATGCACAGCCATAGCGGCTAGGGAAGAAACGGAGAAGCACACGCTGTTGCCCATTTAGCAAACCAGCAGCGTCATCATTATCTTGAGCATCACGCAGAATCTGCACACAGGACCCTTCATTAAAGAAAATATTTTCTGGTGGAATTAAGTAAAAAACTTGCATAGCTGTTAGTTCACTGTCTTGCTGGCAGCGGTACAAGAACTCAGTAACTTTAGGTTGAAGAGAGAATAAAAGCAAACAGACCATAACTGCACAAGGGCACAAACACCCCGTGCCCATTCCCTGTGTTTCCCTGTCATGCACACGTTGCCTAAGGATGTATAGCCCAGCACAGATGGCCTTATGTGATTGTCTGAATATGCTGATAGAGTCATTCTTTCAATGTCACTGGGATTTATTTTTCTCTCTTACATCTTTTTGTCGCTTTATCTCTCCTGAGATTCCCCCTGTTTTCAGGCAGTTGCCCACAGCTTCCCACAAATTCCAGCCTGGCTGAGCAGAGCAGGACACAGCTCAGCCCTGGAGGCTGCGTAAGGAAGGCAGCCAAACCCCAGATTTCCTGGAAACCAGTGGAGAACTGTTAATAATATCATTTTGAAATTAGTTATTAATTTCTCCCAAGGTGTTTTATCCTTTAAAAATATTTTAAAAGCAGAAGTGTTTTGTCTTTTTTCCATGCCACCAGTTAAATCGATGAATCCCACATTTTCAGTCTTACTCTCCTGTACTTTTTCCTCAAGGAAAGCGCCTGTGGAGCTCCACCCCAGCGCTCGGTAGGTGAGGACGCTGCGCCCTGCTGTGACTGAGCCAGAAGGAATTTTCCTCTAAGAAAAATGAGCACAGCGCTGTAACCATCCTGGTTACAGTGAGATCAAGATGTCCTTGTGCGTCGTCCACCCCCAGACTTTTGGAATAAAATCTTGTGAGCTACCAGACCTACCAGGACCTTCCTTAAGCTTTCTTCTAAGTGAACAACAGCAAATGGGTCTGTAACTACCCCCACAGAAAAGTACTGGAAAGCTTCAAAAGACATTATAAAGGACTACAAGAGAGCATAAAGAGTGTTAGAAGGTCAATGGATTGGCAGGAGAGGCAAAGAAAGGGACGGACTCTGCCAGTCTCCCTGGGAGCAGCCAGCAGGGCTGGGGGTGCCTCGCTGTGCAAGCGGGTCCCTTTACTGGGCCACGCTCCATCTGAACTAACACACCTTGCAGGAAAGCGTGACAGCTTCCAACACCTCCCGCTCCCGTGCTGTACCCATCATCTGTGCACCGGCAGCAGCCCCCGCACGGCTCCCTTCCGAGGGGATGGCAGGGACAGGGCCAGCAGCCACCGGCAATGGGCAGGTCTGGTCTCGCTGGGTGCTGGCCAGGGGGGCAACAAAAATTGTTTCTGTGCTGCAGTTCTGGGAAGGCAGGGATCAGACTGTGACCTCATTTTCTCTTTAGGCAGCCCTATTTTTTTTTACAGGACTTGTAGGAAGACTGGGGCTATCTCAGCAGGATGGTCTAATGGAAAAGACCACTGATGAAGAGTGACCCCCTCCAAAATGTTTTGTAATTCCAAAGCCACATAACTAAGTGCAGGCAGCAACCCCTACTTATCTGGTCAATCAGGTCCTTGCCAATAAACAGATGGATGGGGACTGGATTGAACTCTTCCACTGAATTTTGGCAGTGTTTCTCAGAAATCAAGACCCTCAGTAATTCCTTTAACCCCAATAGCTTCTTTAAATCCACTATGGAAGAATTAGTCAGCTTGGAATTAGCTCACAGTATGCTGCATCATCTACATACACAGACACACACCAAAGAAAGAAATAATTTTTCCTTGTTGGTTTATCAGCAGTAGATTCTGTTGCATCCAAAAAAAAAAAAAAAAAGCTGTGCAAATTCAGGCACATCTCAAGCAGCATCTTTCCGTGAAAATTTAAAGAAAAGCAATACTGTTACCAATACATCCCTTGAGCCAAATCTGTTGTGTGTGTAGGACCATTAATGTCAGTAGGGATATAAAGCGAGGAGGATTTCCTCCATGCTCAGTAATAAAACCTTCCCAGGGAGATGAAATCGGAGTCAGTGTAATGTACCAGGAGTGACTGGAAGCCGCAGTGGCACTATGTGGACAGTCTGTACCACAGTACGGTTCGAGGACTACAGAGCAGGTAGTCTTACAGCTCTGTTGTAAGATTTTGCTGGAGATGATGTTAATGAGTGGTGACTGTGTGGTGCCAGTGTAACTTCAAATTGCTATTTTAATATAGCTCACATCAGCAGCAGCACTGACAAACATAATCAAAATGGCAGTCCATTCAAGTACAAGATAGGAATACCGTCCTCATTTTAAAATGAAAAATAAAGCAAGAGGCATGGAATATTGAAAAGGAGGAGAAATGCCAAAGGAAACTCCAAATGATGCTGGTTCTAAGTCACTATGCGGTGCTTACAGTGTGTGACAATCTGTACGTGGACTTTGTGGGTGATAGCATGGATACAGTCATTAGAATTTTATTTTCTTGATTTTTGTATAGCAATGAGATCAATGTGTGCCACAATATGGGGATAGCGCTGGCACAAATGAGTTCCTACTGTACTGTATATTTTCAGAGAGTATGGGCTTGATTTTGAGCACGGCATTAATTCAGCTTCCCCCCCTCCCTCCCAATCAGGTTCTCATTATGTCGTCTAAAACCTTGATTCAGCCAAGCACTTCTGTATGTGCTTTGTTGGAACATGTAATTACTTCCCATTAAAGTCAACGGGACTAAGTAGCATGGTTAAGTGCTCTGCTGAATCGGAGCCTAAATGACATCAGCTGTGCCAGTAAGTTACAGGTGCAAAAAAAAGGACCGTGTTTTAAAAAATCTGACCTTTTTTTTAAGCAAACTTTCATAATGGGCCTATTTGTGATTTTGTTGTGGATTTTACTTAGTTGGCAGATGATGCTATGTCATACCTTTCATCTCTCTCAAACGTTGCCATGCTCGTCTTCACTGAGTCTCTAGAAAACAGTGTCATCTTTAGAGAAGAGAAAAATATAGTACTGAGATGACAAACATTACACTGCTTTGTCAAAAATGAACAGAAAAGTAATGCAGATACAGTTGTTTGCCCTTGAAAATTTGTAATGTGACAGACTTAGACAAGGGAAAATGTGCATTACCCTTTGGAAAAAAAAAACAACAAAACCAAACAAAACCAACAAAACACAAAAAACATCTCAATAGCCCACAAAAGCTTTCTGAGCCAGCTTATTCAGGAAAAGCTTACGTGGGGTTTGCGGGTCTCCTTCACCAGTAACAGGCCTAAACCCAGATGCATGCAGCTGTGACAGCGGTGAGCAGCACCTAACTGACCCCCGTCTCAGCCACATGAATGGTTCGGGTCTGCTCAGAGTCCGCACAGGCAACCCTTAAAACCCTCCACCCAAATGACTCTCTCTGAGAGGCAAATTCACAGTGCCATGGTACCTTAAGCAAAGGCACCTCAGACACACGACTAAGGATGCTCTTACTCAGAGTTCTCGTTAAAACCTAATTTTGTGAAGCTCGGTGTGATGCCTGCTTGCATTTGCAGCAGCAGTTCTGAAGCATGGCAAAGACACTGTCATAAGTTAATTAGGCAGAACTCATATCATATAAAATGTGTGTTTAACTGGGCAAAATATATCACTGACAGCACCTGAAAGTCTTTGAGAAGCAGTGGAGAGAATAAATCAAAGACAAAATTCATAAGCATTTGTAACTGTCATCAAAGCCAGGTTTACTTTGTTCTATTCAAGTTCTGACGCTGCGAACACAGCCTTGGCGTCTGAGTACCTAGCTATCATATTCAGGAGTCTAACATGGAAAATCTTATCTATGAGGAAGCAACATCATGGGTTCCACATGACGCGAAACTGATGGATGCATCCGTATCACAGAGGTGACACAGGGGACAAACAAACACAAAGGAGTGGATCAATGGGATCAAAATGACATGTTTCGAAGTGGACAAATAGCTGTTGGTAAATAGCCAATAGTGTCAGAACAAATAGGAATGCCAATAAGAAATTAACTATCACCCCAAAATTTCAGCCACAAGCCACACAGGCACAACAAGAGAGATATAACACAGATGCCATGGGAATAAGTATCTTAAAAATATCCAACCGAACCCAGGAGTAATATTACAAGAGAGTTTAACCTTTAATCACTGTTTCCAGACCAAAATAGGTTAGGTGGCTTTTCAAAAAACCTCCAGTTGAAGAACTTAACATATATTCTATTATTTATTCTATTTAATTCTTTAGATTTTAAAACGTGCCTCTCCAAAGATCTAGGGAAAATATACAGATCATTTAAAACTACACAAAAAATTCCAGCTAATCCAATGGTCACAATAAAAAAACCTTCCCAGAACCCTGACCCTAACCCTTCCCAGAAAAGAATCCCACCTTTTGAACCCAGTCACCATCACTCAGTCTGTTCCCTAAGAAAAAGCTTGGGAAAATAGTTGGGTTCTTCCACTACCAACCAAGAGGTTAGCAATTGGCCCATGTCTAACATCTAAGGCCCCAACATGCAGTGATAAAAATTATTCTTGACACTCAACTTTCCCTTCTCATCCTCTCTCTGACATTTCTGCTTTATCTGAGAGTTTATTTTGACAAATGATTTTTATCAGCTGTTAGCCTTCATCCCTCAGTGCTCCTTGAGACCTCCAAAATATGTCCCTGGAGGTAAGATGACCACCATCCTTTTTTCCATCTTCAGTCCTTGCCTTTTTCTTCTTCTTTGATCCCCAGAGATGGTCACTCCACATGATGAACTGAGCAGAAGTACGGAATATCATAGCGTTTCTCACAGCCATAATTAAAATTGCTCAGTTCCTTCCAGCTAGTAGTGTGCCCATTTTATAGATGCGGAGAGACAGAATAAGAGTCAGGCAGAAACAGAGTCAGTAGAAGAACTGGGAACATAATGCAGATCTCATTTCCCTTCCCCTTGGCTGAAGAGCTGAACTAAGCAATAGGGACAGTCTATTTCAGCCTACTTTCAGGTACAGTATCTCTGAGAGAGCTATTTTCATACCAAAGGTAAAACCAGGTCTACATATCTCAAGAGATTTTTTTTTCCCCCCTTCAGTCAGTGGAAAAGAGGCAGGAACACATAAGTCATAACACATTAAAATGAAAGGGGAGGGTCAGCTTTCTCTCTGTGCTGAGCAGCAGATACATTGCTGTTATGCTCAGATGAGTTATCATAGACTTTCTGGATGACAGATTGCAGATAATTAGAAAAAGAACCCTGTAACTGAATGTTTATAATCCCATTATTGACATTTAATTCATAATCTGTACCTTATTGAACTGCGCAGCCATGCTATAAATTTACTACACATTGCATGACAGTCTGCTCTTTCCAAAACGTCATTTGTAATGGGATCCGCAGATCTTAGCTTCAGTAATTTATAATAATCATCAGTAAATATTACATGCAATTGATGCTATTTACTGTGTGTAAAACAGGAGTCTGAAATTTCACATTTTCGGCCAGATTAATTCCCAGTTTTCATAGAAAAGGATTTCTTCTTTATATACGTTTAACAGAGGTAGGGAGAGACTGAAGGCAGAATTTTATCACAAAAAGCAGCAGGCAGGCCTGTGCTTTAAAGGAAGCTTTAACTTACTCTGTGTATCAATTCATGCTATGTGCATTGCCCCGAGGAGGGAAAAACTAATTCAAGACTTCCCTACTCTCATCTCTAAAGTTAGATGCTTTTTCCACTTTATTTCTACAGATTTACTGAAGCAAATTACCAGCTGGTTATTTCTACTTTTACACACTTAATAGTTTATGCTTAGTATAAGGTTGACACTGAACCCCATGGTGTGGCTGAGCACATCTCACCTGATACCTCCTCTCACACCTTTTTACTTGTCCCATTCATATGTTTTCTGTGAGGGACCCCTTTCCTTCAGCTCTTGGGTTTTGCCTTTTCACTCGTCTTTTCTATTGCCTCTTCAGAAAGCCACTCTGATTTCACTCTTGATTACCTCTAAACTAACCACTAATAAATCCATGAATCCCCACTCGAACTGAGCCCAGTGACTGTCATGTCTTCTAAGAAACATCCTTGCCAAAAATATTGGCATAGGTTACCTCAGTCCTTCAGGGTGAGCAGGGTGAACAGAAAGGTTTGAAGCTGATCGATCAATTTCTCATTTCCATGGTGTCCTGGGACTGCTTGCCTCTGTGTGCTAAGCATCAAGCCCCTGCTAGTCCAGTTTTGTGCAGTGCAGAATTTGGGACAGCCTCAGGTGGGATCCCTCTCTGGGATATGCACAATGTGCTTGCTGCTCACTAGTGGAGGGAAGCCCTGGCCAAATGCTGCCAGATACAAACAGCCACCCTCAGACAACAGCTCCAGCATTTGTTCTTGCTTTACTTCTGCTCCTCAGAAGTGGAACTGTATTGGAGGCAATGTTTGGGAAACCAGCAAGCTACTATAACCAAAAGCTGCAAACAGGGAAACAGATGGAAACGGCACCTCAGGGGGACAAGTACACTGCCTTGTGTCACCAAGCTGCCCAGTTCATCCCCAGAATTGCTGTGGAAAACTGAATCACTCTCATCTGTATAGACTGTTTTGCATGTAGCAGGTACCAAGATTGCAAGAATAGTGTAGTTGTCATTCTGCAGGTAGAAAGGGAAAACTATCCAACATGTCTTTGAAGTTAATCCTAGAGTTAGACAGTTAGAAAGCCCGCGAGTTCCCTCAGAGCACAGCTTTTACTGTGTTTGCATGAATACACATATAGTAAAGAGGCATCATAGAATCATAGGGTTGGAAGGGACCTCTGGAGATCATCTAGTCCAACCCCCCTGCCAGAGCAGGGTCACCTTAGAGCAGGATGCACAGGAACGCGTCCATCTTTAGTTAACTCTTTGTATTTGGGGAAAATAAGAAAATCTTTGCCACTGAAACTGTCCCATGCATAGAACTTACTGATGATATCTTTGATTTCACTGAAAGTTGACTTTTTCTTGAATGCTGATTCTACCATCTAAGAACAAAATACAAACGTCTCCCATTCAGTTTTAATGCATTACAATGAGTGCAGTTCAGTTTCTTTTGATTTATCAGCAAATAAATAACAGACTCCAAGTGGGAACAGTAGTCCCCATATCAACCAACAAACCAACCAGCAAATACTGGAGCATCATGGAATTTACAGTTAAATAGTCTAAAGAATTTATTGGTTTGGGGATGCAGGCTACATTCTTTTGCATACCAACATTCATAACTAATTATGTTTCTCTCCTTTTACCAACTGCAAATTGGAATTGTTGGCTTAGACACTTTAAGCCATCCTTTAATATTATTCAGATCACAATGATAATGACAGTTTACGTACTGATATAGGAGAGCCCAAGGATCATTAGAAAGGTGCACTTCAGCTCTGCCTGCAACCTAACCAGAAAACTCTGGTCCCCAAAGCAGCTTTCCAAGGATTTTTTGCACATGTGAAAAGAAATGTGTAAACCTAGGGTCAAATGGAAAGCCCTGGCAATCTGATCCAGGGAGTCCTTACAGCTGAGTGCATTTCCATGTAAGCAGGGACACAAACACACAGTTTTTATGTTCCAAATTACTGGCACGTATCTTTCAAAGAACAGAACAAACAAAATACCTCTGCATGTGAGGTGTCCTAAAAACTGATACCCCCCTAGCAATGCAGCCAGTTGAAATACGCGTGCCACAGCTCAGCTTGGAAACCATCTCACTGCATTGCAGTGATTCTAGCAGACTACTTGGTGCAGATTATTTGCTACAATACACAGGAATGACAGATACCCTTCCAGGCTGGGTAGAGTTGGCACCAGACTATGCATTGGGCTATGCTTCTCTGTCAAGTACAGTGTGGGTCATCAACCTAGTTAATACATGTTCATTTTTCCCAGTTTATCCCAAATCCTTTAAAGCTGCAATATGTGCATCTGGCATTGATTAGAGCTAGCCAGAAAGTCTGGTACCAATTCTCGTTGAAGTCTACGGATCTCTTTTGTGATTTACAGAGCACAATTTACTTTTTCTCTCTTTCTTCCCAGGTCTTCCATTAACTAATTTCTCACCTGGAACACGCAAATTACATTCATTTTCTTAAAGTTCAGTTTCCAGTGCAATGAATCTTACAGATTTGGTTGTGCTTTGATTCCGCTTTGGTTCCAAGGCAGCGGGTTCATATTTTCCCTCTTCTGACTTTCAGGTGGGCTGCATCCTGCATAGATAATTGTTTGTTTCTCATTCAAGGACATCTGCAGTCCTCGGGAAACATTAAACATTACATGTATTTTGCAGTAAGCATTCATCAGATCAGATAAAACACAGAAGATGAATTTGGAAGAGAGACTTTTCTGTCTATGAATTAAGAAGGCTTTAATCAGTAGGCTATAAGGCATTGTGTGTGTACACTTCATCTCACTCCCTCTCTTTCTCCTCGCTGGTACACTTGGACTGTTTTTCCATGTGCAGATTCCCCCATTCTTATTGCCTAGAGGTCAGAGCAATTTAAAGCAGGCTGCCTGCTTTCTAAGCACATGGTTTGACGAATCGGCTACGGTACAGAAAATGGACGCAAATTCTCTTCCACTCGCCCATGCTTATTGCTGAAGACACCAGTAAGCACATGCATGCATGGAGAATTTGGCTGATGCTTCTGGCACTTAGAAGTGTGTGTTTCACCCTTATTTGCAAAAGGGCCTAGCTACTCTCTCTCTCTCTCACTGTCATTGGTAAGTTTGTAAGCACGCACAATCACTTAACAAACCTGAAGTGTCAAAGTGGAAGGCAATGCTGATTTTGGGCCCCAGTTACAGTCCTGCCTGTAATTTAGGAGCCTAAAACTTGTCTAATCCCCAAGTTACACAGACCCTAAGCTCTCTGAATCTTCTCCTGGGCTCTAGAATTGCAAGTTCAGTTGATGCAACAGCAGTGGCTTATGCTAATTAAGAAGCACCATGGTCCCAATGGTCAAGTCATAGACAAATAGCTGTAGAATCCTGATCTAAGATCCTCTGAAGTAATCTCCATTCGTGCCTATAGGGACTAGACAAAGTAGCTGTTATATTATTCTCTGCAGTTATCTGTAGCAAAGTAGTTGCCTCCTAGTGTATAGGTGCAGTTTGTAAGAGCACATTAAGATCCTGCAATTAAAAGGTCTGTGTAAATACAGGAGTATTCTTTCAATACGAACCAACAGAGGCCAGTGCTTCCCAGATGGAAGGGTTGCTACATTTAATGGTTTAGACAGAGGTCTTCATTAAGGGAGTTAATGTGTTTAATATGGATATCCCAAAGGCTTCTCTTCTACTAAGTTAACCACATTTTCAGCTTTGTTGATAAAGCATTAATTTTCTAAATGCCTAGGAATTAAAATATTCTGATTTTATACTTCAGGTTATTGGCACTTCTTCATCTGAAAAGTGTCTTAGAAAGATCCAGCTATGGATTTCCTGAACCTATGAGAACTTCAGCCCACCCCTTATGAACTGCCACATAGAGCATCTGCAAACCCCAGAGGTGGGATCCCCATGGCTGCTTTACATAACATTCAGATTGCATTCAGATGCGTCAGATTTGCTGCATTTATGCTTTTCAATTAAGCTGTTCATACTCAGTTAAGCATCCTTACAAGCTTGACCTACCCTTTGGCATCATGAGTGCAGCTCGTGAGTGTTAATGCTCTGCTGAGCTTGGCCACAGACTCCTGCATGGACTAGGAGTGACCATGCCCATCTGGGGTCTTCAACAACTGAGAGGAGCTGCTGCTTCTGCTGCCCCTATTCCAAAATTGTATCCTTGGTGGGAAGTTTTAAGGGGCTTATTTCAGAAACGTAGATAAAGATCCTACTTCACTCTGCCCTTGGTGGAGGCAAGGTATATCTCAGTTGGAGAGGATTTGAGACATTTACATATGCCCAAAGCTTTATACTGGCTAGCACTGACTACTACTCGCTGCCTCCCGTGGCGAGGATTTTCAGGCTTCACTTCTAGGTATGGGCTATACCTTCATACAGGCAGAAGGTTATCTGAAATTCCCTGTCCTTGCTAACTGCAAGGCAGCTGTTGTGGGCTGTGCTTGAGGTGATGTAATCTGTCAGCAGCAATATGGCAGTAGCTCAGACGCAGGGTAGTGCTCTGTCCTAAACCAAGCATAGCAGGGGAGCTCTGTCTGGGCCAGACTGCACTGTCGTATCCTGATTCTCCCCACATACTGTGTGAAGCCTGCTACAGTTCGTATCTTATGTGTTTAAATCCTTCATAACATCTCTTCCTACAAACCTAAACAGTTTTCCCATAAATGTTTCCTGAACAACATTTTGTCACGGAAATGCTCACACCAATGAATTACACAGCTATTTAAATAAGTTACTAGGTTGAAATTCAGTGTCTAATTAGTCATGGACTACTTTCTCCAGATGAGTAAAAAGCACAAGCAAACAGAGGGAGAAGATCATACATTATATATCTTAACTCCAACTGGAGTATGGAGCTAGGAGGGCCAAAAAGCCCAACATACCATTAACCTTTACAATAGCACTGTCTCTACAGCTGCTGAAAGATGTTCCAGACATCACAGATTATAGGAATATAAAGCCTGAATGTATTTCTCTTCTTGACAAGCACCAGAGACTCCTTACAGCAAGTGTTTCCTCTCCCCTCCCTCCAAATGTACAGCTGCTGACGTCTTTGCAGCTCCTGCTCAACGGTAGGTGCACTTTCAAATACCTGTCACGCAGTGGATGGTCTTTGTGGAAAATACTAGATTTATCATTATAGTACGGGAAGACAAGAAAAGTAAATATCTGTTTCTCCTCACTGCAGATCAAAACGAGAATATAGGCCTGGCAGAGTGCTATGCTGAAACAACTTCCTAAGCATTCTTGACTGTCATGCCAGGCAAATAAACAAACTAAAGACGGCAGTTGTACCTAAACGAGTGATCATTACCCATGCAGACACAGTACTTTTCTCTTTAAGAGCAAATATTGAAATGGGAGGGTGACGTGTATCTGCACTTGTTAGAATGGAAAACTAATTAAACAGATCTGCATTCAGCCGCAGTAGAAACATCTCAAAATTGCTTTTGTTCTCACTCTGTCCTATGTTATTATGTGCAGTAATTATTTATTAACTAATGATTTGCATATTGTTTTATCTCTCTAATTATCAAAGGACAGCAAAAGTAAAGTGATGCACAAAGTCTTTACAAACTATCTTCATCAAAGAATTGTCCCCCCCAAGATTTGCCATCCCTGGAGGAAGACCATAAGCTTCATGACAGTGATCAAGCTGTGTCAGACTTAGGTCCATCTAGCTCAGAATTTAATTGCGTCTACTGGTCAGTAGCAGATGTCCAAGAGTGTAAAAATAGTCAATTAGTGTTTCAGTACACCAAAGACAAGGACCACATCGAAGTCATAATTTTAACAGCCACTGACAGATTTATCCTTTATTAATTTGTGCAAATTCTTTTTGAACCCATTTATACTTTTGGCTATCACAACCTCCTGTCAAATGGTACTCCAGTTTAATTCTATGTCACATGACATCTATTTTGTTGTAAAGTTGCTGCTGTTTCTTCATAAAAAAAAAAAAGAACACTCCCCGCCCCTCCCTTCATCTTCTCTAAGACATTCACAGTTTTATACACTGCTATCCTCCTTCAATCATCTCTTTTCAAAGCTGAAATGCTTATTTAGCCTCTCCTTACACAGGCTTCATTCCACATCTTTTATCAACCTTGTCATATTTTTTTTTTAAATCCAGCTCTACTGCAGCCTTTTTTTAAGATAAGATGATCAGAATTGTTTGCAGTTATCAAGATGTGAGAGCACCATAGATTTATTCTGTTGCATAATGGTGCTTTTCTATTTTGTTATCAATCCCTTTCCTAATAATTCTTGGCATTCAATTTATCTTTTTTTTCTGCTGTGAGCAATGACCTAATGTTTAGTGACAATGACACCAAAATCTTTTCTGTAACATTGTTAAAGCCCATCATTTATATGCATTTCTAAATGTTATTTTCCAAATGTATTATTTTGCATTTATTAAAATTGATCTCCACTCACCAGCTTATCATGCAATTATGTGAACTTTCTGCAATTCTTTACAGTATTATATTCTCCTATCAGACTTCTGCCTATTCTTTTCATATTTAAAAAGGAATGTATGAAAACATTGAACAGGCAACACAGATCTCAATGGGATCACATATGTAATCTCTCTTTTAGGCAAAAAAAAAAGACCATTTATTCCCACTGTCTGTCTTCTAGCTTTTAACTGGGAAATAATCCACAAAAGGATCTTCCCTCTTAACCCACGACAGTTTAATTGACTGAAAAGCCTGGTTTTGTCAAATCTGCATGTGCCATTTTGACCAGATGACCCACAAGGCAGCTGATTAAGACATTAACAGGAGCTGATTTCACACAAAAATTCCTTAATTAAATCACAAGAAGTTATACCGATTCTGTTCTGAAATGCAAATTCTTCATTAATGCCATTAATGTCATTAACACCCTTTTTGTAGACTCATTACGTATGGGCTAGGAGTCTAACGCTTGTGGGCAATATCTAGAAAACATCTTGGCACTTTTCTGCTGTGAATGAAAATGCACACAGCTCAGCTCTGCACCTTTTAGCCCAACCATTGGTATCAACAAATGGTGCAAGTGTAAATGGAGCTTTACTGCCCTCCATACCTAATTAGAGTCCACTGCACTAATCGATAGGTTTTCTTTCTTTGGGCCTCCAATACCTTGCAAGTCTCTGAGCCATGGTTTTACTGCAGAAGAATGAAAATGGGCATAAGCATGTCTCTAAGTGCTGGTGAAGTAAGGTGCTGCTTAACATATTGACATTTTCAGTGGGCTCCCCAATATCTCCAGAATTTTTCACCCTGTATCAAGATTCCTCATCACCAAAATTCTCTCTTTTTGCATATTCTAAAATTTTATTTAGATAGCAAGGAACAGAGCATCATGTTAAATATTATCGATGATATCTCACAGATTTAAGTCTTTCAGCTTTCTCTACTCAGTAGTTGTTTTTTAAAAGCTCAGAGAATACACATTATCTAGAAAGCAAAGGAAAGCAAAAATATAACTACTATGAAACATCAGCTCTGCCATGAAGAACATCCTCTACAAATCAAAAGCCACAAATAAATGGCACAAAGTGTTGAACTTCAACAGAACAGTGACCTAATTATTTTTTTCATTGTTCATATAATAATAGCAGCTAGGAGACCTCTGTGCTAAATGGGGGGTGGTGGGGAGGAAATTCTCATATAAAGATGAACTCTGAGGTGCAGTACGAATATACACCTTGACAAGGTTATTAATCTTTCTGCAAAGAAATTCACCAACACAATAGGATCAACTGAACTGGTAACTGCACTAGCAAATACGTCTCTCTTGTGGCCTTACATCTGAGTGCTTTAACACTGCAGTCTGAGCCTTCGTGCTAACCAGAGCTTAGACAAACAAAATTACTAAGAGTTAGCAAATTATTAAAAGTTAGATGATGTTTAATACATGCTTGTAGCCCTCAGAAAATGAAAGGCAGTTTTAGTTCTTGGCCCACTTTTCCTGCACCGTAGGTTAATCTGAATGTGTTCAAAATTTACTGTGGATCAGTCAGTTAAGTATTTTGTTCGTGTTTCTGGGCCCAAATACATAGATTTCTTCTTTTAGGGACACCATCTAAAAGTTAAAACCAAAACAAAATCCCAGCCAAACCTTCCACCTTCTCTTTAATTGTAATGAATAAATAGCATTTTTAGTGTCTTGTTCCTTCCTTGGCAAATTGAACAGAGTTCCAGCTATATTTACCACATTAGTATATAAAACTGTTCTGTCATCACTCTCCAGTTATGCTTTTAAATAAAGCTAACATAAAGTACTGCCACTTTATAATTTTGGCAGATCAATAAAGTCAAGAAAACAGCAGCCACGTCTTTCTGATAGCAATTACTAAGATTACATTAGTGGTATTTAGTGCATTTAGGCTATTAGAACAGCAATGCTTATATTTTATATAGGTGGGGCTGGTAATACCAGCTATTAGTAAGATTGCTTAACAGTTCCTATTTTAAGATACTGTTTTTAATTTTTTAGTTGTTCATAACTTTGAAGACTTTTTTGTTGTTTAGAGTGGAATTTTCCATCCTAGGTATTCTGCAGAAATATCATAATGATTGGACTGCCTCAAAAAGTGAGGTACATGCTTTAGTCCATGTTTAAAAAAAGAACTCACCTTCCCCCCACTTGATGTGCTTGTCTCAGAAACGTGTTAGCGTCTCCAAGATTTTGAACAACGACTTGAAATTTCATAAGGAAAGGGCTTGATAAATTCTGCTCCTATTCAGTAGAGATTTCTTAGGTTTCAGTAGAAGTTGCTCAACAAAGATGTCTCCTGCAACACTAAGGCCAGATGTAGGAATTGAAGAGCATGTGCCCTGTGTCTCCATGGATCTCAGTCAGCCATTGCCACATTCAAATACAGAAAAGACAAGAGAAAGGGGAAAGAAGATGAGACTACAGGGAAATGGGATTAGAATCCATTAAAAGAAAAACAGGGATTGATGTGCAGCACACAGACTGGGTCTTGCCCTGGGAAAAGGAGAAAAAGACCAAGAATGCAAAAAGCAGGAGGCATGAGAAGAGATATATCTGGTAAGACACTAGTGTGCAAAGGAAGAACTGTGAGTTAGTGGGGCAAAAAAACAGCACCAGAGAAAGGACCGGAGTCCCTGGGGCTGCAGGAGGTTCCCCAGGGGAATTTAACAGAGGAGCCAGCAAGGACAGAAAAAAGGTTGAAAAGCACATGAAATTGGATGAAGACAATACGTGGATGAAATGTTACCCAGAAGAAAGGGGCTGGGATTTGGAGCTGGTATTTAAAAAGTACTGAATAACCCAATCATCAGAGCAGGGTTTGAATTCATAAAGAATGCCAGCACACAGTGGACAGTGGGGCAGAAAACAAAACACTACGTAGCAACTGCCTCCACAGGCACAGTCCTGCCTCTGGCCTGGCTGATGTAGGAAACCCATGGAATAAGAGGTCAGATCAAAAAGGCACAGCATGTTTCCAGGGATCAGCTTTGCATTCTTATGAATATTCTTTGAATAAAACTTATGTGAGTGCGCATGCCCATATGCTATTAAGTATACACACACTTAATATTTCTCTCCTTCAAAAGGAGTAGAACAAAATCCATCATTTTTAATCTTTCTGATTAAAAGGTGGGGGTTTTTTCCTGCCAACATCCCTGAAACCCCACTCGAAACATCAGAAACCAAAATACACCCGATTAAACTCTGATGAAGCTTTCCATCCATGCTTCTGATTCAAGAACCCTTACAGTCCATTAAACTAGTGCCAGTCACTTTTCAAGATACAAGGACGGAAAACATCTGAGATTACTTTCCTGTGCAGTCTCTTTTGATGTATGCTCAAGAAACGATGGAGACAGAAAGAGATCAATTCATGTCCCAGCGTTAACAGGCTATATAGACCCTAGCTTTACAGTAGCTGAGTAAATACTGATGATAAATAATGTTACTATTAGCTTTGACAATGGGTTAAAAGCATCTCCAGTTTCAAAGCTGTTCCAGTGTTGAGTGAAATATGGCAAAAGGAAAGAGAAATTTATTTTAAATTTTTATTTTATTGTAATTTCCCCATCTCAGTCTTCTCTCTGACACAACAAACTAAAAGACAGACAATTTTTTTCTAGGGGTATTAGTCAGTATTGTCCTTAGCCCATCATACATCACACTATCAGACTTCAGTGTCAAAGTGTATGAATGAGACTGACAATTCTAAACAGATCAGACATTCCTTTTATAGGGTCTGTACAGATCATCTGTACTGCATCAATTCTGCAAGTCAATCCACTTGCCAGTAGATCTGGAGAGGGATCTGTATTCTATTAGCTCCTGTATAACATAAAGTGAATAAAAATAAAACCCTTAGTTTATGCGAGCATTTTGCTTGTCATTTCTTAGCTGTGATCACCTTTCACTTCTAGTATTTTATCCTTGGTTGTTCCTTTGTCTACTTCCTATTCCAGAGCCAGAAAGGTAAGAGTGAGACTCAGTAAATGTGTTCTGGAGCTTATGAGGTTTGACCGTTGCAATTCTGCTTAGGAAAAGTACACTTTAAAAAGCAATAGCATTTGCATTAAGGAATAACAGAATAAGGCACTGAGGCTTAGATTTCTTACATTAAATACTTACACTGCTGTTAATTAAAGTTGTAGAAAATTTGTACATATCAAATTTAGAACATTACATACATTATTTGTCAATAACTAAGAACAAACACATGGAATTAGTTTCCAAAGGAATCACATAACCTATGGAGTTCTAGACTCAAGTAATGGACCACGCAGAGCACAAACCACTCCCAAAGGCCACATGTAGAAACAGCTATTTGCCCTTGTGCTCCAAATTTCTGGAGGTACCAAATAAGTGGATAAAGTCCTCTATTTTCTGCCTGAAGAAAACTTCTGGTGCAAAGAGAACCCAATGACACTGACAATCCACCAGGAAGACAATCCAGCAAAATATCATCCATCAGTAGGAAACTTGTACAACTAGGCATTAATATCTACCAAGTAAATCCATCTCGGGTTTCTCCTGTAGTGTTTTTTTGTTTAGCTGCTTGGGAGTTTTGGTGTTGTGGGGTTTTTTCCCCCTCCTCCTCTTTGAGGCAGAAGGAAATGGAGTTGAGACAGGGCTTTATTTTGTGATCCATACCCCTCTCTCTGCAGGCATCCACTTTATTGTGTGTTGGGAGTATTAGCATTTGTCTCACAGAGAGGCATTCACTACCTTTTCAGGCACCATATCTAGATTTTTGAGCAGAAATGGGTGGGGAAGAGGGCACGTAGGAATGTGAACATCATGAATTTGGGGACCTTCCAGCATGAGAAAGACAATAAGAGTCAAAAGTTTTCTCATAAATCTTTTTAATTAGGCACCTAAAGTCCATTTGTATCCTGTTTTAAGGGCCTATGTCCTTTTCAGACTATCAAGTAATTAAAAAGTACTCAGATGTTTTCAGCATTAACAAATATGATTTCAAACCCTGTCCCTGAAATTATTGTAATGAATCTCTTAAAAGTAATCTAGATTTGGAAATTCCTCCTTGACTTACGCCTTGTTCATTCTTCTCTAATTAGCAGTGCAGTCATGCTATTGATGAAAAGCAGGTTCATTTTGCATGTGAAGACCATCTGGTCTTGCCAGCACATCACTATTCTTACCCCAGATGGCAACTTCTTCGTAAGGCTAAGAGGTGCGATTATTCAATTGTTCTATAATCAGACACGCACTTCAATTAGTTACTGGTGATTAAGATTCAACAGTGTTTCTGCTATTTACTGTTTCATTCGTCAAGATATTCTATGCAATCTTTGCAATCATTGCAATGTTAAGATGAAACAAGTTTGTTGTGCTGGTTAAACTTTTTAAAACACAGTGCATAAAGAATTTTATCAACTCAGGAAGTCAATTTAATTTTGTCTAAGCACTAACTAGTCCCAGTACAATGGCAAGCACTTGATTATCTGTAACTAAGAATAGGGCCAGAATTCTTTGTTGGAAAGGATGGGTATCCTGAGAAAAGAGTTATAACGAAGCTTAGCAAACATTTGTGCAAGTCACGCAATTGAGAAGAGCTCAAGAAGTAGCAAAACTCAAACTACATCTACTTCAAATAGACATTTAATCCACTCTAGTATCACTCCCACCCAGCCAGAGTATTTCATTGTTATATTGTATTGTATTATATTTATAAGAAGAGGAAAAATAGCCACTGCCTTGTTGCCTTTAAAGTTTTCCTACATGTTCCCCCATCACAGCTACCCTGAGATGCCATTTACCCTTTTCTGTCAGGTTGGGAGAGAAAGGCCAAACCCCTGCACAGGGCTATGGCATAGGGGCACGGATGCACAAGGACTCTGTAAATCGTTTAAACATTCATGAGGAAAAGAAGGAAAAAAACCCACATCTATAGAAACTTACCTCATTGTCACAAGTTTGTAGGGGGTTTGTCGTTCAGCAGAGGTGCACATGGCACAGCAGAGGTGAACAGCATTGCTGTTTGCCACCACATGACACTGGTAAGACAGAAAAACACAGAAGGATTTGACAGAGATTTATAAAGTTCCGGTGGGGACAGACCCCACCACCCCCTGGGTAAGAGCTGCCACACACACAGATGCAGCTCTTGGAGGGATTTCTCCCATTCTGGTAATTTAGGGGGTTTTGTGCAATGTGTTGTACCTTCTATTTTCCCCTCTTTAAGGATTACCATTACTTCACCCTAAAAACTGATGTTATTCCAATTTTGAGGCTACATATGCCTCCCATCAATTTCATTTTTTGTAGAGTAACAAACAAAATGCAACCTTGGGTGACTAATTAGGGCTCTTAACCCATACAGTCTGCTCTCAGACAGACCTGCTGAGCTATAATGGATTTCAGCGAGGGCTGCCTGGGCGTAGCTGAAGATAAAAGCAGGTCATATGAACAACAGGAAAGGTCTAAGATTACCTCGTATGGATTTGCTGAGGCATGAGAGCGAAGAGCTAAGAGGGCTGAGCTCTGCACCACTCCTCTCATCAGCTACGCAGCGTGTGTCACCACGTCGGGTGACACAGTAGTATAGCTCATTTGGTCAGACTGGAACTGAATTTTCCCTGGCAGCTACAAGAGCTGTAACTACTTGATTTTTCAAGTGTCAGCCTTTCAAATACTAAAAAACCCCAACAATTTTATTGTAATAATATTTATATTTATACTATATGTTTACCTTGCCATAGATTTACGTATAAACTACACAGATATTAACTTATTCAAAAACTATGTTTAAAGAATATTGAGACTGAAATGTATTGAGACTCAGTCCCCAAAAGGAGAGATCGATAAACTCACGGTTGCCAATGTAACCTTAATTCAGGCTTCTTGCGCTATTCTTTATGATAATATCTTTAACTGATTGCTGCTTTTACAGCTGTTTTTACAGTAGGAAATACTTTAATCAGCTCATCGCTATTCACCATTTCTTTTAGTTCCACCATTGGCTCTGTGTGTTACTCAGCATATACTATCCAAATACCAGTCAGGCTACAGAATTTAAGAGTTTCTCCTGGCTTTCCATGGGAATCTTAGTCCTCAGAGAAGTTTAAATCTGACGAAAATCACATTTCTAGGCTTATTCTCAAAACCCAAAGCAAAAACCCAACAACCACCACTACCATTTTGAGTAATTAAAGGTCACGTTATAAAAATAACCTTAAATTTCAAAGCTGGAACTCCTTAATTTTTTAAGATGCAGGTAGTGGATTATAAACAAACTTGGATGAAATTAAACATAAAAGTGAACGGAAGTTTAATCGCACAAAAGGACTACGCAAAAATCACACAATCCTAACTACTGGCATCAATCTCTACCTCAGATATACATACAAATAATGCATCTAGATTTACAGCAGTGACTTTCTATTTTAAAACTCTATATAGACATCCATATGATTTATATTATGAAACCCACAGATTATTCCTTAGTAGAATCTCAGAGGCTTAAATCAATAAACATTATAGCCATTTTTAGGAGTACCAACGAGTACATTTTAGGAGTACCGGAAGGAAACAGGAGACCTGGCCACCCAGGATATGGAGAAGGCTGAGGTACTGAATGACTTTTTCACCTCGGTCTTCACGGGCAAGGGCTCTAACCACACTGCCAAAGTTGCAGAAGGCAAAGGCAGGGTCTATGAGAATGAACCGTCCCCTGTAGGAGATCAGGCTCAAGACCATCTGATGAACCTGAAGGTACATAAGTCCGTGGGACCTGATGAAATCCATCTGCTGGTCCTGAGGGAACTGGCGGATGAAGTTGATAAACTGCTTTCCATTATATTTGAGAAGTCATGGCAGTCTGGTGAAATTCTCGGTGACTAGAAAAGGGGAAACGTAACCCCCATTTTCAAAAAGGGAAAAAAGGAAGACCCAGGGAACTACAGGCCAGTCAGTCTCACCTCTGTGCCCTGCAAAATCATGGAGCCAGGTCCTCCTGGAATCTCTGCTAAGGCACATAGAAAATAAGGAGGTGATTGGTGACAGGGGTTTGTCCCCCTCTTCTCTCAAAGAACTCGTCCTGAGGCCTGTCAGGAAACGTGTTCTCTTGCATCCTGATATATTATTTCTAGCATAGGGCTCACATGAAGCCAGTGCTTTGGGGGAAATCATCAGGGAAACTGCAAGGACAGATCACTGAATCCAAATTCCTTCTCTAGTCCTTTAGGCTTCTTAAGGGAGTTTCTGTGATCTAACTGATCCTTGTGAGTCCTGTTCCAGGTGCTCTCCCCCTATATGCTTTTATCTGTACAAACGGGTTTCTCTTTAGAGGTACTCAATTGCCACACACCCTTGATACATGTTGGTATCTGCATATACTCAAGTATATACCATGGGGATTCCTTACAAAGCTCAGTCCTTTGAGCTTTGACGTACCCATTTGGTCAGATTCACTGATCTTCTGTAAGAAGGAAGTCTGACACATACTTATGATCATTTACAATTAATGTTTCCTATAAAGATTTGCCTCTCAAATTCACAAGGCAATGACAGAGGCTGTTTCTTACATTTGCAGAAAGTCATTTCAGTGGCAGTTTAGAAGATACTCAAGTGTTTGAGGAATTGGACTCTACAGTGCTATTCAATCAATGGTAATGGATAGTCTGACTCTATTGCAAAGTTGAAGTTTTTAAAAACTATCTTAATATATTGACAGTAACACATCTTTAATGTTTTAAGTCTTCTGAGAGCCATTATAATAATGCCTCCAGTGAATGGCTGAGCTCCCTCTTTCCTTCAAGAAGTAGAGTCCAAGGGAACAGAGCCCTGCACAACTCATGGGCTGTGTTTCCCCAAACCCAGTCAATTCAGTCATGTAATAGTTGGAGCTGACTACAAAGCAGAGGTAACAGGACAACAAAGCACCATTCCTTGCCAGAACTCCAATAAATCATTATGTGGCCCAGCAAAATGCAGAGGTTTCCTGTGTCCTGTTGTAGTGTGTTGGTGGGGAGGAGACAGAAGGAGTCTCCCTGCGCTGTGGGTTTGGACTTGAAGATAGAAAGCAACTCCCCTCCTGATGAGCTCAGCTGCTGCAACAGCAGAAAGTTGTTCTAGACACAGTGGGCACGTGTTTGTTTCTCCTAAATGCCTTACTTGTTGCGCTTTCATTTCTCCCTTTTATCATTCTTTTGGATATTGGCCTTCCCTCCAGTAGCCATGATCTTGTGCGATCTTTTTCACTTGCGTAGTGAGTGTAAATCCTTATATATTGAGAATGGCAACATTTATCAGCCCTTATTGCTAGGCACCAGAGTAAATGGAGGGGCAGGTGAAGGTTTGTATCATGCTTTTTAAGCAGGAAGACAGTAACATGCAAAACTGAGAAGACACAGTAAAACTCTTGTTACCCCTAACATGTCAAGACTTTCTAAGGAAAGCCATGGCCCTGGGACTGTCAGGTGTAGGAGGTGCTACGGTGACACTTTGTTCTTGCCTCTGCCATGCATCTTGGATAGCCTGCACTATCAGGGTATTTCCCCTTGTCAAAATCCACATCAAGCTCAGTAAACCAGATTTTCAGCTTTTTTTCTCTCCACCAAAACCAGGGACCTAAAACCTAAAGCAGAGATCCGTCCAGATTTAGACAAGTGTAAACAACAGTTCACGCTATAGAGCAGACCTTCTCCATCAGCACACCCAAGCAGAAATAAAAGTTCTAGTTCAAATATCTCAGCTGCTTTTTTTTTTTTCTCCACCCAGTGTTATTTCTTAATTCTTCCTTCTGTTAATAGACACTTGGTGGCTTGCAGCAGGTAGCTGGGTCTGAACATGTTGTTTTTGAAGTGTGTTTACTTGGCAGGGAAGCTGAATAAGCAACAAAAATTGTACCTTGCCCACCTACACCAGTTCTGTATCTGTCCCAGCATATTTATCCCTTCTATTATTTTTTCCCCGTCATTTCCCAAACAAGCACTGCCAAGTGCATGTCTCTAAAAATCCCTCCTTGTTCTATATTTGTCTGTGTTGAAGTGTCATTGTCTTCTATTGATTTTAACTGATCTAAGTCTGTAAATAGCTGGCAATTCTGTTCTTCATTATTTACAGTTTCATCCATTTATAGTATCATCCATCTGTGATTTTTGTTTTTCCTTTCCTACTTTCTTTCCTATTTTCTTTGGCTTCCCTGAGCCACTTCTTATTCTATGAACACATAGAACTGCACTAAAACAATGATCTGGATTAAAAATAGCATGATCAAATTCGCACTCGGTCTTTGAAGTATTCCTTATGCACTCTCTATGCTTACAGAAGCTGCAGAAAACATTGAAGAACTTCCTCCAGTTCACAGAGTATTTGTTATTAAGTTCATAGAGTCATAGAATGGTTTGGCTTGGACGGGACCTTAAAGTTCATCTTGTTCCAACTGAACAACCTGACACCAACTGACACCTCCCACTACACCAGGTTGCTCAACACTGCATCCAGTCTGGTCTTGAACACTTCCAGGGATGGGGCAGCCACAACTTCTCTGGGCAACCTGCTCAGTGTCTCACCACCCTCCCAGTAAAGAATTTCTTCCTAATAGCTAATCTAAACCTCCCCTCTTTCAGCTTAAAACTGTTACCCCTCATCCTATCACTACACTCCCTGATAAAAAGTCCCTCCCCAGCTTTCCTGTAGGTCCCTTTTAGGTACTGGAAGGGGCTATAAGGTCTCCCTGGAGCCTTCTCTTCTCCAGGCTGAACAAACCCAACTCTCTCAGCCTGTCTTCACAGGCAAGGTGCTCCAACCCTCTGATAATCTTCGTGGCCGTCCTCTAGACTCACTTCAACAGGTCCATGTCCTTCTTATGTTGGGGGCCCCAGAGCTGGACTCAGTACTGCCAGAGGGGGTCTCATGGAAGTGGAGTAGAGGGGTAGAATCACCTCCCTTGAGCTGCTGGCCATACTTTTTTTGATTCAGCCCAGGGACAGCTGGCTTTCTGGGCTGCACGTGCACATTGCTGGCTCAACCAACACCTCCACGTCCTTCTCCTCAGGGCTGCTTTCAAGCCATTCTCCAGCCTATATTTATGCCTGGGATTGCCATGACCCAGGTGCAGGACCTTGCACTTGGCCTGCTTGAACTTCATGAAGTTCTCACAGGCCCACTTCTCTAGCCTGTCCAGGTCCCTGTGGATGGCATCCCATCCCTTCCCTCCAGCGTGTCGATCACACCACACAGCTTTGTGTCATTGGCAAACTTGCTGAGGATACACTCAATCCCACTGTCCATGTCTCCGACAACGATGTTAAACAGCACAGGTCTCAGTACTGACCCCTGAGGAACGCCACTTGTCACTGGTTTCCACTTGGACATTGAGCTGTTGACCACAGCTCTTCAAGTGCGGCCATCTAGCCAATTCCTTATCCACCAACTGGTCCATCCTTTAAATCCATGGCTCTCCAATTTAGAGACGAGGATGTCACATGGGACAGTGTCAAACGCTTCGCACAACTCCGGGTAGATAACATCAGCTGCTCTTCCTTTACCCACCAACACTGTAACCTTTTTGTGGAAGGCCACCAAAGTTGCCAAACATGATCTGCCTTTAGTGAAGCCATGTTAACTGTCACTGATCACCTCCTTATTTTCTGTGTGCTTCAGTATAGTTTCCAGGAGGATTGCTTCATCATTAGGAAAAGCAACTATTAAGCCATCACAAAATGACAAGCACCTGTCCCACACCCCCTCACAGACTGTCCTCACCTCTCACCTGTGTTTCATCCAGCTCCAGTGACTGCTGGGATCTAAGCAAGCCCTGCCATGGCTCCAAGAGGCCTTTCTAGGGAAGGAGGGTTGGCTTCCTCCCCACCACACCTGGGACTCTGGCTCCATCCTTCCCCTGCATCAACTGCAAGGCAACTCCCAGCCCCAGGCTGCTCCTGGCCCTTAGCATCTGTGCTCCAGTACCACCCCAGCCTTTCCTTAAAGTAGAATAAGAAAATTGCAACCACAGAAGTAAAAATAAAAATTCTGTCTATCCAAAAGGAGAGCAATGGCTTCATTATTTTGAAACTGAAACATTTTAAAGATTTTTAAAATTTTTGTTCCCCCTCATTACCAGTACATGTGATTTCAATGACAATTTAAATTATTTTCATTTTATTTCACTTTTACAGAAACTTTAGGTATGTTAGAATGCCTCAAAATGAAAAATAATACAGTTTTGCTGCTTACAGAAATATTAAAGCATTTCAGACAAAGAAAGGGATGAAACTGTATACAAATCTGCTATGTTCAGTAGCTTAAATAACAAACGGGAAGGAAAAGTGGGAAAACAAAAGTGTAACTTCTCAAAATATTCCATAGAAAATTCACTAAGAAATTAATTGCCACAAACTGAATTTTTACCTTAAAAGCTTACAGAAGAAGATCTGCAGTATACCAGGAGGTCTAGCTGTGCAGGATGACTGACCTATTTATTGATTACTTAAATGACAAAATGGAAACCTTGGCCCATGTTTTCTCTGGAGGTTGCCTTGTCCCTAAGTCTTCTCTGCCTGAGACACACACAGAAATACTTTGACACTGGGGTTGCAGCTAATAAGGCCCATATCATAGAATCATTTAGGTTGGAAAAGACCCTTGGGATCATCGAGTCCAGCCATCAACTCCACTCTACAAAGTTCTCCCTTACACCATATCCCTTAACACCACATCCAAACGAGTCTTAAACACATCCAGGGATGGTGACTCCACCACCTCCCTGGGCAGCCTATTCCAGTGTCTGACCATTCTTTCTGTGAAGAATTTTTTCCTAATGTCCAGCCTAAGCCTACCCTGCTGCAGCTTGAACCCATTCCCTCTTGTTCTATCACTAATTACCTGTGATAAGAGACCAGCACCAACCTCTCTACAATGGCCTTTCAAGTAGTTGTAGAGAGTGATGAGGTCTCCCCTCAGCCTCCTCTTCCTCAGACTAAACAGTCCCAGCTCCTTCAATCGCTCCTCATAAGATTTATTCTGCAGGCCCTTCACCAGCTTCGTTGCCCTCCTCTGCGCTCGCTCCAGCACCTCGATACCTCTCTCATTGAGGTGCCCAGAACTGGACACAATACTCAGGGTGTGGCCTCACCAGTGCTGAGTACAGGGGGACAATCACCTCCCTACTTCTGCTGGTCACACTATTTCTAATACAAGCCAGGATGCCATTGGCTTTCTTGGCCACCTGGGCACACTGCTGGCTCATGCTCAGCCACTTGTCAATTAGAACCCCCAGGTCCTTTTCTGCCAGGCAGCTCTCCAGCCACACTTCCCCAAGCCTGTAGCGATGCATGGGGTTGTTGTGTCCCAAGTGCAGGACCCGGCACTTGGCCTTGTTGAAGCACATTCCATTAGCATTGGCCCACCGGTCCAATCTATCCAAGTCTCTCTGTAGAGCCTCCCTATCCTCATGTAGATCAACACTCCCGCTTAGCTTTGTGTCATCCGCAAACTCGCTGATGATACACTCTATGTCCTTATCAAGGTCATCAATAAAGATGTTAAACAGAAATGGTCCCAACACTGAGCCCTGAGGGACACCACTTGTGACCGGCCGCCAACTGGCTTTAACTCCATTGACCACCACTCTTTGTGACCGCCCATCCAGCCAGTGCTTGATCCGGCAGATCGTATGCTCATCCAGGCCATGAGCCGCCAGTTTTTCCATGAGAATTCGATGGGGAACAGTGTCAAATGTTTTTCGAAAGTCTAGGTAGACAACGTCCACAGCCTTTCCCTCACCCAATAATCTGGTCATCTTGTCATAGAAGAAGATCAGGTTCATTAGGCAGGACCTGCCTTTCATAAACCCATGCTGACTAGGCCTGATCCCCTGCTTGTCCATTATATGACTTGGACACTCGAGATGATCTGCTCCATGACTTTCCCTGCTACCAAGGTCAGACTGACAGGCCTATAGTTTCCCGGATCCTCCTTTCTACCTTTTTTGTAGATGGGTGCTACATTTGCTACCCTCCAGTCCATTGGGACCTCCCCAGTTAGCCATGACTTCAGGTAAATAATGGGAAGTGGCTTGGCGAGCACACCTGACAACTCTTTCAGCACTCTTGGATGTAACCCATCCAGTCCCATAGACTTGTGAGCATCCAAGCGGCATAGCAGGTCGTAGATCACTTCCTTTTTAATTGTGATGACCTTGTTCAGCTTCCCCTCCCTGTCTCCTAGCTCACGAGGCTGGGTGCCCAGGGAACAGCTAGTTCCACTGCTAAAGACTGAGGCAAAGTAGGCATTGAGCACCTCAGCCTTTTCCTCATCCTTTGTGACTATGTTTCCCTCTGCATCCAGTAAGGGAGGGAGATTTTCCCTAATCCTCCTTTTGTTGTTAATGAATTTATAGAAACATTTTTTGTTACCCTTAACAGCTGCAGCTAGGTTGAGCTCTAGCTGCGCTTTGGCTCTCCTAGTTTTCTCCCTGCATAGCTTCGCTATATCCTTATAGTCTTCATGAGAGACCTGCCCGCTCTTCCAGAGGTCATAGACTCTCCTTTTGTTCTTGAGGTCCAGCCAAAGGTCCCTATTTAGCCAGGTCAGTCTCCTTCCCCACCTACTTGTTTTTCAGCACACAGGGACAGCCTCCTCCTGTGCCTTTAAGACTTCTCTCTTGAAGTATGTCCAGTCTTCCTGGGCTCCTATATCCTTCAGGGCAGCCTCCCAAAGGATTTTGTCCAGCAGTCTTCTGAACAGGTCAAAGTTTGCCCTCCGGAAGTCTAAGGTGGCAGTTTTACTAACTCCTCTCCTTGTTTCTCCAAGAATCAGAAATTCTATCATCTCATGATCACTGTGCCCTAGACAGCCACCAACCTTTACTTCCCCCACATGTTCTTCCCTGTTCACAAGAAGCAGGTCCAGGAGGGCACCTTCCCTTGTCGGCTCACTTACCAGCTGTGTGAGGGTTATCTTCCACACATTCCAGGAACCTCCTGGATTGTTCCCTCTCTGCTGTGTTGTATTCCCAGCAGATATCCAGGAGGTTAAAGTCCCCCACAAGAACAACGGCAAGTGACCACAAGATTTCCCCCAGCTGCTTATAGAAAGCTTCATCTGCCTCACTGCTTTGGCTGGGAGGTCTATAGCAGACTCCGACAGCAATATCAGCTTTATCGGCCCTTAACCTAATCCAAACACTCTCCTCCCCATCATTAGTATACTTGATTTCTGAGCTCTCATAGCATTCTCTAACATACAGGGCCACTCCACCGCCTCTCCTTTCCTGTCTGTCCCTCCTGAAGAGCTTGCAGCCATCAATTGTGGCATCCCACCGTGTTTCTGTGATAGCCACTATGTCATAGTTTTCCTGGTGCATCATGGCTTCAAGCTCCCCCTGTTTGTTGCGCATACTGCGTGCATTGGTATAGATGCACTTCAGATGTACTAACAATTCCGACACCTTTTTGTGACTGTGGGCCCCTTTTCCTACCAGACCCCGCTCAGGTGCTTCCATGATTTCTAAATGTCTGTCCCTTCTCTCAAATGAAGTGGCAGAGTGAGAGTCCTCGCTAGTCAACCATCCTTCAAGCCCTGGCATGCCTCCCTTGGGTTTATTCCTGACAGGCCCAGTTATCTCCCCTTCCCCCCTCATATCTAGTTTAAAGCCCTGTCAATGAGCCTTGCTAACTCCTGCCCCAAAATTCTTTTCCCCTTCTGGGACAGGTGCATCCCACCTGCCACCAGCAGGCCAGGTGTCTCATATAGCACCCTATGATCAAAAAACCCAAAGCCCTGCCAATAACACCAGTCCTGGAGCCATGAGTTGGCCTGATGCCTCTTCCTGATAATTTCCTCATTCGTGATTGCCACTGAAGGGATAGAGGAGAATACAACTTGCATTCCTGATCCCTTAAGCCACCGCACCAAGGCTCTAAAATCCCTTTTAATCGATTTTGGGCTCCTTCTACCTACTTCATTACTACCCACCTGAAATACTAAGAGGGGGAAATAGTCAGAGGAGTTTACTAGGGCCGGAATTTTGTCCAACACATCCCTGACCCGTGCCCCAGGGAGGCAGCAGACTTCCCTGTGAAGTGGGTCTGGATGGCATATTGGCCCCTCCACCCCCCTCGGTGGAGTCACCCACAACAATGACCCATCTGCTTTTCCCTTTGGAGCCAGTTGTGATGCTGGGTCCATGGTGACTTCATTTTTCTAACATTTCCGGCCTGGGTGTATCATTCTCCCCTCCAACAGCCAGTTCTTCCTGCAGGGCTTCATATCCGTTCTGCAAGGGTAACTGGGAAGGTGGGAGGGGATTCTCCTGCTTCCCTGAGCAGGGACCTGTTTCCATTCCCCCTCTTCTCTGCGATCCCCTCCTATTGCCTGGTGACAAGAGGGAAGGGGGTCCTCTGATTTGTGTGGGGCCTCAACCTGTTCCCTTTCCCTCAGGGAGTGGGTCCACCAGTCACTCTCCCTCTCACATTCCCTGATACTCCTCAACCTCCCCACTTCTTCCTTCAGCTCAGCCACCAGAATGAGCAGATCATTTACCTGTTCACATCTGACACAAGTGTTGTCTCCGCTGCCCTCCATCACAAGTGCCAGGCTCCAGCAGTCTCTGCAGCCAGAGGCCTGGACGCCCCTATGTTTGTGTGGGGCCTCTGTCTGGGTGCCCACAGTTTTTTTAACAGCAGCCTTTGACCGGGTAGCAGCCATGGCTGGATCTCTACACACAAGTGACACCTTGTGACTCAACAGTCAGTTGGGGTGCACACTAGTTGCTCTGTGCTCTGCAGGACTAGTCCCTGCCCTCCCGGAGGCTTCTTATAACCTGGTGGCTTGGTCGACCAGGGGAGGTGCTGGCTCCACCCCAGGCTCCCTCAGCAGCCCGCCCACCAGCTGGCAGCCCTCAGCACAGGCCGAGGGCTTTTGCCGGCTTCCAAAAGCCCCAAAAAGAGCTTTTTGTCAGCCCTTTTCGCTGCAGATCCCTTCCCCAACACAGTCTTACCTGCCCTGAAGCTGGTCTCCGTGGCAAAAATGCCCCAGAGAGGCATTGGTTTATTTATTGGAAATCTACTTTCTGTAATCATAAGAATTAATTTTACTGAAGAAAATTACTTTCTTCAACCTCCAAACCTGCATCTTCTTCACCTCCTGTTTAAAACAGGCTGGCCCTGTAGATCAGCTTTTCTTCTCCCTGCAAAGACTAACACCTGAGCAGTGGCACAGCATGGAGCACAGCCTTGACCTATTTCCCAGGGCAGATAAGCTTGTTTGAAAATCATGTGAAAAACAAAGGGAAAGGCATAAAACATGTGGGCTTTACAAGAGGGAGTTTCATGTTCAGGAATGGAAAACATTAAAAATTGTTTACAATGCTTTGCTAAAAAGATGCAGGTTTGGAGGTTGAAGAAAGTAATTTTCTTCAGTAAAATTAATTCTTATGATTACAGAAAGTAGATTTCCAATAAATAAACCAATGCCTCTCTGGGGATTAATAAAAATGGAAAAAAAAACCACACCAAAATCTGCCTCAGAAATTACTTTGTTCTCATTATGTTCAAAGCAGGTTAATCTCTCCCACATATTGTATAAAAGCCATACATTTTGCCGAGTCTTCCTGAATGCTATGGAACAACTTTCTGGGAACCAAATAAATCAGTCCAATCAGTACCACATAAGTCAGTCAGTTCTCCATCACCGGTAACAGGGAGAGGAGGATGTTGTGGATGCAGGCAAAGCAGCCAGCGAGCGCGGAGCCAGCCATACCATCTGGGGCAGCACGGGCTGGCTGCGGGGCTCAGAGCCTGGCCAATAACCCTGGCTCTTCCGAGCTGTCTCTGTGCTTTGCCCCATTGCTGGTGAGTCTCCCTGTGCTTGGATGAATGGGGGAACATGGCTCAGAGATCACTCTGCAGCAGCTGCTCTAGGTCTGGAAGCAACAGTCATATCTATTATTCAGATAATGGACAGTCTGCTAAAGACTAGAACAACCAGAAGGAGTGGTCTGTCAGCACTTTGAAATGGTTTTTCACTGTTGTGCTGTAACAAAAAGTTATTTTTGGAAGCCAGAATTTTACTCCTTACCTTTACCTGAAATGGATTTTCACTGCTGTGCTGTAATAAAAAGGGTTTTTTGAAGCCAGAATCTTACTGATACTTTTACCTGTTTGGTTGTAAGGACTGTGTAATACAGTTTTGTTATATTTGTGCTCACCCCAAACTATCTTCTGTTTAAAAAGAAAGATATTTATATAATAGATAAATAAAACCAAAAATGGCAGTAAACAGATAAATTATAAATGAGATTTAATCATTAATATTCACTCAACTAAATGGATCTGTACCCTGAGAACATCATTATTTGGTGTTCAGCATTTGTATATGAAAGTTTTTTATTTACTTGTGTATTTGTGCCTGCAGACCCCAGCTGAGCTGTGGGGTTTTTACTGCCCTAGGGAATGAATAAAGACACAGAAAAAGACAATGTGTCTCTCAGGGAGGTTACAGCCTAAGAAATTACATCAAGTGCAGAACAGAGGTGCCCAGTACGCTCTCGTGCCTTTCCAGCATAGGAAGAGTAGCTAAGAATTTAGCTGAAAAACAGCATGAAGCTTTCAAAAAGCATCCAGTATGCCATGGGGTGCATTTTTGCAAGACAACTGTCCACAGAAACCGGTAGCAACCAGGGGAACAAATTACAACCACAACACCTCTGCAGGTCTGCCCCACATCCCGTGCACAGGACTTGTTGCAGAGGAGAGCAGGGTCTCACCTGGCTCTGTGGCCAGATGAGAGTATGGACGATGCTGTAAAAGTTAAACAGAGATATGATTTCTCATGGAAGTCACAGTTACTGATGTAAGTCGAAATACGTCAATGATTGTCTTGCAGGCATTTGGAGAAAGTAAATGACTCAGATGACTTTATTTTCCTGAAATGGCCTTTCTCATCCCAAGTAAATATGTACCATTTTATAAAAGTTATACCTGGCCAGTACTTTCAGTTAAATTTGTTTCATACCATTACGTTCATGGCTTCGCCTTCTGAGTAAAATAGGTCTTTTCCTTTCTAAGCCGCAGTTTACACATTATTGTATTTATGTTTAAATCCAGTTCTGCTGGCATTCTGTTAAATGCTACATGAAATGAGCATAAACAAGAATCAACATCAAGGGTTTTTCTTGACCATTTAAATAGTATTTCTAGGTAGCTTTGCCAAAATTGTCAGCAACTCCCTATTCAGTAACTTTGAAATTGCGAAAGTATCATAAAGGCAGCATTATCACAGACATAAATGGTCTCAAAAATGGCACAATGCAGAAAAACTAATCGAAATATAATTCCAAATTTCTGGATACTTGTCCATTCAAACTCTGAAAGTCCAAAAACTCAAAAGCTTATGCTAGTATCTAAATTCAGAATGCTACCCAAGAGAATAATAGTCTTCTCCAATGCTTCTATTTGCACAGACATTTTGCGAATATAAACCAGTTTTCCACCTCTATGTTTTTAGCATTACTTTTTAAACAACACAAAATGGGAAGTAAAAATAGCCCTGGCTCCATTATGCAGCAAATGTAGTCAGACCTTTAACTTCAGCATGACACTATAACAGAAGCTGTCCACCAGTGTCCCCACACAGCCCTTTTTGCACAATCAAGCTTAAATTAGTAAAGACATATGATGCATTAAGCCATGCACATTACACTGCTCAGGCTTGAAAGTGCCTAATGTTGAGTAAAGTTTCCCACCAGCTGTTTTTGTGTTATTTGTTTTGTGCTCTCATTTGAACTATTACATAATGTGTTGAAATGAAAAATTGGCACATAGAGGTATAACGGTTTGTTTTGTAGAGAAAAAGCAGTGTATCATTTGATCTCATAGATACAGAATAAAACAGATCTTTAATTCAAAATGAAAAACAAAGACGGATATGGTAAATGACGTTATAGCACCATGACTTTCAGGAAGTATTCTTATACTGTGAAAACCGGCCTTCATCATATCAGTGTCATAATTAATGATATACCTAAATCAACATTCATCTGCCTGAATTATTGTAGCCTAAAGTTATTTTGTGCATGACTTACTGCAACGTATGAAAAGGAGAGCAGAAAAATGATAACTGACATGTTGCATACCATTTTTGATTCCAAAGATATCCAGTGAATTGATACAAAATGTATGTAATATTGAATCAGATAGATTAAATGAGTGTCCGTGCACACACAGACAGGATTTTTTTCAACAGCATTAACATTTTCCCATTGCATACTTGTGCACACATGGAAATGTGATCTCCTCTGAGACAGAAAAGGGAAGCATAACGATTAGAATGCATGACAAGTGCCCCAGTCATTAGGCTCTCACTGAGTTATTACAGAAATGGGCTGCAGTACGACCAGCTGATTTTGAAAACTGTGGTGGTGTTTGGGGAAAGGGCTGAATGTCTCCTTCCAAAAGAAAACTTGGAGTTAAGATAGCATAAGTCCATTAAGCTTCTGGGAAAGAGTTAAGTCTTACCTCTCTTTTCCGTGAACTACCTTAAGGGGGTTCCTCCTCACTATGCCGGCTTCTGTGGGTCCCCCTTCTTTGTCTGCAGTGTAAAGGGAACATCAGTGTCTGACCTCAGTGTTGCGAAATTCACTAGTAGCCCAACCTTATGCGGTAGCAGACTTTCACATCAGAAGGGGGTCGCTACACAACTCATCCATGCCATAAACAATGCAACTCCTACAGTGGTCCAACCATAAAAGATGAAAACATAATGTTCAGTTGGCAGTACTTGAGCCTTTCATCAGGAAGACACGGGAGTTTTAAGCCTTTGGTCACTGCACTGGGACTTTCACCACTGTATACTTTCATTATTTTAATCTCCATGGGAGACAGATTACATGTAGGATGAAAACCAAACCTATTTTTAATAAGAGGTAAGTCCAAGAGCTAGGACCTTTAGTGAGTAGAAAGGCCTAAGGGGATGGAGCTGCCTTGATAAATCAATCTTACCATGTGCCAAGTGAAAAAATAACTTTTTTTTTTTTCCAGTGCTGCCTAATCTTAGCATATATGTTTTGCCTGGAGGTAAATGGGAGCTTAGTCTCAGAGTCTAACCCTTGGTGCATATAGGTAACATGGGCTTTTGGGACAGGGAGAGGCAAAGTCATCCAGAAGGTACAGTGGGGCTTAACTTAAGCGCAAAGCAAGTTGATTGGGACCCTTGGAGCTGGGTACCCCACTGGCAGCATAGCAGGGACAGGAAAGATGAATTCGCTGCCCATTCACACTCACCTGAGCATAGGTTTTAAAGTGAAACAAAACCAGTGGTTTCATTTCCCTCCCTCCCAGATAAGGAGCCCAAATGATCTGTGTGGTCCATATTAGCATGTAGTGATACCAATCTTCAGTATAGCTACTAATAGTCATCAGCGGGAAGCATGCATTCAGGCCCAAAGGTGGAAAATTATCCAAGTGGAGACTATCTATAACCTCATATCCAGGGAGTTATATTTTGTTTCAAGTCTGTGAGCACCGGTGGGGGTGAGAACACTCAGAATCAGGCAGAGGGAGATGACACTTTTTTAAAATAAAGAGGTCGGAAATTCTTCAACATCAGTTTCTATGTACTCAACACCCTCTTTTCTATTTTTAAGCAGCAGCCAGGCAGGCACTTTTACTGGTAACACGTCCACAGAGGTTTCCTTGGCATCCCTCAAATCCTGGCAGCATTATTGTATCTGAATGCTGCGCTTTTCCATCAATGGACAAACTGCTCTGTTTCCACTCCTTGTAATTTTACACGCTCAGAAGACACTTTTGTTGACTGACAGACATCCCTTTCTTCTTCTCCTTCCTTTTACTGCACTGGGATTGGAAGCCTGCACCTCATGAGGGTTAATATTTCTGATTTTCCCACTTACACAATTAAAAAGGAGTCCCATGGAAGAACAACTTTAGGCAAGGGAAGACTAGTTTAAAAATACAAAATCCCAGGGAAGAGGAATGTGGAGAAGTACTTCAGCACCTTAGTTTAAATTCAGCCCTGTAAAAGCTCACATGAAATATTCATACTTTAATGTCCACAAAGTAGTTTAATCTGATCTGCAGAATCACAACTCTGGCAGTATAATATGTCCCATGGCCTTACAAAATGCTGAAGTGAGCAGAGTATGTCCACATTCCTCTGCAAGAAAAATTCTGACCTGCAGGCTCTGATGCAAAACACTCACTAAACACCCTGTATAACTATTTAATATATGTGCCCTCTGGAAACGCTGAAGGCTTTTCTCCTTAGGTGTCTGTCTCTGATCCTAGCAACGGACACTGTTTCTTTGTTCAGTGACCTTAGGAGCAGAAGCGCTAAGATCCGGAAAAATTGCTAGCAGCATCACAGTCTTTAGTGAAGGCCAGTGATTCTCCAGATTTCACCCTAAACATAATTATATGGAGAAATCCAACTGCAGAACTTTTGGGTTCCTCAAAACACTTCGTCTGTCATCACTCCATTGAACCGACACTATTTATTTGCTTTCAAAAGCAACCCTAATTGATTTATCTGTTGCTCGGAATAACACCGTGATAAATAAATTATCGCTTAAACACAATGGATTACTAACATTTCCTTTTCTAATTATATTTATGACATATTACTAGGTCTTGCTTCGTTTAAAAGCTTACATATGTTTTCCTCATCCCTGTAATCTAATCTAAGGTGCAAAGCCTGGATTTGTGCCAGTAAACCCCTTTGTTAATATACTGCTGCACTAGCAGAGTCCATCTGGAGTTACTGTTCTGCTTGATGTCACATGGCAGATCCTACCTGCATGGAAGATGAAAGGACATTCAAGGCACGTATCTAGGGATGACAGTTTTCTTTGTGATGAACCACAGAGTCACAGCTTGTTAAGTAAGACTGTGGCAGTGATAAAAGACAAAGCCATCATTTTATAGCAGAATATGGCCTATCTGTACATGACAAGCCATGCTATCTCTGCTCACACATGCTGACATCTCATAATGCATTCTCCCAAGTGCCGGACAGAAATAGTCCCTGAAGACAGCACCACTAGAGAGTAATAGCATACTGCTTATCTAGGAGCAAATGAATGGAAAAAAACTGAAGTGCACAATGTGTCCCTATTAACATCACAGATAAAGGGAGCTTTCAGTTTAAAATATTTTCTGTTTTCATTAGAGGTTCAATAGGTTTAGAATCAAACAATAAGGACAATTAAGTTCCCTTCCTCTTAAATTATTTTGACTCTTTCGATTTGATTTTTTTTTTATGTTGAGGGTAAATATATGAAAATCTGTTGGGAACTCTCTTTTTTGGAGGGCTGTGTGTCCATACCATGTGTGCAGAGTCTTACGCTGTACTTAACATTCTTCACACTTCACAACTTCCCAGACTGTCCAAACACCACTAGCTGGTGCTCACAGGCTCCCAAGCTGCCCTGCAGGGTGAAAGTCCATGGGAATGTAGGTTATGGAGAGAGGTTAACTGCCGGGCACCTCCCAGAGCAGGTGGCAGAGGGCGACAGGGAGGGGACACTGTCAACAGAGGTGGCAGTAGGGAACTTGAGGCTGATACCTTGTTGGTGGGAATGGTAAGACCCAGTGGCTTCCTGGGAAGAAGGTAGAGAAGATCCCTGGGTAGATCAGGGAAGACGTATCAAGAAGGAAAAGATTTAGCTTGAAAGAACAGGGAAATATGTAAAAGGGCAACAAACCAACAGGGGAGCATAAGGAAAGAGAAAATCCCATTTGCCTCAAAGGGTACTTCTCAATTAAGTCAGGCCCTCCTCTTGGTTTCAGCCCAAGCCTTTTTATAGTCCACACACAAAAGTTTTAATGATATATTGACCCTGCTATTGGTAGAAATTGCAAGGCACCTGAATCTGGGCAGAAATTAACCCTCCTGCCCTAGTGATCCATGTGAAAACTCCTGGCTTCCTACACTCCTACAAGGACAGAGCAGCTCTCCTGCAAGTGCAGCTTACACTGGGGGAAAACCAGTGTGACAAAATAAAAAAAATAAAGAGATATTCCCGGAGATAATCCTGGGTGGCTGTGAAATTAGTGATGATGCCAAATCTGATGCAACTGCTGCTTATCGAGATGCCGTAAATGGGGTTAACAGGGGTGTTCAGCACGAGTACCAATCACATGGGCTAACCTGAGAAGTATGCCTAGTGCTGTTGTACATTTGAGACACACTGGCCGCATTGGCTGGGGGTTGTAAGTCTTCAGAAGTGACACTGAAAACCTGTCTGCCACTCTCCTCTCGAGTTGCGTGGTGCACACATCTCCTGCAATCATCCCCTGCGCTGAATCCTTCCATCTAGCACAGCCAAACATCCTGTTCGCTCTTGCACTGTAACGTACCTGCAAAGGTCACTGGTTAATCACATTCGAAATTTTCCTCAGTGACACCTACAAAATGTTGACAAAGGTTAAGCAGCCCATGTCTTAATACTGCTGCCTATCGTACTGACTAGCGTTTCCTGTTTGCACGTACCCTCCCCATCTGTTGACTGAATGTCTCTTGTCTTCACACATAAATGTTAAATTCTTTGGTATAGTTGTAATCTAAGTAAGCACAATGTACATTGACAGCAACATTAACCAAAGTATTCAATAGTAAGCCTATTGATGGCCCTTTGTATTGTTGTCATAGTTAGCTCAGCATTTCTCATTTGTGTCACAACTTTCATTATGTAGATTAATTGATTTTTTCACATAGTTGTAGGCATAATCAAATAGACACTTTTTCAAATTTACTCCTCTTCTGGGCTCTGGACTCTAAAACTGAGTACCTTTATCTCCATTTATATATTTACAGTATCTTCCTCACTTATCCTCCTGAACACTTCCCAAAGCATCCTCCTTCCATTCTTATTTTCATGCCTTCCTTTATGGGGCTTCTCAGACCTGGAACCCCTCTGTCCCTCCTACGATTTTGTATTGCAGGAATACCTCTCTGCTAAAGGAAACAGCAAAATTATATTCAAAGACAAAATGTTTCAGAAATAAACAACCCTAAAACATTTCAGGCATTTCACTTATTATTTGGCCATCATAGAATCATAGAATTCCAGGTTGGAAGGGACCTCAAGGATCATCTGGTACAACCTTTTTTGGCAAAAACTGAATCTTAAAAGTGTCCAATGTTGGGGAAGGTGTCCAACGTTGGGGGAAAATGTATATTTGAGTCATGCAGAACACATATACATGACATAATGGATGTGGTACATGGAGTTGTCATGATAACAGATTAGAAAGCTCACATAATACAGTGCTGCTGCATCTAGAGTCCCACAATCTCTTACACCTCGGCTAATAAATGATGTGTCTCAGCTTCATATGAGCGTGGACAGACAGCTTCCAGTTCCAGACCTACCACTGCTCCCCACTAATTTAAGATCTCCACTCCTTCACCGGTGCAGTACAGATACAACTATCGTTAGTCTCATGTAGGTCTCCATCCTGTAAAGTCTTATGTATGCATTTACCTGGCTATTGAGGATATGCAATGTTTTGTCTCTTCTAATTTTCCTATGGGTAATGGCCACGTTTTTGAAAGCTCTCAGTCCTGAAGTTGTGTGATTAAGTGAGAGTTCCAGTTTTCATTTGAAGAGAAACTCTTTAACCTTTAAAGAATGTTCAAAAATCTGAATCCATATAGAGAGAACTCACTTTCTTGTGAATTTTTCTTGTGATTCTTGTGATTTCCTGATTTTTTCACAATTTTTCAGCCATGCTAATGATTTTTGGATACCCTGTTCTTGAGGTTAGCTCTATTAAGTACTTTGTTGACTTGACGCAGACTGAATTTTTAGCTTGTAAACTCATTACAAAGATCATTTTTATTCACACATTCTGATCATAGGCATAAATTGCAAAAGTGTCTTCCAAACATTAAATTATCGAGAATATGAGTTTTTTGATAATACATTTTGAAGTGTTATAACTTGCCTGTTTTCTTCTAGCCAAGCCACCATATGATTTTGCAATTGGAATGGATACATTGTTTTACAAAGACAAACATCATTTTACCTGAATTTTTAGAGATTCATAAAATATAGTTAGCTTTTCTTTGGAGTTTTTAAGCTTTCTGCACACCATGGTTCCAGTCTGGATTACAAGTGCCAAAATGCCACAAAGACGACTGTTCCCTCAGTATTTTTGGCTTAGTGAGAGACAGAAAGCGCTGAAAAATTTGTTAGAAAAAAGGCCATAGTGAGAATTCCCACTCAGCTTTTAGAGCAAAAAGGCTGATTAAGCACAAAAGGCTCGGGGAAGTTTGTCAAATTGAACTGATTCTACAAACCTGCTGAATTTTGCTGAATGATTTAGTAAACTGATTGAATACTGTCTCACGTGCGATCGGTTTTAATAATTTTGGAAGGGCTTCATATATACTTAGAATGGGTTAACCTGAAGCCTAAATCTGCCCACAGTGACCTTTGCTGTTGGTGAGTATGGCCATGCAGAAAATACACCTGTTGATGACTGAACCCTGCCATTGCCATCATTGTTAGCTATACATTTGCTTATCTTATTAAGAAGCTCCTAAAGTTACAGAGGAGAGTGACAAAAGTTAGAGGGGTTTCCCATGCAAGGCAGGAGCTCCAAGCTCTTCCCATGGCTCTTGGTGATGCAGAGGCTGCCCCAGTGATCAGGTTTCACTCTGCCCAACACAGCACAGGATCTGGGGGTCTGAACTTGCCACACCTTCTGTGGCAGGGCACACAGAAGCGCTCTCTAATACCACAGCACTTTGTTGAACAAAGAGATGGGACGGAATAAAAGCATGTACTAGAAGCAGTGGAGGACTAGGGTTGGATGCTCAAATCAGTCTAATATTTCCTACTCTTCTGTCATTTCTCCATACAAGGTGTTTCAGATTCACTGCCAACCTGGAGCAGGAGCAATGCTGAATCTCAGGAAGACTTGCCGCATGCCCCAGGAGCAACCATTGGAATATATTTAAGGTGACTCTAAGTCATCCCTTTACCTCGATCCTGATCATGTAGGTTTTCTTTCCAAAGCATGTGTGAGTACTCCAAAATGTACACAAGGGTTTTTTTTACACAGCAACATTGATCAGAGTTTGTGAATTTGCAACACACTTGTTACTCATGTAGGCGCTCAATGCACAGTGAATGTGAGATAAACTCCTCCATGTCAAAAGCTAAGGTGTGAACTTACGGAGGCTTTTTGGAAGTGGAGTAAATTACTTCACACTTATTGCTAGCTAAGAGAATCCGCAAAAGGAATTAATATGGAGTAGCTTATGAGTTTTAAATTCACACTTCAAATTTTTTTCTTTATGGTGACTTTTCATTTAGAGAAGCATTCAGACATTTTGCTTCAGAGAGTCTTAGTTCAAAAAGTGCTTAGTCTTTTAAAAAATGTATTGTAGTGCTCCTGTATTTTCTTCTGCAATCCCTCTCTTTCATAAACTGAACTTTGCAGGTAATTCTTATACAAAATAACAGATAGAAACAATACATATATTCAGAGGTGATGAGACAGTTCTCTTGAAAAATAAATATAGTGTTAACACATATCATTGGCGTATGCTACAGACAATTGAAATACAAGGAAAGCTTAGTTTTAGTATATTAATAATACTGAAAGTCTTATGTAACTTGCATCTTGCCTGGCATCTTGCCTGGCTTCCAGCCTTTGATAAGTTCAGAACCAAGGGAATCTTGCCTCTTGAAAAGCAGAAGCTTCTGAAGCCAGCTCTCCCTGGCACACTGGGAAGAAAGCAGTAAGAGAAGCCGTTCCCACCAAATCCTGCTGTCATTCCAGATGCACAAGAATTTTTAAAAGCACACAGAGTAATTCATTTCAGTATGGACCTCAGGAGGTCTTTAGTTGAATCTCTTGCTCAAAGCAGGGTCAAATGTGTGATCAGACCAGGTTGCTCAGGATTTTATGCAGTTTGGTCTTGAGAGCCTCCAGGGATGAAGACTGCACAAAATCATATGCAAAGAAGCAGGCTTGTAGCCGTATTTTAAAATATTTTGTTCAAATTACCCCTTCTTTTGAAGTGCCCAAGGAGGTGGAGTGCTACTGAACTTGTCAACCTTTTTGATATGATATCTGCTGAAGCATAGGGGAAGTGAGGATGATTTCTTAGGGGAGGTGTCCTGGGCTAGAAAGCACAAGTACTGGTAAACTAGGTAAAAGAAGGCTCTTTCGGTCTTCAAAGGATGAACAAGAAGGTAGATTCATCACTTTCCACAAGGTTCTAATACAAAGCATTTTATCCAAAATTCCAAGCTTTTCACCTAGCAATAATCTTCCCGTAAAAACTAACTTCAATAGCCACAGATTTTGGTTAAAGATAAAAGATCAGCCAATCAGATAGAGCTCAATGACTTTAAGCAGAAAATAAGAAATAAAACACAGTAAGAAAATTACTTTGAATTTCTTGTGATTCTTTCTTTCAATTGCAGTGCTGTATTAGATTGCTATAGGTATGAATTCCTTTAAATATGATCACATTCAGCACAATTTGAGGGTTTATCTGAACACTGATCAACTAGTAGTCTTTTAAAAAAACTGCCTTTGCAAGTTCAGCTTCGTTACTCGATACCTGATTTTCCAAAGTGCTGAGGACCTGCAGCTCCCACTGGCTTCATTTGCAGTAACCGCAGTTACCTGGAAAATCAGGTCAGATCGTGCTCATACTCACGTGGCAAGGCCACAGTTTTCAGTGGGAAACTTTATATTTTGAAGACTAGGGTGTTTTTCACTTTGCAACACCTTCTGCTAAGAAGTGTCTATTTGTCCACAGCAGATGCTGGAGTCGTGCCCCTTTAAGCTGCCAACATCCCAGATCAGTTCCCAATCTCATCTAGTTAGAGGAGAACGAGGGCTGTCATGCTGGAAAATACCTCAAAAATAGGGGTCTGGTGCAGGCCTGACCCCAGCTTCCTGATCATTCCCTTCTGTAAGCCAATAGCAAGGAAAAATAAAATATGAACAGATGTTTCCTTCTGCCCTGCTCTGGCTTCTGGCCAGCCAGACTATCTGAGCAGGTGTAATATAAGCAGCCACCCTTTCTAGGGGTACAGACACTTATTCACAGGAACAGGCGGGAAGAAGGGAAAAAGGTAAAAGAACTAGGACTCTGAAAAGTACAATTTCTTCTTAGAGCTGCCTACAAAGTGACACGACTTTTCACCTATCCTTATGCAGGGGCACCATCTAAAAATCCATAATTGTGCTACATAATCTGAGGCACTTGGACAAATCAGGGTAACACCGAGAGGTCCTTGTTTCAGTGATTCTGCAGAGGATATCTGGAGATTAGGAAAATAATTATACATTGTAAAAAGAGTGTATGTGGCATTAATTGAGATTCTAAAATGCTAACAACGTCTGGGGCTAAAAAATGGTGTTATCCCAAATTCTCATTAATAGCATCCAATTACTGTCTGTGCTTATATAACTGTTCATCTCGCTATGTGGCCACTTATTGCTGAAGTCTGTTGCTGCTCAGCATAAATTGCACAGAGCACAGTGTGTAAAGGCACTAATGACATTTACTTAGCATTTTGCAGTACAAGGATAAACAAAAACATATTCTGAAACAAAATTAAAATCGGGGGGAGGGGTTATTCCAAGCAAATTTTGTTAATTTTGCATGTTGTAAAATTAGCTTTTATTTTTGTAGCAAAAACATATGACTCTCATGGGGTATAAAAGAAAGTAAATGTTTTCTGGTTTAAGTATGTAGTAAAAAAAAAAGGAAATTATCACATAAAACATACCATTAATTTCAGAGTGTTTTTTTCCCCTGAATGCTATACAAACAAGAAAACCTTACAGAGATAAACCAGAAAGCCTTATGGAGATCAAAGTGCTCATCATTAGAATATGGGAACTTTTACTGAGAGGTCTGTGTGTGGGCACTGACCAAACAAAATGTCAATGAGCCTCCGCTGATAAGAACGAGCAGAGATAAAGTAAGCAGAAAGATCTGTGAGTCAGTAAATACCGCAAACAAACAATCATAGCAGGTCAGGCAATTACCAGAAGAAGAAAACACCGGTAAATCCAGCAAATAAAATGTGATCCTTTCGTAAGCCATGGACATGAGAGGGAATGGCAGTAGACGAAGGCTGGAGTTCACAGGATATTAACCTTACTGGATGGAGGGCTGATGATTGCTGTTGCATCAAATCCAACAACCAACCTGTTTGTACAGCAAAATACCTATTTCCTTTGTAGAACGGAAAACAGAATGAGTAGTAAAACTACTGTGAGAACCAAGGAAGCAAAATCAATGAGCCAAAACATGAGGGAACAGTTGCAAACTGAAACAATAAACAGAAGAGTTATGAAAGACCAAAACCATAGACTAAAGCAGCAGGAGAAAAAAAGAATGGGCTGTAATGACTTCTGAGGGGATAGTTTTTCATTTCCTTTATGGTTAATGGCAAGATTTCATTGACCCCTGCTGCAGGAGAATCAGGCTTCTTAGGCAGAAACAAAAGCGGCTGAAAAAGGACAAAAAGTAGAACAAGTAGTGAAAGGATTCAGAATGAAAAAAAAAGCCGATAAATAATTCTTCCTCCATTATAGGCAGAATTTCTGCCTATGTTGTAAGGGAGATTTCAATTTGCTGTTAGCTACTGAAAAATAATAATTTAACAAGAAGTCACCACAGGGGTTTCTGTCATAAAGAACAAAACATCCAGCAACTCATTCTCACAATAACAGCAGTTCTTAATCCACAACACGCTGTCTGCGGTGTGAAAGTTCACAGCTGATCCTCAGCTCTTTGGAAGTGTTTGTGAAACACAAACTGCTTCCCAGAATCTGGCACATAAAGGCGATCCTAAGGAAACTGACACTAGGTGATATTTGCCAGCATTCAGCTTCGCTTCTGAAGTTATCTACGTAAGGAAAGGGAAAATGCCTCCTGATTTATGAAAATGAGCATGTATCTTGAGTAACAATAAATAGCCATGCTGAGATTTCTGGAAACAACCCAGACACTCAATTTTATTCAAAATATTTGTTTGATGAGCCCTGACAAAGTAATAACACAGTTTACTGCAATAAAAGCAGTATTCTAAAGTCAGAATTAAGCCTTGTAAATTAGCTACTATTCTGCTTTACCCAACAGAGCCTCAATACATAAATTCCGTCTTTTTTATCAAATATTCAACACGTGTCTCTCAATACGCGTATTAGCTTAAGAGGGATAATATGTTATATGCCATGTTCAACATGTGCTTGCAAACAACAGCTTTGTCAAAGTTGATTATTTTCTTGATAGAATGACAAAACCAATAGAGGGAAGGGAAGCAGCAGATTTAATATATTTAAATTTATAATATATTTACATTTAAATTTTAGAAAGCCCTTTAAAAATACCTCAGGAAGAGTTACACATAAAACAGCCTGAAAGGAAACAACATGAAAGGAATCTGATAGATTAAAGTCATAAGTGAGGGATCTCAGTATGGGTAACAGCATCAGAATAGCGTAAGAGTCTATCCAGGAAGGTACAACAAGATGGCATTTGCATTTTTCTTCTAAGGACCGAGAAAAACAATATTATTATGGCTATTTTAGCCACATATATAGCAAGGTATTTATATTGACCTAGAGAGAGAAGGCACCTATTAATAAAAAATAACAATTAAATTCAAAAATTACGAGTTAATAGTCTTAAGAAAAACAGTTTCAAAAATACATATGTCAGAAAAAGGAAAAATCTGTGAAGACAGACATTTTTGACAAGACTGAGTAACAATTCAAACATAAATTTTAGTGTAATACAGGGATAAAATAAACAAGTACATACTGCTCAATTTCTGTTAAATCTCAACGACAGATAGCTGTACAAAGGCATAAAATGCTCCAGAAAAAAACATCTAAACATGATCAAAGGCTCAAAAAGAAATAACCGATATGTAATGCTAGCTGAAACTTTCAGAAAAAAAAGAAAATATAAATCCAGAGAAGAACTTCAAAAGAAAAGAAAGAAAATGTTTCTAATATGAAATTCCCTTGTCCTTACAATTACCTTCTTAAAATCTGAGAAAATCTTAAAATCTAAGGAAAAATAAAATCGATACGGGTGAGGAGCTAGACTAACTTGAGGACAGAGGCTAACCACGTGGATACCAAATACACATTTGGGTATATAACGGACCCCCAAATTCACATATTGCTTCCCTTGGCTTCTGCACATAACAAGTCAGGGTAATTTCTAGATGCGCCGCCTGGAACGCCGCAGACGGCAGCACGGCAGTGTCTCCTTGGCCAGAGACCCTGGCACTCCTTTCCATGGGGCCGCACCAGAAGGTACAAGGGCTTCTCCTCTCTTTGCTGATGATGTAGCTGGTGGCCTGAATACGTGGTGAAAGCACTTTCCTTTGAGACAGAACCTGTGTGTTTAGTGCTCTCTGACTGAGGAAGAAACTGAACCCGGACCCTAATTTGTGAGCTGGTGACCTCTAGAATCTGATAGAAAAAGTGAACAGCGTCGTCATTTTCTCCTTTAACTTAAAGAAAGGCAGACTGCAGGAAGAGGCAGCCTGTTTCTGTAGATGTGCTCTTGGCATGCTGCAAAGAAACCTCTTAGGTTAAATCTCAGGGTAGATTGAAGCAAAGGAATGTCTCCTGCTGGGGTCCCAGTCGTATTTAGAAGGAAAATAAGTAATAAGATGACTACATAGGCATCATCTGGTCTGAGCATCCACAGAAGCACAAGTCTAGGTACTTAGGGATTTTAAGATGGAACAGGGAGTTCCTTATCGAATTTAGGCTCCCCAAAGGTTAAATAGTGGCTGAATGGATTTAGATAATTTGTATCTACCCAACTGTTCTCTTAGGTGCCTAAATCCTTTCCTGGATCTGGCCCAGGAGAAAGCAGAGTGTTGTGCAGTTAAGTGCTCTGCTTTTACAGAAAATCAATGCCTAACTCCCATTTTTTCATTTAGAAGATACTCTCCCAGCATTGGTATAGCTTGCCATCATACAACTAATTGGACACATTATAAATGCTTAAAGATATAGAAGGGCGTTAACAAGGAGGAAAACACAATTATTTAGTCTAGTACAAGAGAGTATGAAAATCAGAAGAAAATTCATGCCTGTAGGAATTATTTGAGGGTGAACTGCATTCAGGTGAGGAACAGTCTCCTTACTAAAATGGCAGAACCTTCAGCATTTACATTATTTAAAATGAGAGTAAACATGACACTGGTAAGTAGAAGAAACCCAGCATTCATGGGCAGGCTGATGTAGTGTGTCATCTCTTCCTCTAATTGATGTCACTATGAAATCAGCTCCCTTTTCTGTTTTGATTATATGATTTTGGAGCAATTAGTGATTATCAGAGAAGCCTGTGGGAACATGACCTGGCATGGGGCTGCTCTTTGCTTGCCAACAGCCACTGAATTATCAGTTTTTAGTCATTGGATCCAGGATGATAAATCCCTGCCTGAGACCTTCTGAAGTTAGTATTTTTCTCAGAAGTAAATAGAATAATGAACATAGAACTACACGAGGAAACAGCTTTTTGTAAAACAGTGATAAAGCCTATGAGACAATCAATAGCATAAATGCTTTAAAGGGAACATCCATTATCCAAGGGAGAGGAAATGCGGAGCTCCAATGTTCTTCAGAAACATTTCTTCATACCTTGGGAAGGTTTTACAGTCCTGCAGGTCGACCGCCAAGCACTAAACTATTCTTTGCTCAGAAGTTGGCGTTACACAGCTCAGGAAGCTCTGTCCTTTCTGCAGGGGCAGTGTTTCCCCCCATGGAAAGCAAATCACTGAGGTCTGGTTCACTAAGGAATTTCATTTTCCTTATTTCTCTGTGAGATGAAGGAGCAGCAGGAATTCTGGATCGGAGGTTCTGACTCCAGGAAAGAGATGTGACAATTAAGCACAGGACAGGAAAATTATCATGCAAACAGGGAAAGTCGCTCACCTCTGGAGATACATGTCCTTTTCTTCAGGGTAACTTCTTCCATTGAGGAAGTTATCTCATAGCCAGCCTGTCCAGCAAAGCAAATAAATTTTAGAATACATTTATATATTTAGATACGAAGACCGACAATAGTTGGCAGGCATTACATACAAAGTTGTCTGACCTATTCCACTCAAAATATCTTCCCTAACAAATAACAGTTTTAGAAAAAAAAATAAAAGGTTTTAGAAGTCATTCATGTTACTCACTTTTAATTTTTTCAACATTTTCTTCAACACATTTCACATTTTACATATTTTTAAAATCTTAATGTATTGAAAGCTTTAACTTTTTACTGAAATACGTGGGTTTTCATTAAATAAAAAGTTAAAATGTGGAATCTATACTGATAAAATAGAAAATGGAAAGAAAAATGGGAAATGGGTCAATCTTGAACTCCATGGAATGGAGAGAGCTTTAAAATGTCAGAACATCAGATGCATTTTGACAGGTAAACGTAGTTAACCATATCAGTAGTGAAAAGTTCATTGTATAGACTTCCAAAAAGATAAGCAAGCGAAAGAAACATAGACCTATTTTTCTCTTAAATTCTCTTTTTTTTAAGCCAAACTTACCTTTTTTTGGATCCTGACTCAGTCTTTTTGAAAGCATGGAGATGGGCAACCTGTGATCAGTCTGCATTTCAGATGTAGAGTTCACTGTGACCCCGATAATAAATTATTTAAATCAAAATCACTTCCCTTTGCAAAAGATCTTAGGAACCTGGTGAATACAAGCCTACACAGGAGCATTTTAAAGTTTCTATTTATTCTCATGACAGCAAAGTCTTTAAAAACCACTGAATAATAATAGTCCAAAATGTTGATTCTCTGTCCTTGTGTATCTATTATGTTAATAGTTTACTAAGCAGTATAAATTATGATATTTCCTTTGTAGACCCCACTAAAAGACATCAGAATCACTTCCAGAAGGAATACACATTCACTTTCAGACAAGGAGTATTTCACTTGAAAGTTACTGTATTAATTTTTCAGGTAACTACCAAGCTTCTAGAAGTAAAAAAAAATCAAGGATGTGTATAGCCCTCTTAACTGGGGTATCAGAAGGCTTCCTTATTTTTTAAATACATTCATTTTACTAATAGGAAACAGAGAATCATGGAAACATAACTGGCCTTTGGCTTCACTGGCTGCAGACAGCCGCGTGCAGGTCTGTCAAATCCGAAGCCAATGTCCTAAGACATCGCTTAAGAGACACCGCTGCAATACGAATGGGAGGGGGCACAGCAGCACAGCTGCTCCCCCCGTGTTATATATTGCGGGTTCTCCATTGGAAAAGCTGAGGCGTGATGGCTACGTCTTCTTCACCCATTCCATGCCATCTTTCTCGTTCTAAAGGCAGTGGTTATACTAAGCAGTCTCCTTCTCCTTAGAGGTAGAAGAGCGTTTGATGCAGCAGTGACTGGCAGACTACACAGTAAGTACACGCTGGAGATGAGTTACAGATAAAAGATTGAACACAACCTGTTTCTTGACCCCATCACATTTCTTTTGCAGCATTAATGGGAGGACGACTGAGATCTGTGCCTACAAACATTGCTGTTTTCTGCTCTGCCGTGCCATTAAGGAATAAAGATTTCCCCAAAAAAAATTTAGCCTGGTATAGATGACTTTCATTACCCCTCCTCCATTCTTAAAAAAATACTAAAAAAGACGAGGCAGCTGTCTATGAGGCCCCAAAGCAGCCATGGCTGCAGAAGCTCAACTCAGATGTTCCTGTGCTCTGAGGGCCAGTGCAGTTCGAGGCAATGAGAACATAAACTTCCTCCTGGAGAATGATCTATCTCTTCAGGAAGACTGTTGTCATCATAAGTGCATGACAGGTCCATACTTGTTTATTGCTGAATAAATGTGTTTCCTAATGAGTATTGGCTATATTACATAAATTTGCATGAATTCTGGCAATTCTGGCTTTGTGTTCACTGTATCATCACACATCTCATGACAGATATAAGATTCTGAGTAAAATACACATTATGTGAACTAGCGCCCTAGGAAGAAAGAGGCAAGAAAAAAAATAATCGCAGAGTTCTTTGGATTAGAAACAAAATATCTTGGGGTTTATATCTATACAAATGTTTTTATTTTTGTCTTCATGACTACAAATAGTTTATTCTATGTTAGTGATAACCAAGACCATTGAAAGATTTTTCATTATCTGTCAGAGATAGTCAAATAAAAATGTCCATTAATATAATCAGTAATTATGCCCCCATCAATCACTGAGTAAACTATTCATTTACATGTATTCACATAATTTATATGTTATCACACAGTTTTTCCCTGTTCCGTAAATCCACTACACATGATAGTCATTAAACAAAAAAAGAATCAAGATCTTTTTCTAGCAATCTCAGATAAATTATCTACAAATATTTGTTTAATTAACCAAGTCTGCTACCTGTCATGTCTCTGAGCAGATGTTAAGTATTCACCTGTCTCCCTTCCTAAGCAAATTAATATCTAGTTGCACAATTTTTTCTATGTGCCACAGTTACATGATTTTAATCTCACTTTCTTACCTGAGGTCAGGTAGTGGTTCAGAGCAGGTGACTTGCAGTCACATTTCTTTATTCTTATTCGAATAAACATTCTCCAACCATGAACAAAGAATCATTTTTGTTCTTTCCTTAGTTCTTTTCTAGCGTCATTGCCATTATAAATACCACTTGGAAGCATACCTTTCAAGGCAAAAAAAACCAGAAACTTGATCTGTTTAACTACTTTCTATCTGATGGGTTATTCACTTTCTCTGCTCAAAGGTGTTTAATAGGTGTTTTCCAACCAGCACTATTTTATCTCATATGCAGATCTTTAAAGAGTATGTCCTAAAATCTGTTTTCAAGCCTAAGACAATCACGGCTAGGCTGAGGTAGCTGGGGATACTCTGTGCTGTATTTCCAAATCTTAACCCAGGCAGCACCTCTTGCCATATTGGTGTGATAAAGGCAGAATGACTTCATCCTTTCCCATAAACGCATTGGCATTTTTATTCCTTCTAAAAGAATACAAACCCCCCTTTTTTGAGGCACTGGGGGAAGGAACAAGCATTTCTAGTTCTAACGCTTACCCCAAGCAACTACAGCAGCTCAGGGGGTCAGGGAAACACGAGGGCGGGTGATGAGGATTTTCCTGTTCTTGAAACACAGCAGAAAGTACCCTCCGTTGGGTTGGTAATAGCAGGGCTCCCCCGTGTCTTATTTTTTTAAGTAGCATAGTCGGTTTAAGTGTACATAACCTGGCATTCCTGCTAAAAGAGAAAGTTTTGTCCCCCACCATCTCTTTTTCTAGGTTGATTTCAACCTGGACTGTGAGTACATGAACACTTGTGCTGGCATACGGGAGTAGGCGGCACAGGAGCAAAACAAGGAGACAGAGATGGGAAAGGCCGGATTTTTTGGAAGCAAATATAATTAGTGTCAGCTTCTGAAGCCGTGATGTTAAAGTTAGTGCCCTAAGGCAGTGGTGCCCTGGAATCATCTCAGAGGTACTACGTAAAGCTGTCATCAAACTCAGTAATTAAGCTTTGCTTTGCTACATGAGAAAGAAATATTTATGCTGATTTAATGAAGGATGAGACACTTAAGTACTCTTAAAACAGTTACCAAATCTGATGATCATGCAAAAAATGTAAAATTGCTTTGCCTTAATCCAAAACTGGGTATTATAAAGATGCTATTGTAATGATCTGACTGGAATCGCTTAAGTTTCAGTAGAGACTCACAGATTTTATCTTCTGATGATTCGGATGGGGGGTGTATCCTTATGTATCTTAGGTCACTGACTTGTTTCAGTGTCTTTGTGAGAGTCAGCACAGTATCAGCTTTCATGTGGCCACATTTCCAAAGCTTTGTTTTTCAATAAAGGTGAAAGAATTGGGACACATATCTGAATAATAAAAACTGGCACAGCCCTGTTGAAGTCAGTGCATCCATGATCTTTTATTCCAGACAAGGATGCACTTTATAAAAATATTCTTTAAATACCTTGTGAAGTTCAGGGATTTAAAGTTGTAAGAAATGGATTTTCTGTCAAATTGGGTGGCCACAGAAGAGATAAAAGCATGAATAATGCTTATAATCCCTTTAAATCCCTAATCAGTCACAGTTTTCAATTGATTGTTACGGTCTTGGACATTTCAGCAGTATCTGACACCACTGAATAACACTGAGTTGCTTAGAGCTTATGCGAGATACAAAAAGTCACTTTATTTATTTACCTGCCCATGTGCATGATGTTCCTTACGGCAATTTGTATTCTTTTTTTCACCGTATTCTTTTCACGTACCCAAGGAATGCCCTTTTTGTCTGTTTTTATCCAGTGTTTCTATGCTTCCTTTGTGTGAAATACTGTAACTGCAGTTTGGCTTTCACATATTCAATTGCCACACATTCATTTTGTGATCAAAGTTGAAGTCTATTTATTTTGCCTATATCTTTAATCTAATACTAGCTAATATTTAACTCTACAGGTTAGATAAAACTTTCCTGATTAATGTTGTGTCACTATGACAAAATTCAGATGATAATTAGGGAATATGCCTTTAGAAGGAGTCTCTTATTCGTATTCCACTTTACTATTTATAATGGTATTTTCATAGTGATTAGCATGATTTAGCTGAAAGCTCCTTGTGAACGCTTAGTTTTCTAATTGAAAATTGAGTATTTGATCCATTTCTTTAAGACTGTTTATAGAATAAAATGGAATCAACGCCACGCAACAGCATTTTCATAGGCCCAAATGTTTGTACTCTTTACATAGTAATGTATAACAATATGTTATGAATAATTTTCAAATTCTTGTCTATTTAAATACCAAATGATTTGTCTATTCAGAAATAAAAAAAAAAAAGGAGAAGAAATTATTTTCCAATTTGCTCTACACTGATATGAACCAAGAACCAAGGCAGTACTGACATAAAAAAGAGAAGAAATATGGGTCATAAATAAATACATGGCAACAAGTACCTGAAAGTTATAATTTATGTTTATCCAAGGAAGTAGTAGAAATAACCTGGTTAGCACTATCAGCTTGTTGGGTTTTTTCCCTTGGCAATTTAAATAATGAGAATAATGACATGAAATCTAAAATATGCACACCCTACACAGCAGTACCCTTCTTGTTGCTGCTATTTGTTTAGTAAGTCTATTCACAAGCAAGACGAATAGAAAAATCAAACTCTTCACATTCCCTGTTTATTCATTTCTGTTTATTTCTAATGCCTTTGGATGGTGACTGACTGAATTGCTGATTGCCTTGCTTTTAAGTGCAGATCCTTTGCACTTATTCCAAAATGTTAAATTATCACTGCTTGGTTTCTTTTCAGGTTGCTGGGTACGTGCCATTTAAGAATGTAAACACCCAGCAGACATGATGTAAACATGCAAGGATTTTAGTCAACACGCTCTTTCGGATTCCCTTCACATTAGCAAGGACAGCACAGACAACTGCCAGCTCCAGTTGTTTAGATCTTTTAAAATCTGTGACACATATGCAGGAAAACTATGTTTCTCTTTAAATAAACATTTCCTGTTAGAGCTTTCTTACCCAGACTTGCATAGCACATTTATTTCCCTGGGTCATTTTCCATTTTACAGTAAATAGATTATAGCAACAGCATAGCAATCTGATAGCAGCTTTTCCCTCCATCAATAGTATTTGGATTTCCCTCCATCAATAGTATCGTATCAGCAATAGTGTGGCCAGCAGGACGAGGGAAGTGATCGTCCCCCTGTACTCAGCACTGGTGAGGCCCCACCTCGAGTGCTGTGTCCAGTTTTGGGCCCCTCACTACAAGAAAGACACTGAGGTGCTGGAGTGCATCCAGAGAAGGGCAACAGAGATGGTGAAGTGTCTGGAGCACAAGTCTCATGAGGGGCGGCTGAGGGAACTGGGGTTGTTCAGCCTGGAGAAAAGGAGGCTGAGGGGAGACCTCATCGCTCTCTACAACTACCTGAAAGGAGGTTGCAGCGAGGTGGGCATTGGTCTCTTCTCCCAAGTAACAGGTGACAGGACAAGAGGAAATGGCCTCAAGTTACGCCAGGGGAGGTTTAGACTGGATATTAGGAAAAATTTCTTGTCAAGCACTAGAACAGGCTGCCCAGGGAAGTGGTTGAGTGACCATCCCTGGAGGTATTTAAAAGACTTGTAGTTGTGGTGCTTAGGCACATGGTTGGACTTTATGATTTTTAAGGTCTCTTCCAACCTAAACAATTCTATGATTCTATGATTCTGTGATTTCTATTTAAAGATGAGGATTGAAAATCAGTATTGAAGGTACATGCTCTCTCTTTTCAGGTTAGTCAGTGTACCTGGACATAACCCATCATCTCTGTTAGTTTAGTAAAGCTGAGTGTAAAATTCAAGAAAAACCTGGCACTAAGTCTTTTCAATTAAATCTCTGCTGCTCTGCAGGTGTGGCTCTGAGGCTGCGTGTGCTTAAAGACAGCTCTACAGTCTGACCATATTACTTACCTACAGCAATGCTGTTGGCACCAGCACTGTGGGTCTAACTGGTAACTATGGAGAGGGTCATTCCCACTGTATCTTGAGAAGACAAGGATCTTCCATGACACTGTTGAGCTTGAGTCATCATTCCAAGGCAAAAATCTAACTGAAGTAGACTGAAAAGAAGGACTCACTTGAAGCTGCTGCCTCCATTCAGCTTGCTTGAGCCCTAGATGTCCCTGGAAGGCAAAGCTGGTGTTCTTGCTATCACACTTCTTTTGCCTCTCTTTTCTGTTGCACTTTCTTATTCTCCTGCTTTGTCCTTGAGTTCTCCGCTAGAAAAACAAAGCTCAGTTAAGCTGGTTAACAGGTATGGGTACACGTCTGTATCTGCATTGGTTAACAGTATGGCAGTAAACTACTCCAGAATGAGTTGGTACCAAGACCAGAAAGTGAAGGAAACTTCCTTTCCTTCTAGGAAGGTAAATTTTCATCCAAAGAAATGAAAGAATAAGTATATGAATCTCAAAATGTAACCGTCATGCCTGTGTTATATTATTATTATTATTATTATTATTATTATTATTATTATTATTATTATTATTATTATTATTACAATTTTTTAAAATTCCCAATTTGCTGCACTTCTCAGCATTGGAATACAGAAACCTACCACAGTTATTAACTTGTTAAATGGAGACCTACCAAAAAATACATACAAAGTGCAATTACTATCATAAGATACACTGGAGTGCAGTTTAATTTCTCTGACAAAATTTCACATTCAGTTTCCTGACATTCTTGACTGATTGATTTAAGCAATGTAGCCTAATTTAAGAGATTAAGAGATTCTATTCTACTATTGTAAGAGAGGGTATTTAGGTTCCAGACCTGTGAAGATTTATGCACATATTGCACTTCAAGTTATGATTTAAGTGTAGGTTATTTAAAGTTAAATTTGGGTCTGGGAGGCTGTAGGACTCAGTGGGAACTTGTAGTGTAATCTACATGAAATATCTGGGAGTAGCACTTAAATAAAAATGAACAGTTTATTTTGGTATGAAAAACTGAAAAAAATCATCAAAGGGATGAACTGATACAGCTGATAGGCCTTCGTAGCCAGTGGAAGCCCCTATAAATCAGTTATGAACTCGAGTAGTAAACCAGGGCAGGAGAATATTTATGTTGGTTTCAGTCTTTTTCTTTCTGTTCTGCAAATAAAGAGAAAATGTAAACTGGAGTTCATAAACTGTCCTCGAGATAGATTGATTCTTTTGTCAGTAGGACACATTAGGGCCTGTTGACTCAGGCAAAGGTTTACATGAGGGATAGAACTCTCTACTGTGGCCAGGTGTACATGCCTAGCACATGACTATGTGCAAAAGGTGAGGGGAAAACATACAAAGCTGGCGAAGCTCAAATGAATAGATCTGTGATCCGTGACCTTCAGTAGCTGCCACAGGCCTTCATGAATGATTTCTGATGAACACAGAGTTCAGAGTAATTACATTCTTGTAGATTACTTGTTCTTGTGATCATAATTAAAGGTACTTTGGCATTCAAGGATTAATTACTGTGTAACTTGCAGGTTTTTTGCTTTTATGATTGTCGTGGTTTAACCCCAGCCAGTAACTAAGCACCACGCAGCCACTTGCTCACTCCCCCTGGGGATGGGGGAGAGAATTGGAAAAGTAAAAGTGAGAAAACTATCAGGGTGAGATAAAGACAGTTAAATAAGTAAAGCAAAAGCTGCACGCAAGCAAAGCAAAACCAGGAATTCATTCACTGCTTCCCATTGGCAGGCAGGTGTTCAGCCATCCCCAGGAAAGCAGGGCTCCATCACACCTAACAGTTACTTAGGAAGACAAATGCCTTAACTGCAAATGTCCCCCTCCTTCCTTCTTCTTCCCCCAGCTTCATATGCTGACCATGACATCACATGGTATGGAATATCCCTTTGGTCAGTCGGGGTCAGCTCTCCCAGTTGTGTCCCTCCCAGCTTCTTGTGCCCTCCCAGCCTGCTCGCTGGTGGGGTGGGGTGAGGAGCAGAAAAGGCCTTGACTCTGTGTAAGCGCTGCTCAGCAATAGCTAACGCATCCCTCTATTATTAACACTGTTTCCAGCACAAATACAAAACATGCCCCCATACCAGTTACTATGAAGAAAATTAATTCTATCCCAGCCAAAACCAGCACAACAATAGTCAGGTTGGAAGCAAATACAAATATAATAGTGACATTGTGATCAGAGGGATACTGAATATCCATGTTACTATGTGTCCAAAGTGGGCAGAATTTACACAGAAAGTACCGTCCTTGAGGAAGACATCTGTATCTAATTATAATGTTCCATGTTCGGGCTGCAGAGGTAGAGGACTGCGGCTGCTCTTAATAACCTGCTTATTTGTTTCAAGTAATTGCAAAACAAAACATCACAATGGCAGCAAATTGAATCTGTACTTAGTCTATATGAAAAAAATGAATAAAACCAGAACTTTCAGGTCTTATTAGGCATTTTTGTCAGCCTCTTACTGCCACGTCAGATGGGTTCTTTCACTTTTTCCTCCATCTCATTTTAAAGATGGAATTAGAATTCCCTTGGAACAGAGAATGATTTTATTACATTTGTTCAGCACCTAACAAGTAGGTGTCTAAACATTGCTACCAAGATCCCCGGTAAAACTGGCTGGTGCTTTACTATTAGAAGGCAAAGTTTTTAGAAACTGGGCTAGATGTCAGAAATCTTACTTTGCGTGAACCCAGATGCCTAATTACTGTTGTAGGCTAAAAGAAAACAGTTTTGGTATCTTTTTATTAACTTGAGTGTGTGTAAACCCATTCATCTCTAATCCCATGGCACCTTTTCATTTCACCCGAGGATCAGGCAACAATTTTTCCCCTTTATGACCCCAATTCTGTATCATATGGCAGTATTGACCTCAGTGGAATTACTCTTAATTCCCAGAGCTCTCTAGAGAGAAAGAGTATAATCAGGTCCCTTAAAAATTACTAGAAGTGGGAGAGTAATGTACGTTTTAATGTTGCTGATCTGCTGCATTGAAATGTTTTAGTAGCAGTAGATTGCAGGGAAGTCTACTGTCATGTGCTGCTTATGTTTGAGGCATTATTCTGACTAAAGCACATGTTTGCTGAGGATTTTGTTAGTAGGGAAATAGAAGTTACACTAATATATTTTTAAAAAAGCAGGATAGTGTTTAAGAAAAAGAATGAGAAAATTGCGATCAAGGAAGTCATGTGAATACCTCCCATCCAAAAATAAACACAGTCTGCAAAAGGCTACACGAACACAAGCTAGACAAAAAGTGGAATGGCACTTGTGAGAATCTGACTGACATATCAAACCCACGGCCAGAGGGGGAGAAGAGGGATATTTATCCATGGGAAGTTAAGAGTTACAGAGAGATTTATAATAGGTTAAGATCCCCTGAAAAAAGGCACATGTGTTTCCTCTTCTTTTATGAAAATCCTGTTGTACAATTTTCTTTCGTTTTACTGAATCAGTTTCACAGTAATTTAGCTAATAGAAACAAAGGAAAAAAAATGATCATTAAATCCGAATCTTTTGAAAAATCCGAAACAAAAAACCAAATCTTTTGATATCTTTCAAAAATTTCCTACCATTGAAGAATATCCTAAACACAGCTATCCCATCGAATGTGATTTGCACAGGAAACACAGAAACTATAGAGAGACATTATACAGCATAGAGAGTAAAAAGGAAAGTAAAATAAGTTGTTTGGCTAGTAGGTGTCAAAGATAGCAGATGTTAAAAATGTCTTTTACTCACTAAACACAGAAGTGATTGCCAATTTGTTATTTATCCAGAGATTTAAAAGATTTTAAACGAGATAAGAAGTAAAATATAATTATTGGTAAAACTGATTATATATAATGCTATACATTTTTTTAATTCGATGTACTTTTAGGCAAAAATATTTTTTTTCTCCCCTAATCTAACTCCTTGTTTTCCTTTCATGTTCTCAAATAAGATATATTGGCTTGAACTAGATGTGCTGTTCGGCAGGGATTATCATATAGTACCATAATGCTTCCTGAGTTATTTTCACATAGGAAAAGCAGATGGTATTATAGCCAGGGCTCCACTACCTGATTATCACATCCCATGATCTCTCTCAAGTGTGAACTATTTCGGAAGGATTTCAATGCTGTATACGTGCTTAGGTTCGTAAATTGACAAAGTTTCCCAAGACCCACAGCTGTCCACTTTCTTGTGGGGTAAAAAAATACATGCCATTTTTTTGACTAAGCAGGTATGTTCTGCTAACTGGCATTAATTGCCTTGTCTGAAATTGACCCAAGAAAGTGTGTGCATGCAAACAGCAGCAGCAGCAGAAATTTCATCTTACTGTAAAACAGAATATTGATAATTACTATCTTTTTCTTTTCCTTTTTCACTTTCAGGGGTTCTTTCTGGCAGTAAAATGTTGACTAGAGGACCAACAGGACACACCATAACAGAGAAAACACAGTCCTGAGACTAATCAGGTCTAAAGCAAGCGACACAAATGAGACATTCATCTCAGAAGGTGCTGGATGGCAGAAGCTGGATCTTAAGCTAGTTCATGAGAACTGATACAAATAAATTGTTCCCTTAAGACTATTTAATCTTTTAAACATGACTATTCCAATTCCAATTATGAGGCGCACGCTTTGGCTGTCACTTCTCCACACGCCCATCTCCTTTGAGCATTGGCTCTTGCACCCACCTTCACTGCCTGTCATAGAAACTGAACTAGAACTAAGTTAGTTTATTGTCCTTTGTCAGAATTCATCAAGAGCAGCATTGTAATTTTTTTACTGTAAGATGGGGGAAGGCAAATTAAAGCTATAGAAGGCAGACAGTGCTCAATTGTTCCACGTAATAAGATCTGCCTAACACTTGCCATCTGCACAGTGATTCCACTAGTCCCTATCAAATTACATTTCATATAATAAAATTAAGACAAAATTAAATCAAACTCCTTGCGTCTTTATCTCTACAGCGGTTATTCAAATTACTCTGTTCACATGACTACTGGAAAGGAAAACATTTCAGTGCCGAGGATAGAGAGACCCAATAAAAAGGAAGAGGGAAGCCTGGTAACCAAGCAATGATGCCACAAACTTCCTCCTGTCAGAAGGATCAGCAAAGTTCCTGTGTTATGCCAGCACAAGGCAGCTATAGAATAAATAAAAGTCTTATGCCTGAATGTAAGGAAAGCATTACAGAATGGGAAATACTTTATGGCGGATTAACAAATACGACTGTAAAACATCTAAGTCTCATTAGTCAAAAGCAGTGCTGATACAAAGGAGCTCTGAGAGCCAGGAGAAATGAGGCTTCTGTCTAGATAGTTAAGAAAGAAGTACAAAGGGTACAAGCAAAGGCTGTGGGTTTATATTTAATGTTTAGTCTGAAAAGGTTTCAGATATCACAGACAAGTACCCTGATACTGTACATATGTATGACAGCCTTTTAAAATGTCAATCAATAATGTATCACTTATGGAACATCTCAAGCTTCAGGAATTATATTCATGCCATTGATAACTTCACTTAATGGTAGAAATGGATCCACGTGCTTCAGGGAGCCATACGAGGCCAGCACATAGATGTTATAGGCACAAAGCACAAGCAGTAGAATTTATACCTCATCTGCACATTCTGGATAATCAGAAACCAAGTCTCAGTATACTTGAAAATATCAGACATACCATCATCAGATCAGATGATAATACAGATGTGAGCCACCTCAGGAGGTATCTAGTGCAATTTCTTGCCCAAAGCAGTGTCAATGATGAGGTGTGAGACCAGGCTGTTCAGGGCTCGATCCACTTTGTTTTTGAGAACTTCCAATGAAGGGGACTGTGCAGCTTCTCTGGGCAATCATCACGTCTCTGTGGAATTCGCAGAGAAAGGACTCTTGCAGCACTAAACAGGATTGTATTTTTGTCCTACACTGAAGATATATTTGGCACCCCCTAGCCTCAAGGATGTATATTCCTAGACTGGGACCTTTGACATGGTCTGAAAATTGATGTTCACTTTCGAGTGAATCACAGCTGTCTTGACTTTTCAGGAGCGAGTGCAATGAAGTCATTATTTGAGATGATCGCAATTTCTCCCTCAGAATAGCCCTCTGATTTTGAATGTCCACTTCCCAAAATGTCAATATTCCCCAGAAAAAAAGTAATAATCTGTTTTACTAAGAAAAAATCAAAATGCCATTGGGAAATATTTCCTATCAATATTTAACATAACTTCATGGTTTTGGCTTTTTTCATGATAAATTAGGACTGTAGGTAAAAACAAGGCCTATGTTTTCATCAGTAGAGTTTTGCATCTGAATCTGACCCTAGCTCTGCCAGGATGTGGAAGTTCTGGAAGTCTACAGCCAGTTTGGATAGGCAGTCATCACAGTTGCAAATTGCTGTCCTAACTTGACCCAAGAACATGGTGGGCTTTTCAATCCCAGATGTGCTTTCTCTCCAACTATTGACCCAGCGCATGAGGAAAATGGGTAAATGAATATTTATCTAGCTCAAATGGCATGAAAATTAATTAACGTATGTTCATACTGATCTTTTTTTTTCTAGAGTTGGGAAACTAGGCTTTCAAAAACACCTGATTACCAAGCTGAAGTATAGTTTCTACGTGGCTACTTTGAGTGCTACAAAATATACAGAAGACCTCCTCTTTCAAAAAGCATACCAGAATAGTTTGGCTACTGTATTGTCAAAGTAAGTAGTATATAAATAGTAAAAACGATCGTAATCATCGACAGCATGACTATCTCTACTGTGATCTAATATGCACCCATTTTAAATAACTTAACAAAGAATGATAAACAGAAAAGATGCAAAATAAATGAATGAGAATGATGAGGAAATCTTTCTTATTTCTGAATATATTTTGGGGTATAGCAGTGCTGTTACTCTTCACAGGCAGAAAAGTTGACTTTCATCTGAAATTATTATTCATCCTGCCAAATAACTTGCACTGGGTGGTAGACAGGTGCTGGAAAACCTAGAAGGGGGGAGACTGACAACATATATCTTACTTGTATTGCAAGGAAATAGACATAATGGCAGTGATAGAAAATCCAGGAGAGATTATTTAAATAAATTCCATTTTAGGCAGCAAAAGACCTTTTCACAAAACAACATATGTCATTTCAGTAGCTCTTTCTGTCATCATAGATTATGAGCAAAACTCTCACTTGCCAAGTACCTGCAGTTCATATTGGCTTCAGCAGGGTTATTGAATAAAGTCCTTAGCACTGATGAAAAATCTTGCCATTCATTTGCAGCTGCATCAATATAATTCTGGAGATGCTGGCTTCAGACAGGCACCTGGGTTTGAAAATGTGGCCTATATTGCATGTATTTTATCTGCAGAGACAGCAGATCAGCTCATACACTACCTTTGTGGCAGAAAAGGCTGTTTCAGGATATGGGTATCTCTTCAAATGAATTAGACAAACACCAATTTTTGTAATATAATTGGCCATGATCTCGTGCTATGATATTATGAAAGGAAAGTGGGAATATTGAGAGAGAAATATGTGACCTGGATATTTGCAGTATATTGTTGACAGCAATGTGAACAACAACGCTGGTAAGTACAGTGTCAGGAATAATTATTCTATACGATTCTGCACTCCACACAGTTACAGAGAAATGTTGTTACTGTGAGAATAATACTGAAAAATTAAATGTGGAAAAATACAGTTGTAGGGAGAAAATATACATGCCAGGTGGAGAAAGCTTCGCCTACAGAACTGAGTGTTAGAATATGCTAATAATAAAATTGTTAATGACTAAGTGAGCGCAGTGTAGAAACTGCAGTTACCTTATTTAGATGAAGTGACTGTGTAAAGTATGTTAACAGAATGCAGAAAGTGCAAAGAAGGTATGGGACACTCAAAATGAAAAAGCATACTCTGCTTGCTGGGGCTTTCTGATTAACATAGAAACACAATGTACTACTACTAAGATATTTAGGAAAAAAAAAGTATCACCTTCGTCAAGCCAGTATGGAGCCATTTGCACTAAAGGCTCATACTATTTCGGTGGTGGTTTTTTTTCTGAGGGAAATAGGGATTTATTTGCTATGCTGCCTTCTGGGACACCATATAGAAATTTATCAAGGTTACTGCTCTCTGATTGAGGTCTACAAGGTCTTTGAGGATATATAACAATCATTCTTAGGAATAGTGGAAACATCATTCTTAGGAAACACTTAAGCTGGACTAAACATCTGAAACTGTATTTAGAGTTCGTGGAAGTAAAATTTTTCCCCGCTAAGCTGTTTGAATTTAATTTTGGCTGCTAAAGTCTACTGCAAGTTATAATTTCTGGCCAGTTTCAGTCTCTTCTCTTGTAGCCTTTGATCCTGGAATATGAAACTGTCTCTCTGCCTCTGTTCTTCATATCAGACAGGTAATTTCTGGTCCATTTATACTTCCATTCACCTGTTCTCTCTCTCCCTCCGTCTCTGAGGCTGAAAAAAATAGCTAACTATAACCAGTGGGTAAGAGTCAAGCAGGGAAGACAGCAAGCTGAAATCAATGGGAAACATGGCACGAAGGGTTCTACGTAGAAGGGAATGAGCTTTATCCAAAATTATAACAGATCAGTCCAAGGAAAGGAAGCAAACCAAAACCTATATTTATATAGGACAAAAAAAAATCTGCTAAGATTATTTGTACTGACAGAACACTGATGCCCAGAAGGAACCACTTTATATGCTTCAAAACTGTGTTTTATTAAACACAGTGAACCTGTGTTGCGAAGAAATTTATATATGATTATTGATTGAAAGCACATCCAATCTGATATTGTCCATAGGACATAAAAGGTCTCTCTGCCTCTTGGTCACTCTCAAGAAAAATGTCTAACAGGCACCAAGCTCCTTCCAAGCAGCTGCTCTCCCTTTCGCCCCTACAGCTGTTCAGCAACGCCTCACTGTCACTTGCTGCAGGGCAGAGGAAAGGAAAAGAGGAGCTCTGGCTACCCACTGCTCGCTAGGCTAGCAGCGTATGGAAATGCTATCAGTGCAGGAATTCAGCTGCTACGGCCTGATCCGAGGAAAAAGGCTGAGGAATGCAAATACCCTTCTTCATCTTGTGACCTCTCTGAAGTTAACCTCACCAGTAGAGAGGCACCGTGTCTACAGAGCTGCTCGGGAACAGTGTTTCCATTTAGTGAAAGATTTTGGTATGGCACGTTTTTATTTATTATTGCTTAGAAATGAAACAGTTTGAAATTTTCTGTGAAAGGAAATTGTGTCCGCACAGAACGTGCTGGAGCTGCACACCCTAGTTGAGGGTAGCTCACCTCATGGTTTTCTCAGGGGACACAAACCCTGTAACCCCGCTGCAGTTGAACTCGGAGGAACTTGAGCGAATTCAGAAACCTTGCAACCTCCGGAAGCTCTACACCGCTGCTCTACCTTTCATTGGTGTCAGGGTAAGAGCAAGGAACCACCATAAACCTGCTCCAAATACAAGGTGCACTTCTGCAGACATAGAAGAAGAAATCCAAACTACACGGTCTGCTCAAGGGAGAAGCTAAGAAAAGGAATGTAGTTCACCTGGCAGATGGCAGTCATATCACTTAACGTTTGAATACACTGTGGAGAAGGCAGTGGGAAGTCGGGTACAAAGAGAATTCATTTTAGAAATATATGGATCTAGTTAAATGAATAACCTACAGACCATAATTTTATTTTTTCATGCTCTAGCAATAAATACACACAGATCAGAATTTGCTCCTTTTTCCAGCTCACTCCATATGTGTTACACGTACACTTCTGAAGAGACCAAACTTAAGATATGTGATTTAGTCATAATAGTACTTACATGAACTATTATTCTAAAATATCAACACGGAATTTCTGTTATGATGGAAAATAGATTACAGACAATGCAAGTATTTATCTTCAATTACATTTCCCGCAGTACAGAATTAATCACAAATATATGGAACAGGGTACTGCTTTGGTATAACATTAAAATTGTTCTATATACAGTATGAGGAAAAGAATAAATTAATAGATGTTTCATGTCTTGCCTAATTATAATCAATGTTCCCTCTGGAATGACGGCTGCCAGAATGACGGACGTAACACTGTAATCTAGCTGGGAAAATCTTCGAGAGGCACAGCACATGCTGGGGTCATGTCTGTCACCCTTAATTGGCCAGAGGGGGTCAGCACGGAGTAGTCTGAGACACCCATTACTGGCCAAGAACCCAGGGAAACAAGATGAGTATCTAAATAATGTAAACCCCCAAAGCAAGAGCCCACACCAAAACCGTGGCTTAATATGAGGGAACAAAACCCTGTGGCGAGACAGTGAGATACTGAAAGAGTCTCTCAGAGGAAGAAGAGGAAGCCTCATTGCTTGAATAATTTAAATCCTAAATGAATAATACAAACACAAATATACTGAAGGGAATGATCCACTGGCAGGGCATCGAGTAGATGGAAGTAATGATGCTTTTTATAATTCTGTTTTCATGACCTGTACATACTAATTCCAAAAATGATCCTAAGTCATGAGTTTTTCAATCCCTAGACATTCTGACATAGCACATAACAGCAATGTATACTGTAGAATAACAAACTAAACTTTTTATGAATCCTTCCAGAAAAAGTTAAGTTGCCTGCTGTCTTGCTGTTTTGCCATGTGATGTTACCTTTATCAGCCTAGGAAATTTAGCTCACAGAAGTTCTGCTAGTATAGATTTTGCATTTATAATTCATATTCTTGTCATCAAATTACAGTCCCTCAGACAGAATTACATGTAAAATACACATCAAACAAAATACAAAATACATATAAGGTAACTTTTTGTGTGCTACTGAGCGGTTAAACTATCTGTAAAATTAACTAGAAATTTGTAATCACTTTTTATAGCATAATTTGGTGTGGACACTTCTTTTGTCCTTTTGTGATACTAAAATCTTTATATCCTTTTTCCCATTGAGATGTCTGAAGACCTGAATACTAACAAGAGCCATATGTAGACACAATGAAGAAGTAAACCTTAAGGCCAAATACAATAATCACATCTGTGCAATCTCATTGACATCAGTGGACTTGCCAGAAATAGAAGCCTTTTTTTAGAGAGCAAAAGTACAACACAAAATAACCATAATCAGACCTAATTCAAGGTGAATTTTGTAACAAGGATAATGAAGTATTCCCATTTTGTTATGTAGGTGACTGTGTGGCTGTAGGATTAGGAAAGACTTACTAGTCCTGGGGCATCAGCGCAGTGCAAGCAAAGACAAGTTATGGCTAGAAGGAGGCAGCTGTGGCAGCAGCAACTGCCACCACACACACCCTATGCCTCTCTCGGTAGCATCAGCAGAGATTTGCTTTATGGCTGCCCATGATGTTCAAGCAGCTGATTTCTGTCTTTTCCAACAGAGGTAATTTGGCAGTCTGTTGTCACAGGCAACTGCATACTTTGCCTGTGCCTAAAGCCCAGCCAGTCATAATCTAATTGATGATCATTTTTATTGTGAAGGATTAAAACAAAATCTAGAGCTATAACTGGAAATTTTGGAAAGACGTTAAACAGAAAAAAAGACAAGGAAGCAAGAGTGATAAAAACTAAAAGGTGATGATTAAGAGACATAAATCTGTCATGGAACCACAAAGGCCATCCTAGCATAAAGTGAGATTTGAAATAAAGTTTCAATATTTCACTTGACAGGTCTGAAGACACTCCCAGACACTCCCATACATGTATGAATAAATGACAGGACATACAGGATATACTTGGTAAGAGCAAAGCAGATATCCCATGCTAGCTGGAACAATGGGGGAAAAAAAGAACTATCAAGAACTATCAAGACTTAACACTATATTGCTCCAGTAAAAAAACTGTTCATTCAAATGGGAATGCACTAGTAAACTTCTGTCTACAGGAGGGCAAACTGTAGAGGGCAAACTGTAGAAGCACGACAATAATGAAATGGAAAACACAGGACCTTGAAAAATAACAACATATGGTTAAAGATTATTTAAGCTGGAAAAGGAAAGACATTTCTCTTAAGGAGAGTCTCCTGGAACATCAAAGGGTAAAAGGCATAGTCAAGTATGATGAGAATGCTGGACTAAAACTGCTTGTCTCCATTACATTTTTTTTCACAAAAAATATGATGGGAAATATGATTAGAGCCATTTCCCCAGAGTTAGCTTGTCTTAACAATAACAAGTTTAATTGCTAAATGCCAAGATGTTGAAACAGATCAATAACACATCTCCAGGTACATATTCCTCTAAATTCTCTTAGGGAACTTGAGAATGAAGCAGCTAAAATGCCGTCAAAAACCTTGAAATCGCTATTTCAACATCAGCTGCTAACCTTGAGGCCAGGGAATGCCATTTATAATTTTGCTGTAGAGCAGCAGGGTTCACTGGGGAGCTATTGCTGGGCTGTGGCGCCGTGAGGGGCAATGCCACAAGGGGGCAGAGGACAAGGGATCAGTCGTGCTGGATGGATTCTGGCTCCGGAGACACCCTCCCTCGGTATTTTGGTCTCTTACAGAGCTGGCAACTGTACAACTTTATAGATAAAACTTATATCTCCATGGCATTCTCCATTTCTTTCATCACACTACAGAGGCACATTTATGATGAATTCAAACTTTCCCACTTGCATGCATATTTTCCCAATCAAATGCAGATTCTTTCACATTACTTTCTATGTGTTAGTGGTAAATTGTCCAGTTTTAATATGTTTTCCTCTCGCACTTCTCTGACTATTGGCTTGCTACAGAGAATTATAAAGCATTATGTACAGTGAGTATTAAGCACTCCGGGACCAACAGATCATCCACAAGACGGCAGGGGTGTAAATCACTGAGATGAAAGATTTTCTGATGCCACCTATTGCTCACATAGTTTTTACATCCCATCATTCTTGTGAATTCATCCCCTACTAAAAAGTGGGTCTCAGATCTCGTCTTTCAGCAGCAGTTACCTTGTTTTGACTGGGGTTATTTTGATCAGGTTCTAAACTAACCATGGTGGGAAAAAAAAATGGACTCTGCTTAATGTATTTTCACATAATCAACATCAAACTCCTAGCTACCACCAGGAGACAGAACAGAAAAGGATTTCCAGTGTCATGGAGTTCTGGCCCCTGTGATTTCAGTTTTCAGGCAGGCATAGTCTGCCTCTCAAACTTAACATGAAAACACGGGGCTTTGGTGATATTTGAATTATCAAAATTCTTTCTTTTTTTCTTCTTTTTTTCTTTTTTTTTTTTCCCCTAGCCAGGCACATAAAGCACTGGACTCTGGACTCTGCTGGCCTGTAGTTGATCTAGTTTGCTACTAATTGTTGAATACTAGACACAAACACTGAACTGTTGTCCAGAACAGGTCACAATTTTATTGTGATTATTTTCTATTGCTGTTATAAAAACATCAAAATGCCATTGTTTTAATGTAAAAATGAGAACGAAATCACGGCTGGCCATTATGACTTGAGTAGATATTAGGTATTATATAAAGTGTTAAATATGCTCCTCTCACTTTATCTACACAGATTCTACTGCTATCTTTAGGAACTTGAGTACATTTTCAGGGCAATAAATGGGTGTTCTTGGTCAAAACAAAGAGCAGGAAGAGAAAAATCCTCATCCACTGTCCAAATGACATTAAAAGTGAGTAAAAATATTGTAAGAGTTTTATTCTCTAGTATTGATCAGTCACAAAAATGTTGTGCGTCTCCAAATATTATGATTACAAAGAATATATGGCTATTATTCCTTTGATTCATACCTTTGAGTATACAGATTACAACATTTGCTTCTGTAAATAAGCAACACTCACTTCCTAAGATTATGTACTTGATTACATACCAGTTAATGTAGCTGAGGCTTTGTAATTAGTATAGAGTCAATTACTACGCAGCCTTCTAAATACAATTTATGTATATATAAATGATATTTTCAGACATCATTTACAGTGTGTAAAGCCAGAGACTAAAGGAAATTAGTCCAGAAATGTATCCGCACAACCAACAGACTGTGTCCCCGTTCTGATAAATACAGAGGATGACACACGGTAACAGTGAAACAAAGGCCACACCTGAGAGAAACCCACGGGAATAAGGAAACACCTGTTTGTGTTGCGGAAGAACAGGTGGGAGGCGGTGGTTTGCCGGCTCAATATCCTGTGCTAGCTATTACAAAGAGCGCTGAGCAGGTGACACTCTTTTTTTTCGCTGTGAGTTTATTAAGAAGCCGCCGCTGCTTTGCACTACCCTGGAGATGCCTTTCCAGCACCGCATGGCTGCCCCCAGCTCCCTCGCCGTATCACCTCGCCGAGGTCCCCCGGTGCTCGCCGTGCCCGTGCTGAACGCACACCGTTTTGCCTGCTGCTGGGTAGCGCAGGAAGCCTTAATTACAGCCTGAAAATAATACTCCCTTCCCCGGGGAGCTTCCCGAGTTATTCCTGTGGGGTGGGAGAAGCTGCGAGGAGCGAGGCGGCGGGGAGGCGGCGCTCCCCGGGCCCGACCGCTGGATCCGGCGCCTCGGGCCGCGCCGGCGGGGCGGCTTCAGCACCACGGTCAGCTCCGAGCGGGCGGTGCGCCACGGCCCGGCCCCGCGTCCCCGACCCCGGCCCCGGACGGCGGGGCGGAGCCCGGTCCCGGGACGCGGCGCCCGCTCGGTCCCCGCCCCGGGCCGGCCGAGGTCTGCCTGCCGGAGCTCACACACACCCCCCGCCCCCGAGGGCACCCGGCGAGCGCTGCCCGCCGCCCTCTCGGCCCCCGAACGGAGGCTCGCACCTGCCCGCAACCGAGGAGCAGCGCCGGGGAGAGCCCCCCTCCGCCCCCCCCCCCGCGCTTCCTCGGCAGGAGGGGTGCGTGGGACGAGGGGAAGCCCCCGTCTGGGTCACGCTGCGGGAGGAGGGGGCGATCCCTTCCATCGGGGCGGGGAAGGATGCCGAGGGCTCCGGTGGTCCCTTCCCTCCCCGCCCCTCCCATCGCTCAAAATCGACCCCCACTCGCGCCTCCCCCACCCCCACCCCCCGCCCCCCCGACGGGGCGTGTACAAAGCTCCCTCCCTCCCCCGGCCCTGGCAGCGCCTGGGGCTCCCCAGCGGGCCACGCTCGGGGGCCGCGAAAGGGCCGGCGGTGCCGGGAGGGCGGAGAACCTGGGGCGGCCGGAGGTGACGGGTGCGTCCCCCCTCCCCGCCGCCGCCAGCGCTCTCGGTGCCAGCTGCCCCCCTGCAGCCGCAGCGGTGGGGGATGTGGCACGTCGCGGTGCTGCCGGGGTGTAGCTCATTCCTGATGCCGCTGTTTGTCGCTGAGTTTTGAAGAGATTTATTGGCTGGCTCTTGCGAAGCCACGCTTGAGTAATCCGAGCTGCTGCGCGCCGTGGTGAAGCCCGGAGGGGGGGAACGTCACTCCCTCTGGCAGCGGAGCAACATTAGTCTTCCAGCCCTCTAACCATCACTACAGCGTCGGAAACTGCCGGGTCACAGCCATTTGCTTTGGAAAATTGGCGATGTTTGGTGCTAGAGATCGATTACCCTTGTAATCTTCCCCCCCCCTCCTCCTGCTTACCCCACCCCTACCCGCCCCAGACAATAGCGTCCGAGCTCCTGCAGGAAAAAAATATAAAAGAAAGCAAGGAAAGAAAGAAAGAAAAAGAAAGAAACTGGGGGATGGATCTGACTCCGATAGGAAAAGCGTGTATCTAGAAGTGGTGCTAATGGGAAGAGATTTCCGAGCTCCAGAGGACGATGATTTGTCACAAAGGGTAGCTGGCTCGGTGGTTTGGGCTGGAGCCGTGTAGGAGATCCTTGGAGAAGTCATTGTGCACAGAAAACCGAAGACCTGTACAAACATGCCTGTTCGCAGAGGTCATGTGGCACCACAAAATACATTTTTGGGTACAATCATACGAAAATTTGAAGGGCAAAGTAAGTTCTCTCTTTCTATCTATTTTGCTACAGTAGTTTGATTCTGCTTGTGACTAAATGGACAGCAGCTCCAGACTATTTTAAGTTTTTAGCTTGGAAAGAAAACCCCAGAGGTAAGGAGGGGATCCCTGGCAGGAGTAACATTGTTTTTGATGTAGAATACAGATCACCGACTGGAATTATTTGGCTTTTTTTCCCCCGTTCCAAGGAATAGTTTTTATCTTCGACTGTATCCATATTGTACAGCTATAGAAGTTATATCTCTTACCTTCTTCTGAACTGGTGAGATGGCTCTAAAAGCAGAGTGTACAATCTTGCTTCCTGTGCAATGTTTAAAAAAATCAGCTAGATTTATTATTATTGTTGTTGTTGTTATTGTTATTATTAATTGTCTTTTCAAAATAAAGCAGAACAGTCAGACTTTGATTTAGAGGAAACAGATAATATGCAGAACAGTTATTAAAGGGAAGATACTCTCTTACCTTGTTGTCATGACTGCATTTTAATATAGCTGTCAGGTATTTCTGCTTTGTTTATGCAAGCCTAAAATATCGTATCAAACCAGTGCAAATGCATCCTCAGGGAGAGTCTGTGAGATCTTTTCCAATGCAGCAGTTTACTACCTGTCGAGGAGGCTGAAGCTGAAGTGTTTTTCCTGGCTGGAACTCTGGTTTACTGTTAACAGTAAGAAGGAACACTTGATGCTTAAAATGAATTTCATTTAGAAACAGTAGTTTTGATATATGTACATTTATTTAAATATTTAGCATATTTTTAGTGTCAGTGGTGCAAACCCTTACAGCTAACTTCAGTTTATATACTTCATTATACTTAAACCCACGTTACCAATTTAATATTTATATTATTTGAGAAAAAAAATGAAGATGCTGTTTGTAGTCCTAATTTATCTAAATGTTAAGTCATGTTGCTATTCGAGTAGCAGTTTTTATGCAGTAAAGTGTATATATTTTGAAGAGAACAAAGCACTACCTACTAACTAGGCAAGTGGTAGTGAAAATTCAGCATGACTGAAAGACCGTAGAAAAAGCAAGAATGAAATCTATATTTTTCTCTCCAAATACTTCACTGTGTTCAAAGACAGAATATCTTTAAAATTTTCAAGACTTGTACTGCTAACTTGGTGCCACACAAAGTCTTTTATAAAGCAAGGGACCTACTAGTGTGATTAAGTAAGCAGACATTCATGTTATTAACAGTAAATGTATCAAAGCTGCACATTTGTAATTACCATGGGAATCGTGTGTTACAGTGGTAGACAGAAACAAATGAAGTAACAGTTGAAAACTTTTGAACCTTTCTGTCAGGTGAAAGTTTGGGACAGGTGATGGACTGAGGCACAGAACTTCAGCGGACTGTGCAAAATGTTTCCAACACCACAATCTTTGGTTTTCACGTACCTTCATACTCCTTTTTCTGTTTGTGTGTTTGTTTTTTATTTTTACTAAGAGATATTTTCTTTTATAAATATAACTTCTAAGACAATCACAGAGGAAAAAAATTATCATGTTCTTTTCTAGATAATTTTGTTAAAATACTGACTATAAACTTGCTGTCATTAACCTTAATGAAAATCCCTACAGAGTAGGCTGAGCTGGTTGGACCTTATCCCAGGAAGCCCTTCACTTGAGTAAAACCCCCTTCCCGAGGCTCCACTTGCCCACAAAAGAAGCTGCTAAGTTTTCAAGGACTTCCCTGGAGTTAACGGTTGACAGGATGGCAGTTATCACCTGGGTTTCAGTGAAGCTAAAAAAGACAACATTTTGAAGTCAAAAGGAGTTTTGCAAAAGACTTGCATAATCTGGATTTATTTCCTTAAAAGACAACTACCTTCATCTTTAATGTATTCTAAATTTATTGAAGTTTCTTTAAAAGCTATGAATCAAGTTAGCTACATTAAATGACTGAAAATCTGTACATTTCAGGCATCCCAGTGAAAGGAAGGGTTGTTTAGCATCCATCCATGCAATTGACATTTTATGAAATGTTGAAAGAGTACTAAAAAATGCATCACTTTCTTTTATTGCAGATAAAAAATTCATCATTGCTAATGCTAGAGTGCAGAACTGTGCTATCATCTACTGCAATGATGGGTTCTGTGAGATGACCGGGTTCTCCAGGCCAGATGTCATGCAGAAACCTTGCACCTGTGATTTTCTTCATGGGCCAGAGACCAAAAGACATCATATTGCCCAAATTGCTCAAGCACTGCTGGGGTCAGAGGAGAGGAAAGTAGAAGTCACCTATTATCACAAAGATGGTAAAGTCTGTTTTTATTTTCAAGACTTCTTGTGTGTTTGGTTATCAGTTGGTTGGTTAAAGAAGTGGGTATGATCTGCTGGCCAGACCCTTGGCTGGAGCAGTGTTGTCATTTCTCTGAAGTCCAGTGAAGTACACTTATGTATACCAGTAAGGGAATTCGCCATGACAGTAGTGGGTGTATAGAGTATATCAGTGTACGCTGGCTCTAACAGCTGAATGAAGCTAGCAGCGTGTTTGCAACTGTTGAACAAAAGTTCTCCTCTCGGTTGCTTTAAAGCAGATCTAAATCTCCTAAAGTAAACAGCCCTACAACAAAGAACAGATAACAAGCATAGAGGCGACATCCTGTGAGAGTTAATTTTTAGGAACTGTTTCATCTCACAGGGCATAGGAACGGTGTATCAGTTTCAGGGGGCTTAAGGCTGCCTGCCTCATGCAATTGGAACTGTACCTCCATTTAAATGCAGTATTTTACTGGAAAAAGTATAACAAGGTTAAAAGTAGCAAAAATTGGCTTGTCATGAAGAAAGCATTAGCTTATAAAGAAAGTCTTTTTCAGATATGAGATATTGTGAAGTTGGAGTACCTACAACTGAACCATAGTTGTCCTGGAATTATATTGTCCGAGTAGAAATTTTGGGGTGGCTAAACTATGAAGAGTTTCCCTCTTATTCAGTAAAGACTCAATATAAATCAAATATAAATCAAGATAAAAGTCTGTGAAAACTATTGCTGATATAAGGAAGACTGGCTAAAACTGCTGTGCTGATGCTTTTTTTCCTGTTAAGAGCATAAAATGAATAAATGACTGTATTTGCAGATTAAAAAATGCATACACATGAAAACTAATTATGATACATAATAGCTATATGTAAAGTTCGGTTTGGTGTTGTTTTTTTTTTCCTGATTACCCAGGGTTATTTACAGAAACATCCATCTTTCAAACAAATTCAAGCAATGGATAAGTGCGGTGTACCTTATTCTGTCTCTTGTTGTGTACACTCTTGGGAGAAGGAAAAGGAAATTCATATTCAAATGCTGAGCTTAAATTAGTTCTGGAGAAGTGCCAGTGTGTTGTTTGCATCAATTTTAGAATCACATGCAATGGATGGTCTCACATTTTAAAGTCACAGAGTTAAACCCTGTTCTCAATAATTCTGTTGTTATCTCGGAGAGACTTAAGTATTATTTTTAGCTTAGGCTGGTATAATTCAGATAGGACTCGGGCCAGCCATTCTACCCACACTACCAATATTTAAACATATTCTTCTTAGTGCATTTTCAGTAGAGTCCTTTATTCTTAGATCTGGTTTGGTGGTTTGGAGCAGATTTTGGTCAAGATCTGTTGCTGTAGATGTGCCTTGAACGTAGATTTATCAGGAGACCTGATACCGCGTGTCTTTTACCATCTAGCCTGTGTTTGTTTTAACTTGGCGTGTGTTAAAAATAATATTGCAAAAGGAGAATGTCATTGCTAACTTTCACAGCCACCAGCCTGGAGCACTGTTTTGAGATCTGGTCGTTTAAAAGTGCTTCAGTCTCTCAAGATACTAGGAGGGAGGGAAAGGCGCTTGACTGAAATACTGCTTATCTGTCAATTACTGTAAATACATATTTTTCTAAAATGCTGAATTCTAGCATCATGCAACACACCATAGTCTGTTTGAGGCAAACCAAAGTAAAATTGTCTGTAAAAATTGCCGTATCTTTTGTAAATAGTTTTGAATTTTGAAGCACATTGCAAATGAGTTATGGATTATTCAGTGTAAACAATCTTATGCATAAGGGCTCTCAGTAACTTCACTTCTGTGAATAGTTTCTTTACATTACTAGGTTGAAGGTTAAGGAATTTCAAAAGATGCAGACAACAGTTCTAGACAAATTTGAGTTGAATTCCTCAAAATTTTACCGGTCGAAATGTGAACAGGACTTACCATGTGCATTATATGCACTGCTAAATTTAAACAAATACAGGTGAATTACTTTGAATTGTAAATATAATTTAAAATATCAAGTCACTGATTACAGGCAAAAATCAACAAAATACAAGATAGGTCTGACACTCAAATGCGTAAATGTCTGACAGCTTGATCATTTGGATATGCAGACTTTTTTGTTCCATTACACATAATGTTCAATTTCTTTACAAAAATATTATAAAAAGATCTGAAGTTTGTGTGGTATCATAATGTTGAAACTACCTATATGATGGATATAATAAATGTCAGTAAACATATAGTTATTCAAAATTACTGAAAAGATATACTTCACTTCTTCACTTACTTCACTTTTTCAAATTTACCAATTTGTTTTTGCAATATATAGGGTAGTATATATATAAAGACTTTATATAACATACTCTGTATGTTATAACAATATACAGAATGGCGATACCTAACAAGGACTTCCTCCAGGTTCTGAAGCAAAATTAATTTAAAGAATTTGCTAAAAATCTGAGAGTTTAGTGCCTGGTTAGTTGTTAATTTTGTACTGTGTGCTCTGAGTGCACATGAGAGTATTTTAAGAGGGCAATGCCAGCACAGTTAGAAATGTAGTTTTCTCCAGGAAGTAACCCAAGTTACTCCAATGAACTACCCACTGCTTGAAAGTTTGATTTGACATTTTATTTCATAGCCACCCATTGTATAATATTTAACGTAGTACTAAGCATACAGAGGAGGAAGACAGCTCATGAAGGTGTGAATCACTTGAGGTTCCACCGACAGGAGTTTCTGAAGACCATATTACAGAGTCCTGAATAAATGCCCAGTGAATTGTAAATAAAACCTTATTCCGCATCACACTATTATTTACTCTATGTAAGCCATTGATTAAAATTATTTTAATATTTCAAAGTAAAGCAAATGTCAGTGGGATCATATATCCCCTCACTTATAAAGCTAATCTGTCATCAGAAGTCCAGCAATGCAGATATCAGAAAGGGAACGGCTCTATAACTAATGCTTTCTCTTTTTAACAAATACCACCTCACATAAAATGTCACAGCTTTAAAGTTTAACTTAAAAGGAAATTCTTGCACTAGAAAAATGGTATCGCATACGTACTGGGAATTAGGATTCTGATGTTCTCTAGTGGTCTATAGTCTACTTTCCTAGATGAAAGAAAGTGCAAGGTTTTGAGTTTTAAACATCTTGATGATGCAAGACCGAAGGCTGCTGTTTGTTCACTGCTTTAATCTTTAGGCCAGATCACACGCTTGAAGAAAAAGGGACAGAAGGATGGGGGAAAAATTGTAGCAGGGTGATTTTCAGAAAATGGCAGTTGCTTGAATCTACAGTGCTTTAAACGCGGCAGACAGAAGATAGAGTGGACAAAGGAGAATGCGAATTCAATGTATTATCATTTTATAAATGTTTTACCTAGACTGGGCGTGTTTCCCTTTCCACTGCGCAGTGCGGGGAGGGTGCAGAGGAGAGGGGGAGAATACTTGTGGTAGCTTTGTGTAATTGTTGAAGATAGATAGCGTAGAGGCGGGATGTCAGCATTACTTAGGCACCCAGCAGGTCCTGCCCCAACCACACCAGTGCCCTGCCTTCACAGAAGTTTTTATCATGTGCAGCTAAAAGCCTTACTAGCTCCTCTTGCAGTATTTGTATCAGAATAAGATTGTTAATATAGCCTACATTTGGGTTTAATTTCTCCTGATTCCTTTTTCCTTTTAGAAGGGTATTTACACAATCCAGGCAAAGTTCTAGTCCTCTGTCCTGTTAGAGTAGTGCCACAGTAGGTGATTGCACAGTTATCAAAAGAATTAATTGCCAGTGAGAAAAATGGTTAATGGAAACAGATGGACACCAGAACTAAGGGTCCAAATCTATAGGTTCTCATCACACAAGAAGCTCCACAAATGCCACTGGATGTACTCATGCAATTAAAGACTTGGTACATTTAATTTTTAATGTAAACATCCGTTTTTACAAAGAACAATAGATAAATACAGAGAAATCACAAGAACTATTATTTTGAAACAGATTTAGTTGAAAGTCTTGCCCATTAGGCATTAACATCTGCTTAATTCAAATTATACTCTGATATCAAAGTAGCCGTATAGCACATTCCTCACTATCTCACAACTTCATTTTCACAAACCATGCAGCTATACGATCGGTATTATAGTTGAAGGTAAAATACTGTTTATACAGAATATCAATTCTTATTTTAATAAAGTTATTTGTGGTGAAAATATTTGACAGCTCTTCCTTTGAGGACTCCATTTTGCAGTTTAAGTCATTATTGCATAAATCATTCTTGACAGCTGTAAAATATTGCTTGAGGTGGTAAAGCTGTAAAGCTTTTGACATAAAAAGTATAATTATTTTGGGGTTGAGAATGGATACATGATAATCAGAAAGGGTTGTATCACACTGAATGCTTTTTTACTTCTTACTCTAGGCTTTGTGGACAACAGTGGGCTGTATCTAAGCTTACAGAGTACCTTTTAAAGGGAGGTAAGGAGATCATTTAGGCTCACATCAGATACTCTAGGGTAAGAAGCACTACAGAAGAGTATAGGTTTGAGCAAAGATAAAATTAAGCAATTATTATCAGAGTGTTTACAAACCTCATAAATTATTTGCCACTTACCCCGTTTGAAAAATGTAATTTGCTACATTTGACTGCAAATTAAACATACTTGTATTTTCAAAACACATTAAGATTCCAAACTAATATTTTTAAGGCCTGTTAAGCTCTTTTTTGAGGATAAGAATATAAAACAAAGTGCAATCATACTGACAAACTAAAGTGGAAATGGTATTAAGTATTCTAAAATAGAAAGATCAGGACTTCATTTAGAAGGTCATCATCTAGGCTTCAGCCAGCATTGGCGTTGTATCGCCTGTTTGTGTTCTGTGGAGGCTGTGAACCTACCAATCAATTAAAAATACAACTGAGAAGAAAGACCCTTGCATATATGTCAAGTCCCTTCAGATTAGTTCTAACATGAGGGTCAGCAAGTGCGGTTTGGACTGTAGATTCAATGCCTTAACCAGAGCTGATGAGAAAGGTCACTGGCTAATACCCTGTTCTTTTATGAGTTCTTGGTTAAGAAATACTACCTGACTGCATTTCGATAAAAAAATTGTTACCCCCCCAACAAAATGCTGTCCAAAAAACCTGTCTTAGTGCAATTTTTTTCCAAACATCCTTAAAAAAACCCACCTGGATCGAATCCAGAATGTTACTGAAGGTGTCGAACTATTGGAAATGGACAACCTTTTCTTATGTCTCTAGTGTAATGTTGCTACCTTAGGTTTTAATACTTGTTCTAAGAGACAAGACTGTCTTTTGTCCCATTCAGTATTGCTATTTTTGCAGCAGGGAGCACCATTAGCAGCGAGCTGATACCCCAGTGATCAGAATATCTCATTTACCCATCCCCATTCAGTTATGGCTCCTGTGCCTGCCCAGAAGTGTGGGTCACTTCTTATTCACCTTTCGCATGGGATACCTAATGATTATGATAAAGCAGCTCTCAGATATACTAAGTAGGCTTATTTATGGGCCAATTTCAACCATATTTTTCAGTCCCTTGGCTTTCCAGTATATTCTTTTTTTCTTCTCAGATCAAGATGAATTTATTTTCAAGAAGAAGGAGGATTTTACAGAAGATCATGTTTTCCCTGTCATGTATTCCTGCTAATGAGAGACAGTATCTGAATAAAAAGGAATAAAAATTAAATTGCCTTTAAAATTATTACCTCTGTCAGTGTTTAGGGTCAGAAAGATATGATTAGATATAGCAAATTTTAACAAATAATGAAGAATACAACTGCTATTATTATAGCTACTGCATCTTTAACAAAAAAAAAAAATCTTACACAGTTTGGAAAAATACCTTCTGACAGTTTTAAGTTCCTCCATGGCAGAAATAAAAAACCTGTAGGCTAGTGGATCAGGAGGAGTCTTTCATTTCAGTTCAGTGTCCAGAGGGAGCTCTTCTGCCACTGGACTTCCATAGTGCAGTTTTACAGCAGGATTCAGAATGTTACAGGGTCAACTTACACTAATTAAGGGACCCAAATTTCCCTTGCTTGAGATACAAAGAATCAATGATTGCTGACTTTCAAAAAGAGAGTCCTACAGTGGTAAGAAAAGTGTCACATTCTGGAGTCAAACGGCACTAGAAGGTTATGATAAGATACACATACTCAAAGTGTTTCTAAGCTGTTTAGAATGATAATATCCTATGGAGAAGAGTTTCATCTTTTAGTTAGTCATTGCCTGACAAAGTTTTTTATCTGCTTTGAATATGCTCCTTTCAATTTTAGTGAAAGCTATTTTGGGTTTGGGTTAGGAGATAAAAGGAGCAGAAGCTGTTAGTCTATTTTTTGTTGTGGTTTCACATGATTTTTTGTGTCTTCTTTCCATCTTCAGCGTGCATCCTTTTTAATTTTACACTCTGATAAGAGAGTTATTCCATACTCCTGATTTGCCTTACCAAGCGCTTCTTTCTCTTCTCCATCGAATTGGCCCATACATCAAAAAGAGATGCAGAGAGCAAATCAGACACCAGACCTTGCAATAGGAATGGTAGAAGAGCAGCTGCTTTTCTAATAGCGGCTGTATGCATATTTGGTGTTACACACACTTCAGAACATCACACTTCAAATAGTACCGATGTTGACATCGGTGCTGTTCTCTCTGGTTTGAAGCAATGGGAAGAGAATAATGGTGTGAATTAGATTTTATCTTAGTGGTTTCAAATCCAGTTTTCAAGTGTTCCCTACATATTTGACTTAGTGTATGACTCAATCTGTGTGCTAGACGGTCCATATTCTTCCCAGCTAAGTATGGAAAAAGCTTAATCGAGCAGTATAGGATTCAGAGTTGCAAGACCAAGCTGACTATGGAAATTGCTAACTCACTCTGGAAACCGCCTATCTCAAAAGCAATCGGAACTGTAGCTGTGAACCTAGATCTAGGCAGAGCAGGTGCATGACAATGACAGTGGGGTAACGTGGCTCTATAGTTACAGCTGGTTTCACACAGACTACATCTCTGAAAGTTCACATCTCTGAGGTCAAAAATATTGGTGTTACGGTTTTGTATATCTTGAACTTTTTAGCCTAGTACACTGGTTTTGGTTTAAAGGAAATAACATACATATTTGAATTATTTCTTAGAAATTAATTTAAAATTTCATTTGGAAAGCAGAATTACAGCCAGAACTAGTCACAAAATGCCTTTTCACCTCCAGCATTTCCATAGATACCCCGTTTTAAGCTCCCTCACCAACTTCCTGGTTGTTTGTTTGCCTTTTTGTTTCTATTTTTCTTAATTCTTTACTTCTGTCATCACAGTGAAATCTCATCAGTAAAGATAACCACAAAGGATACCAAAATTCAATCTGAAAAAAAGTTGAAGCAAGCAGTATAAAGTGGAGGTCCTGTTGTCTTTTTCTGTTCCATTAGCCAGCCTCTAATTAAAGATCTCCTTATGCCTAGTTTTGATAACACCCTCGAATATAGCTCTGAAGTTTTATCCACAAAAAGAACATATTACAGTTTCATTGTTAGCAAAGAGCCATCATATCACCAAAACCTAAAGATGGTGTTTAAATGTCAAGATTATTAACTCTTTCATTGCTGATACTTGAGTAGAAATGACCAGAAGCTTAGGCCAGAAATCATGGCTGCCTTCAGTACTTCCCTCCTGCTGAAATTTCTTGCTTTCCTGTCCTTGTTCCTCTGTAGTGCCATAGTCAATAAAAATCCTTTCTATTACATTTTGCCATGGCCTCATTTAAATCCTTGATTTGCCACGTAAGACTCCAGTGGAAACCAGAAAGCCTTGCCTAAATGGTCAGTTCAGTTCAGAGAAACACAACAAGACTTTACTTCAAATGCCAGGAAATTAGAATTTATCATAATACCAAAATACACTGATCCTTGATAGGGTGAAGTTATGAAATGTTGGCCTCTTTTGAGCAAATGTATGTGACTATATTGTAGCTGATTGTTTCTGCTCCCAGAAACATTCCTGAAGGCCGGAGAATAAGATAACAATACGTACAGATAACAGCACTTGGCTCGTGCACCCACAACTTTCACAGAATTAGTGTGCAGAGTTTAATTTTTTTTGCAACACTAAAAATCCTGATCTTTAGGTATTAGAGCACTGCTGGTAGAGACATATTATGCCATTACTAACTAGTATTAGCTGAATCTTGAGTTGCTACATACCAAGACAACAAGTTGTGAAACAAACATGCAAAACATACACAAAACCTTCCTCCGTTTTAATCCAGAGGGTAGACGGGCGGAGATGACTTCAGAACAAGGGCAGATGTACATTAAGGGTTTTGCCTTTGTCTTATACCTAAACTGCTTGAAAAACAGTTAATCATCATGTAAATATGTTTCGTCACTAACACACATGTTCTAAAGCACTTATTCCCAGCTGTTCTCAGACTTTGGAGTCTATGCCCTTTTGAGATTGTTTATTTCTTAGAGCATTCTCTGCTGATTTTCATTCAAATCAATGCAAGTGGATCTCTGAAAATAGCTTGCAAATTTCATTCTTTCAAAACTCATTTGTGCCAATCTGCTTTACTCCTTCCTCTCTGGAAAAAATGCCAGATAATCTCATTAGTATTTTGCATGTTTATGGCTGTTGTACAAGAAAGCATTTCTTTTTATACTTTCAAAAAAGCCTGAAACTCATTAGTCCATAAATCCTATTGTCATGGTATTTAAGGTAAAATACTGTTGCAGTTCTGTCTACTGGCTTGAAAAATGGCTTTCAATTCACAAATGGGAAAGAAAGAAAGAAAACCTAAAGTCCATGTCATTTTAAATAATGATAATAAAAGAAAGGAAAATGTGTTCCTTTTTTTCCATCATAAGTGCCCAGCATTATTTTTGCATGATAAAATATACCAGGAATCAATTTAACACCAAAGTCCATCCAACAGAAAAGACAACACTTCCCAAAAGGACTATTTCTGGAGTCATGGACAACATACTATATTATGTGAGAGAATAACAGCCCTCAAGTACAAAAGCAGGTATCTATAAATCAATATCGGAGCCTTCTCTGAGGATTAATGGAGCGGCTCATGAACTGGTGTGAAAGACAGCCTACGTATAATGTCAGTCCGTGCTGTTCCACAGTTCAGAGCATCCTTAGCGCTTCTGTAAGTTATACTGATTGCTTATGGCAACAAGAATATGAGGTGGCACAGAAGCGGCTTTAGTGTTTCACGCACAGTTTCAAAGAAAAGTTTTGTAGAGGGATAAAGCAGAGTTTGAGTACTGTTTGTGGGTGATGACAAAACTAATAAAGACATTGTTTCTCTTTATCCTAAAACTTGCAAACCAATTCTCTCGTGTCAGGAGTAGAACTGGGGTCTAAGGGGTTGCTCCCAAATGCTGAAGAAGTTAATTAAAACTACTAACTGCTACTGCGGCTACAAGCAGAGCTACTGTCTGATATGTGTGATGTCTGTAGATCAGGTGCCAGGTGCAGGTGGCATCTCTCTTCTCTGGTTACTGTTTATTTAAAGAGAGGAAAAGAGGAAGGAATAATACGTGGTACGCAGACAACTCTTCTTCCTAGCTGACAGGTATGCAATTCTATTTTATGAAAACAACTACACAAACCAAGAGCGTTACAGTTGAGGGAGCTTTTCAATAGACCATGCAGGTCTATTTACATTCATTTCTGGTTGTCTTTTGACCTCATTTATAAAAAAAACAGATCCTGCAGCAGCAGAATTGCCAGTAGCGTCACTGTCTCTGCAGAACTCAGCATATGCAAAACATAATCATTAACTTGATAAATACATTCTGTGTGGCTGCTTGTATTTCAAACATGATTTCTCGCACATTTGTATATGCAAAAGCATTTGTCCCTGCTTCACAAGAACTGAGTGAATTATTTCCCCTTTAAGTAGTATTTTGGTCTTAATCCTTTTTCTTTCACCTTGGGATCCTTTTCCTGTAAATAAAAAAAGTTGTAAATAAAGCACTTTATTTCCACTTTCTGAGGAATTTTAGAAAATATATCAACTGCTTTTTGAAATGATGGAGAAACAATTCTACATGTTTAACCTTGATTGTTCCCTGTAAAGTAGATTATCCAAACTTTTTTTTTGCCCCCTCGGGGCCACAGGCACTAAAACATCAGAAATAACTGAAGTACCATAGTTACGAAGATCACACTGAGATTCAATTACTCCAAGGGAAATGACTGACATGAACTTTTATATGTCAGAGCAAATTTTGGACTAGATTTTCAGTTGTATGTATTGTGTCATACGTATATAAAATATGAAAGGGCATTTAACAACTTTTTGTTGTTAACAACTGCTTTGAGGTTGCCAAAATTACCTCCTACCCCATCATAGAATACAAACTGATACTCTATAGTTCACAACAGTTTTACTGATAACACATTATTCTTATTAAATACATTCAATCACAAGTCTGAACTGAGCGGCAAATTAAAGTGACCCCTTATGAGCTGATTGACTAATGCAGTGAGTCTCTTACCTTGAAAGACAGATTATTCTTGAAAAGCTCACAGTTCCAAACCATCGTTGTCTACTGTGTTTTCGCACTGTCCTCCTCTCTTTTCTGAGAGAGTACACCAAGATTGCATTGTAATGTTTCCCAGTATAGACAAGAGCACTGTGTATGTATAAATAAATGCCTCAAAAAAACCCAATGCCAACATGTTCAAGTCCCAAACATGGATAACAGAGTGAGAACATGAAGTTCTATTTAATGGAATAGTTCTGTAAAACAATCTCTAATAGGAATTGCACTGAATAGGAATTATTTTTAAATGAGTATCTCGGATCACAGGCCAGGTCCAAGAAAAGAGACACCCTAGAATGTTGTTGTGTACATGTCTCTGTCCTGTCTGTAATAAAAGGTAATTTCTAGAGAAACGACCTCTTGTGTTAGAGAGGGTACACGCTGTAATGATCCTCAAGTGCTAGAATAAAGTTAGAGACAACTGGGGTTATTCTGAACAGCAGAAGAGGCCAAACTGTTTCCTTCTCTTGCCCCAGGGTTAAAGAAGTTCAGCCCTCAGGGTTTCCAAGTTTGATACAGAAAATAGAACTACCAAATAAATGACAAAGAAAAAAATATAGGAGATGCAGTTAAGAAAGTTCAGTGGCTGCTAAGCTCACACTTTTTCCAAACAGAAAACACTTATCATTTGCAAGTCTCACATTGGACTTTGTTGTGATAGTTGTAGCACTTATTCGGGAGAACCATGAATCAGTCATACAGAGCCAATGCATCATTCTTAAACCACATCGGTATTTTACAAGGAAGCAAAACTATATCTTATCTGACCATTATTTGTCTTTAACTGGTGCTGCAGGTATCATATAATGAATGAGGCCTTATTTCTTCCCCAAAACAAAAAACTCCCACTCTCCAAACATTCAATTAACTGAAATTTCATCAGACTCTAGTTTGATTTAGTTTTTTGGGTGTGTATAATGGAGTCTGTTCTCCATGATCCTGAATATTTGTGAGTTACATAAACTTACCAATGGGAAAATGGACGTTTCTGCAGGATATAGGACATCTGTTCAGATTCAACTAGCTCATCTCTAAACTTGATATATTAACCAGGGATATTCTCATAACATAGTTTAGATTGTAACTTTTTTCTCTCTTGGATTTCACCCTTTGTTTGTATCTTGTTTTTTAGAAACGGGCACAATCTGTATAACAAGTAATGCTTTGTTTCACATGGGAATCTTTAAATAGCAATCCCTCAGCCGTGTTTGCTTTCGGAAAGCATTCTGTTAGCATGGCACATATTCTAACTAATATATAACATTTTACCATTCCCGCATAGAAAGAAGTACTTTTGTTAGATTGGTCTTTTATAGCCATCATATTTTCATAGAATCAAGAAGAATTTATGTCAGGAGGAGACTCAGGAGGTCAGCCAGTCCAGCCTCATGCTGAAAGCAGGAGCAACACAGAATTCAGGCTAGGTTGCTTAGGGCTTAGTCCAGTTGGGTGCCTGGATGGAGACCACATAGCTTCTCTGGGCAACCTGTTCTAGTGCACAGTTTCTCTCATGTTGAAACTTGTTTCTACTTATACCATGTATAAAACCACCCACATTTAATTTAAAGCATTGTCTATCATTCTCCTACCACACACCTCAATAAAGAACCTGCCTCTAACTCCTGGTAGTTTCCTCATAACTACTGAAAGGCTGTTATTACATCCCTCAAAGCTGTCTCTTCTCTAGGCTCCTGGCCAAGGCCAGTTTCCTCAACCTCTTCTCAAAGGACATGTGCTCTAAGTCTATATCCATCTTGGTGGCTTCTGCTGGCCTCACTCAAGTTTATCAACATCTTTCTTGTACTAGGGGTCCAAAGCTGGATGCACTATTCCAGGTGTGACCTAATGAGCACTGAGGAAAGGGGAAGTATCACTTTTCTCAAGCTACTGGCTATGCTCCTGATGATACAACCCAGTATGCTTTATCCTGGACACAGTTGGACTCAAATTTCTCAAGAGATCCCTGACTGAATCCTTGTCCACTGCCTTGAACCTTGTCTGCCTTGAACCCTGTCTCAAGATTCAAATGTCTCCCAGACTGAGGCAGTGAGAGTATAGAGTACCTCAGCTTTATCTGCATCCACTGTCGCTAAATCACCCTCCCCACTCAGCAGCAGGCTCGCGTTATACTTGTTCATTCTTTTACTGCTAACATAGCTAGCAACAGAAGCTCTTCTTGTGACCCTTGATATCCCTAGAGTTTCAAGTCTAGCTCAGCTTTTGCTTTCTTAAGAGCATTCCACCATTCCTGGGCAGTTTTTCTGTATTCCCCCTTTGTAGCCTGCCCTTGCTCCTACTTCCTTTATATGTCTTTGGTTTTGGTTTGTTTGGGGTTTTTTTGCACTGGAGCTCAGTCATGAGCTCCCCACTGAGCCACCTGATATTTTGATACATCTACTTGTTTTTCTGAGTATTTGGATGGACTGCTGTTGTGCTTGAGGGAGGGTGTTTAAGCTATACCCTCCGGAAAGTTTGAAGAACTAATGAGCTAGTTATCATATTTTTTCTTACTTTTTTTCTTAATTCAGTAGCCCATATGTTGGTATTTTACATATCTTTTGTTACAGTAGTTGGCATTCTGTACTACTTTTATAGCTTCCTCTTCCTTGAGTGTTCAGTATTATGTCAAGTTTTACACATGAAGTTTTACGTAACTTAGGTACACTTATACGTGCATCAGGAAATCCTGTCTACATTGTACATGAATGGTGGTTGAAATTGCAACCTAGATATTGTTTGCCAGAAGATCTTTTCCAAACATCGTTACTGATGTGCTACATGGTATAAATTCCATGTTGCTACTCATTTTATCACGAGGGACTAGATGCTCAGTGTTTTCCTGTATTGGAGGCCAATCTGCCTGGCCTGTTAGGCATCTGCCTGGTTTTCCTTGGGAGATTTTGTATACAAACGTGTTTGAGTTAAGAAGGAAACAGACATTCTGATGCTTATTTTGCCATGGATCAGTCAGGATGCCACAGTCATCCAAACAGTTTAATGCTAAAGATAATTGCAATGGAGTTGTTCTTGTAAGTTTTAGAAGCAGTTAATCAATTGTCTTATACTGGGAGATAAATGCAACTGCAACTGGCAAATAAATGCATCTGCCAATGGCAAACAACTAGGGCATCCTCGGCACACATTATTCAGCACTTAATTCCCATCATTAAAGATGTGCAGAAAACAGATCTTTCAGGAGAGAAGTATTTTTCACATCGTGTGGAATTCTTGTAGTGACTTTCAGTAGTGAGGTAACCTCATTGAAACACCATCTCATCTCATAAGAAGAAGTTTGCTGCTAACTTTTCCTTATATAGGTCATGGCAAAAGACAGCACTTGCTTCTCCATTTCTTTTTTGACACTTTTTATTTCATATTTTCTTCAAGAAATGATAGATAACGGTGATTTGTCCTATGTGCACTCTTCCAGATTAGTAACTGGGGGAGATAGAAATCTGCTGTTTCCTTCAAGGGTTAATACTGCCCTTTTCCTTTAGGCCAATGCCAACTGCCCTTCCCCTGCCCCACCAAACAATCGATATGGAAGTGTGCTAAATACCTCCTGACAGGAGCTCAGCACATCTTTGCTCAGCACCCTGCTGGAGCTGGCCCCTAACACGTGGAGCATAACGTGTCAGCAGCAGAGCACTGGGAATCCTGCAGCTTTTGAGGTACTGCAGTGACGTCACATCCATGGTTCTAAGCAGTGCCCCTTCAAATACCCATCATTTAGGGATGTGATTCCATCTGAGGATATTAAAAAAGATAACGGAGACATCACCTCACCGGTTTAAGTCTCCCCACTTGGGTGGCCTGACAGGCTATTCAGATCTGTAACCCATTCCATGTTTTTGTTCAGTTCTTTATATATATAGACGAGGACTGTTAAACAAACACAATGTGACAGTTAAAGCATATTTAATGAATATTATTAATGATGAGTTCAGCTGCTGTTTGAAGGTGTTGATAAGCTTCATTAAATATACTTCCACTAACTAAAACAGTACTGATGATATTTTTAATTTTATTATAAAAATATTTTTTCTCCCTACTGCGTGCATATTTGACACTTACAAATCTGTTTGTTTCATGCTGGATTTTATTTTAATCATTCTAATGTGATGTTAAAAATTCATCGATAAAACCTGCTTTACTGTCTAAAAGAAACTGTCTTTTACTGTCTTCCCATGCGACAGATAAAAGTATCTTGGGGGGTGTACCAATGCTGGTTGCCCCTACAATCAATTAATTTGATGATGCAGAAGAGAACATATCCAGCATCTGCATTACAACATAGTATTATGTAAGGATTTCTGATTTGGTAATTTTTTTTATTTCAACTCAGATGCAAAGCCATTCCTACTTCTACAGTAGCCAATGAGAAATTCACACATTGTCAGTATAATTGCAATCATTTCTGCATGTACCAGATATAGTCTAATATCCAGGGTAGCTACTCGTATGTGCTTCATTTCTACATAGGGTTAATTCAGTGTGCATAGCACTGTGACGTATGTCTTATTTTTAATTTAAAGGAATGAAAATATACAAGTCATTTCGCATTCTTGGACTGGACCAAATTGTCATTGTCAGATTGCCCGTTAATAACCAATTGCAAATGTTGACTTGTTTTTGTCAAGGAGAACAGTTAAAGATACTTGGCCCTACAAGGCTCGTGTAAAGTCAGAATGTGACCAAGAGCCAAAAGGATGGCTTTTCTAAGCCTTGTTTCTGATACTGTGCTTTGCAGAGGAATACAGTTAACTTTATAAACAGGTATTACAAAACAACTTACCCTTATGACTAACATAGCTTCAGAAATGTTTACTTCCCAGTTATTTATGGTCTTTATCTAAAACAAAAGAAATGTAAACCCAACCTCCCAAACATCCCAAACCAAGTAGGTTTCATTTCTAAGAAGGTGTTTGAATAACTGAAAACATTGTGTGTTTTTATTTTGATTTTAAATGCTTGAAAATATTTGGTAGTTACATATTTGGTGTTTAGATATTTGATAAAGGTTTTACAAGTATATGCTTTTTTTGAGACCTTGTTGAACAGATTGCCCTTCTAATGATCAGTGAGTCATTCTTTTTTACACAATACATTATAATGTACATTTTGCAAGCAATTATGAGAGCAAAATAACTTAAGAGATATTTTAAAATTGAAGTAATTTCATACTAACTACTGCCCTAATCTGTAGGGTTATGGCATTTTTATTATTCTTTGAAATTACCATTTTCTCCCTGGAACCCAAGATAACGAAAGGGAAGATAACAGGAAATTTTGGAGATCAGGGCAGTGATCTCAACCATGGAACTGCCCAGGTCTATTGGCTGGGAAAAAGAAGTGTATTATTTTAAAGGGGCAATGCTAAATATAAACCTGTTTTTGAGTACAGGATTGACAATTCCATTAAGCCTACCTAATCAGCCTTTCTGAAGTGCAGCAAAAAGGGTAAGCAAAATGTCTGGCTAAAGGCTACTGTGCACCATCCCAAATTGCCTTTTCAAAAGCGTGCTATGGTAAATTCAACTTTCCTTTCAATATTTTAGGTGCTACAGAGGCCTTCATGCATGCCTGTGTTGGAGGTTAATAGTGTCTTATATTTTATAGGAATAAAATACCAGAACTCTGATGCTAAACCTAGATCAGGGATCAAAGTTAACATGCTATCTCGTAGATATTATCTGCAAAGGAGACTTTCCAAAAGGGATTAAAGAATCATAAAGAAATTTTGTTATTACCTGCTATGCACATATCATCTATATATCGTAGAAGAAAAAATTACTAAAGAAAAATAAACAGAAAAAAATAAAAACAAAAGGTTTTTTAGTCTGTCCTCTTCTGCTCTGCTACCAATACTTTGAGCAAACTGGCAGTGTCCTTATGCAAAAGCAGTGTACAAAGGAAAACTTTAATAGGATTGAATCAAGTGGAAATCTGTTTTAGTTGTGCAAAGTTTATCAGCTTCAATCAGTGGTGGTCAAATCAATTCTATTTTGAGAAATCTTAGAATCTCAGGTCTACAGTCTTAGAGTCATTGAGAAATTTGTGTGTTTAATCAAGTGGAAGAAAAGCATGCAAAAACCTGCCGGAGAAGTTCCTAGTTAGCTCCATGCATAGAGCTTATTTCACCTGTAATATTACTATAGCTTTCAAGGGAAATGGGGATTCTCAAGCATACACAGAATTACTTTTCTTCTTCTTTTGAAGTTCTCTTTCAATTCAGCATAAGTAAAGCAGCTGGTATGGTCATATGCTGAACATGAATCAGCTGAGTACACCTGGCAAGTAGCTGTGTACTCGATTCTGTAGTTTGCTACTTAGCAGGGATCGTACTGTCTTTCTTTACAAAGGTGCCTACAATTTTAGACCTGTAATTTTTTTCAAATTATGAGATATGTTCACCTTTCCTTCAGGCCAGGCATTACAACACATGGCCAGATTTTCAATAAAAGTTACCGAATTAGAATAGTCAGCTCTTTGTTCTGTGAGGAACAGAACCCCCGTTTGTTTATGGGGTATGAAAATAACAGCCTGCATTCTGTGCCTAGATGAGAGCTGATCCTTTCTGAAAATCTAGCCTGAGCTGCAAATTTAGGGAAGTGATAAATCTGATTTGCTGCATCGTTCACTCTTGGTTTTCTCTTTATTATATTATAAAGTATCTATCTTCTGCAATTTTAAAACTCAGTAGTAATATACTGCATCCAGTAGTATCTGCAAATGATAATATAGAAATAAAGACAGTATTAATGTTGCCTTTTTCATTGCTGCTACTTACACTTATTTGCACATCTTTTTTGTCTTACCGCTAAAATAAATATTATAGGTATGGTAAAACACAGAAAGGACAAACTACAAATTCACTACTATTCTACAAATTATTTCTTCAGAGCAACTGGCAATATCCAGTAGTGAATACTCATTGGTTTTGGTAGCAATGTTGATTTTTAACTTTAATACAGTTAATGAAAAATATAGTAAATAGCTTCAGATATGTTTACTATGGTGGTTGTAATTACTCACAATTATATAATTACAATTAAATTGGATGCCAAATACTATTTATCAAACAAGGATATAGTCGATATTACCATATGAAATTGGCTTGGCTCTGTATTAAATTAAAGTGCAAAAGTCAAACAGAAAGCTTGATGTAGCGCATGAATTGCAGCCCTGTTCAGACTTAAAGAGTGAGGATTCTCTGGAGAAGCTGCGTATTACAGACCAGTACAAAAGGAAACAAAGCAAATACAAGCACAGTAAGAAAGCACGTGCATAAATGACTGTATGAGACTGCATGACAAATTTTAGTCCTTGGCAGAACTGTGGAATAGCAACAACAGAAATATTTCCTTTCAGGCTCCACCCTACTAACTTTTCATGTCATGTTTCAACCAAGTCATTTCTGCAAATGCTGAATTTCTCTATACCCAGATTTAAAATAGCTGAACTCAAAAGCAGGAAGACTGCCTTGGACATTTTTACTCTACCATGAGAAATTTAGATTTGAGGTCTGCTGGAAATTTAAATACCCAACATCTTCAAGATTAAACTTTCAGGGTTGGTTTGGGCTTGTGCCTGTAAACAGCATCTTCATTAGAATGATTATTCCAAACATACAGGGCTTATAACCTACTTACAAAATAGCGCAAAGCAGGCAGAAAGCACGCAAGAGGGCCACACAAGCAAATCTTGGATGGCACATATCCACCAGGAGGGAAGAGAGCGTGAACAGGGAACAGAGACCTTCCAGTAAAATTGACACATTGATTCCATGGGAATTGTTGCAAATGCCATAATTCAGGTTGGAGCTGGTTTTGTCTTTTATCTAGGCTTACAAGAAGAGTAGAGAGGTGAACTAACACCCTTTCCCCCCACTACCTTAACTGAAACAAGCACACACTAGGCAGAGCAGAGGACTGAAAGTCAAGACTCCCTTGGAAGTGTTTTAAACTGGTTTTCTTTCTCTTGAACCTCGATAAAAGCATGGTTATTTATAGGACAGTAAAAAGTCAGATTAATGATATTTTTCAGTAGCAAAGATACAAAATGTAAAGCAGTGTGGTGCCAAGATGCTCTATGTGGATTATTTGAATGCTAGGTTTTCTTGATGTGCTTTTGTTTCACTATATTTAATCTGTTTTCTAAAGTAATCAATTAGAAAAAAAAAAAGGAATTAAAATAACTGGAGAGAAATTACCCGCGACTTTTTGATGCCACCTATTTAGACATTTCTGAAGGTCTGATTTATGACACATACACTGCAGAGATACTGTAATTTGGGCCAGGGCTCTTATTTACTCAGTTTGTTAACTACGCTGCACTGGATCACCAGGTCTGTAGTTCTTGTTGAATGCTCAGGCACATCTTTTTGCATGAAAAGATCACGTAACAATAACAAACACTTCTGCAGGAAGCCAGGGAGCTGTGCAGAAGAGTCTCTGTGGACAAGCATCCTCTTCCAGTCATAAGAATCACCAAACAAGGTCCAAGGATTTCTAGGGCCAAGAGTGAAAGGCAGGGTAGTGAATAATGCCTGAAAACTCAGTTCAATTCAGAGGACTCTTCTTGATCTTCTCTTTCCTGCTGCTGCTTCTTCATCATGAGCAGGACACCACTCATCTTTTTTACTAGAGGACAGGGACTTCCAGGAGAGGGTAAAGCAAGGTGTGCTGGAGAGCGTGCTAACAGCTGGTTTGGGAATCAGCTATAAATTTCACAGCTGGTTTTTGTGAACCAGCCTGAACTACTTTGAGTGGTGCCCCTGGCTGTGCAGCTGTATCCACAGCACACAGGTGCTAATATGACCCACATCCCCAGCACAGATTCATACATGTAGATGTGAATGTGAATGACTGTATCTGAGTTAATGCAGCTGGCAGTAAACTTAACTCCTAAGCACTCACCTCATTATTTAGAAAATTAGAGTTCCAGTGTGTGTGGCAATGGAAGGAGAAACTTGCAGCAGACTGGGCCCAAGAAAACTCGGAGCTTTCAGGAGTCTCAAACCCGGTGTTAAGCCTCCGGTCCTCTGAAACTAGAAGATGGTCAGAGCCTCACACTGCTCCTAAGAGCAGAAGCAGTCTTGCTTCACTATTCTGATCAGCACAACCTGAGAATAAGTCCGTGGGAAAACTCCAAAAGACCCATCTCAAGGGTATTTTGTTGGGAAAGGTCTTTCACTGAAAGACCATTTTATTTCTTCATATTAAAAATGAACTATATTTTCCTATCAACCCTCTGATGCATCAAGGTAATAAAGATGTCCGTTTGATGTAAATTGAAGAGCATCTCTTCCTTTGGATTGCTCCCGAGTGCAAAACAGCTATTCTTAAAATCACCAATGTAAACTAATTATTTACAGATACTTGTTAAAATTAAGTTTTGACTGTTAGAGGCCATTTAGAGGACTCATCTCTGCCTGTTTGTTAATGATACAGCTTCATTGACCATACATTATTTACGAACTTCCTTCAAATACAAGTATTACTTAATTGAGGTACGTAATTCCATAGGTCACCTAAGGCAGGTTCTGCCAAGAGAGCTATAGGGAGACACATGCCCTGCAATGGAAATGCAATAAAATCAACATGAGTTCAACTGTGTGGATATAAAGTGAAGACACCTCCACACACACTGAGCTGCTACAACAGCACTCAAAGCAAAGTGCAGCCCTCTGTGAAAACATCTCTGAAGACCGCAAAAAGGCCAGAAGAAACCACAAGAGCCAAAATGCAAGCTTGGAAAAAAGCAAGCATTATTTCAGCACACAGGGAAGGCTGCTGTATCTACTAAGCCAAAACGTTTGCCTTCAGCTGCCAAAACAATAATTGAATATGACTAAATTATTAAAAACTTAGGGTGAAAGTGACCTAAGATTAGTTTGTACTTAAAAATGTTTGATCTTCTAAGGGGAAAAAAGCAATCAAACAAACAATGGAGAAGACAGACATATATAGGATTAAAATATTACTTTAATTTCATTAATTCGAATAGGAAACTTGTGACTATTCCCATTGTATAATTCTCATCAATATTGGTAATTAATAAAGCTCTATGAAATGTGCAAACAGGAGAATAAACGACATCTGAACTCAAATACTGATCCCAAACATCTCATAATCAAGAAAATATGGGTGTAGAGTTTCTTTAATAAAACCTTAAAAATTCTCAAGTTTCAAACATAATAGTTTAGAAACCTGAAATGTTGTTAAAACTGAGTTCACCATTAGGTATGCATTATATTCTTACAATATTCACTCTGAGCCAATTAGAGCATTTTTGTGAGTGACAAAGAAAACAGGTACATAAAGCTTTTGACCTTTTACTATATTTAACCTCTGAGATTCTCTGGAATTCAGTAATTATAATAGCTGATATAGAATTGACGGAGAGAAAAAATTTGCATTTTTGGCCTGTAATTTATTATGCAAAATATAGTATCGCCATATGATTTTTAGTATCTCTTATAAGGAATATTAAAAATACTTCTAAAGATCGGTCTATGATGTACTTGCTGTAGGATCCTGTAGTATCCTTTGTATTAATAAAAATCGAGAAGAAAAATCGACGGCGTTTTCATTTAACACACATTTTTATAAAAGTGTACAGCCAAATAAAAATCTAAGATTTACTCGTCATTATTTTATGGTTTAATTCTAAAAAAATTATAATTGCTTTTATAAAAATTTAGAAAACTTAAATGTCTGCCTTACTTCCCCAGAGACACCATTGTGTTTTTATAATTCCTTTATGTCTAGGCTGTATTTTTAAATTTCTGTTTATCTAAGTGAAGGTACTGATACTTACTGTTTCTAAAGGCATTGTTAGTGCTGCAAACAGGAGGCTGATTTCCAACTACTTTTTCTAGTTCCCTCTGCTCTGTTTAATGCTCTCCCCTTCATTTGACAGTTTCATGGAAAACTGGATTACAATTCCCATTGTAAAAGTATTTTTTACTGCTTAGAGCACTGTTTCTGCCACTGCCCCCTAACTGTATGCTCCCAGGCGTAGCATAGATTAGTCTATCAGGTAAGCTCAGGATAAATCTCTGACTTTTTAATTAACACTGAAGACATCAGTTGGTCCTTGCACAGCTTTTACCTATGAGCTGCGGAAACCAAATATATCAAAGCCACAGTTAAGTCGTGATCAGCTGTGGTACTTGTTTCAAGGTTATATAGAGAAACCAAAGACAGGGCACACGTTCCTATGGAGGAGCTTTTCATCAAAACTTAAAAGAACAGTAATATTTTGTAAAATAAAATAATAAAATGTTCTTCTTAATTACAAAATTTCAGGCACAGTTTTTCACTAGCAACTAAAAAGAGGTAAATTGTAGTTCCAAACATAAATTTCCTTCGAAACTGTTACCCATTATGCTCTAAATTATTTCACTGAATAAAAATATTTCATGTCGTATTTAGGCAAACAAGGAGGAGGTGGAAGTTGAGCAGAGAGCAGACTAAGAAACAAAGTCTGTATGAAGCATTCTGATACTTCAGGGGTCAGGGCGAGATCTAACTAGACACCTATATACATATTAATTGCTTTTCCAGTCTTCCACTGGTGTAAAACGAGTAGACGGAAAATTCAAGAATCTTTATCCGTTGTAGCTTTCTGCAAAGAGTTGGTGGATGGTAATACAAGCTCGCCGATTTATCGGCACAGTGTTACGTGTTGTACCTGTTTAAGAGATGACAGGGCTTTTACTGCAGTGCCCCAGATCACCAGAACGCTTTTAACAGTCGCTTCAGTGCACATTTTTTCTTAAAAACTCTACAACCCAAAGCGAGTGTTAGAAGTGCAAAACTAGAATGTGACCTGATACATTCATGCTCATCTCTAAGTACTTCCCAAAATAGTGACATACCTATCAGATGTGTAAAAGAACAACTATGTGCTCACTAACAGCTTGTAAGAGAATTTTTAAATATTGAGTAGGAGGAGAAGTGACAGCTGACCAGGCAATAGGGTTATTATACATTCTTTATAAAAAGCATCATTTTGAACCACTTCCACAAAACCACTGCTCAAGGTTAATGAAGCAAACACAAGCCTAACATTTTATCCTAAAGAATGAACATCAAATGCAGTATTATCTCTAATACTGCATTGCGGTATCACTTCTGGGTTTCTGTCCAAGTCTTGGTGTGGGACTTGAACTCGGGGCTTCCTGGCCAGCTTAAAAACTTGCTATGAACTCAACCATAAAGGCATCCGCTGTGCTTTGAGTTATGCAGCAAAATACATACCATTATAGTACAAATAATAGGAATTTGGCACAAATAATCAAGGGTCTAAATAGTGCAGAAAGCCAATTTAAAGACTAAGATATACTGTATTAAGTATTTTTATTTCTTTTAAAAATATTTGTGGTATTTCTGCAACAATATAAATAGATACTAAATTACAGTGGACCAGATTCTCATTTCTCCTGTTTTTACATCAATACAGCACTTAGGCAATTTCTTCCAGCCTATTGCAGAAATAGGGCTAGACCCATTAGGCTCAAGAGTTGCTAATCATGTTATTGAAATTGTATTACTAATATTAATTTAATGCTTCTTTTAAAATGTAGCAGCCCTCCTTCAAGAGCTAAATATTCGTGTGGATGGCATAACTGTGTTACCCTAGGACTTCAATTGCAGCGTGTAGCTAATAATGCTCTATTTGTAGTAAAGGTGACTACTGAGAATTCTACAGATGCTGTTATGACTGTTAACAGCTACTTAAATCTAGAGGTATAATTTGGCTCTGCATCCCAGCATCCAAATGAAAATAAGAGATAAATATGAGGAATGCAATTTTTACAAAGGCTACAGTTATCATAGTGGCTTTTTTGACGATGGTCTCAGAACATACAGGGCCCGGAACAGCTGATGAAGCAGGACAAACTAATGACAGCTTAGTGTGCTGGTTCCCATAACAGCTCCCATTGGCAATTCCCATCCTCACTCCTTTTTGAAGGCTGCCCCAAATGTGGAAGCCACAACCAAAAGCTCTTTGGTACGGCATTAGTAAGTGATTAGTATGCTATGGAAACATCAGAGGAACACCCTACTTCAACTGGATACCAGTTAAGCGCTAACCACTCAACACGGAGTAAAGGTCACAAGCTACAAAGGCATTGCAGCAGCAGAAGAAATGGGCTGATAATCAATTGCTAAACAGGTAAAAGGAGAGCTTGGGGAATTTTTATCTTGAAACCTTCTCTACTCTTCCTAAGCTTTCTCAGGTAGATGGAGATGGTGTAGCTTGCTTTCATTTGCATTCCTGCCTGCTTTTCAGACTCATGCATACAAGAATGGGAAGCATTTGGGGCGCACTCAGGGAGTCAAACCCTTGTTTTGCTCTTGGCTTTTATTATGAATGAGTGTGAAGAATGGTGTGAACCACTATTTGGTGGTCCTTCTATTTAGTGGACTGAAAGGTGGAGAGAAAAAAGGCTGCTCCAAGTCAAACCAAAACAGAAGTGTTGGGCTGGAGGGGCAGAGGTTCAATAAAGTGCCTGAGATAAAAAAAATCCAAAACTACTGCTCCAAGGTGGGAAAGTTGAAAACTTTTTTTTTTTTTTTTAGAAAGTGTCGAAAGAAATGTGTTCAGCCACAAAATACCTCAGCAGCAGTGCAATTCACAATTGCACACAATGAAGCTGTCTAAAGAAAATGTACCAACCTTTTAAAATTCACATCCACTCTCTGTGACTGAAAATGTCACAAAATCAATCCAAAGTCATAAATAGTTTCTGGTTTGCTTTTGCTTTTACTGCAAATTTACTAATCTTTTTGAAAGTAATAAATTTCTCAAATTTAATTTAAAAGATTCTTACATTGATCCTCAGAAATATCTTTGGCTTAATTGATAGATATAATCACTTTTTGTAATTATATATATATTTTACAGTACCAAAACAAACAGCTTGATAGTCTTTCTGCTTTTGAAGGTCTAGGTGCAACAAAAATGAGTGCAGTAGCCCTCTCCTCTAACGTATTTGGCAAAAATTGAAATTACAAAGCCCTTTGTAATGCTGTTATAATTATCAGGAACCCTTAGGACAAGACAGTTTGCAGATTCCCTATAAGCACCTTGTATTATGAACGTAGAGAGTGCTGGCCAAAAAGGGGAGGTGGAAAGAGTTTGTACAGCTGGATACCAGGTTTCTGGCAGCTCTGAGACTCAGAGCAGTCCCTGATACAACCCTGATGTAAGATTAAAGCAGTGCTGGAGAAATCTGTAGGGATAACACATTTGTACACATGCACAAATTCACATAGTTAAACTCCTGATTTAAATGTCTTTGTTTCCTTGCTAATCCTGACCAATGTTTTTAACTAGGTCTTTAGATATGAGGACTGTGAATGCACAGTGTTAGGGATGTTATGCCAGCAGGCAGTCAGAAAGATCAGAGGAGTTAACAGCAAAACTGCTTCCGTGTAGATGTTTGGTTCCTTACTCATTAACTACAACTGTGATTGGAATTACTTAGAATCATAGAATACTATGAAATACTTCTTCAGTTCTTCTTTTGAACAAATCTCTTCACATTTCTTCTTTCCAATTTCCTGGAAAAACTGTTTCATAACAGACTTTGTTAGTTGAAGAAACACACGCAACTGCAGTCTAATTGCTAGGTTTATGAAAGGATTAGTCTCATCCAAAACAGATTCAAGTCACTTAGGCGAGAGACCTTTCACTATGACAGGATAAACTCAGAATAAAACTTCTAATGCCTTATAAGCTTTTAAGCAAAAGCTCAAAAGCACTTGCTATCAGTTCCAATCAAAGCCTGCAAAGTTCTGATTATTTTATTGCAAACAGTTCCAATCAAAGCCTGCAAAGTTCTGATTATTTTACTGCAAATGATATAATATATTTTAAAATAGTCTTCTGTGATCTAACCCCAAAACTAAAGATATCCAAGTGTAGGCCTATTTCAGCCAGCATTTCTCTGATTTGAATGTACGTTTGCAGTAACTCCACTTTGTTAAAATTGTTCCAGAGGTGTGCACAGTTTAATTGGAATTAAAACTTGGGCTAAAAACTGCATACAAGTACAGTTTAAGTTAACCCAGACTGGTATTTAAAAGTCAGAAAGATGGGTTGGGAGAGGGTTTGCCACAACTGAGACTGACACATTTCTTAGAAAAATAAAGGAGATGCTTTGGTTTGGAATTGCCATATTTGCTTTTGCTTATTAGTGAGGTGAAGTGTCACTGATCAAAATGCAACTGAACTCTTAAAATGTCTAAGCTTCTTTCCTTTGCTGATGGTGCCAGTTAATTTTGAACTGGTTTAGTTACTACTTGTATCTTTGTGTAAGTTTATGGTATAATGCACTGCTGAAATACTTTCCCTGTATTCTGATTTTAAAAGAATTCTAGTTTACTTTGCAGTGAAGGATTTGGGGGGCAACGAAAAGAATTTGTGGTAGTAGTCTTTAAGCATCTAAAAATATGAAAGAAAAGAAACATGTTGATGGAGCTATTCCAATATTTTAGACAACTTCAATTCAAGGAAATTGTGGCAAGAAAGTCGTATCACACCTTCTCTTTCAATGGCATAAGTTCCTAGTAATAATTTCTTGTGCTGTTATAATAAGCTGTTATAATAAGCACAGCTATATGTTTTCCTTTATTTATGTTGCTCGGTTACAGAAAAATTACTTTTTTTTTAAACTGCAACATAATTGTATTGCCTAATGAATAAATTATATAACACATTTAATCCAGATTGATATTGCAGTAAAGCACAAATTATTCCTGCTACTAATTAATGAGCACTTCTGTATCTACAAAAGATGATTTAACTAATCCAATGTATAGATTTTCTTGAGGCTAATTGTTCAGTTTAATGAACCAGATATCTCCCACTGAAGCAAGCGTCATGTGCCCTGACACCGAGCGGCTACAAGAGTTGTAAATCCCCTTGCACAATGGCAGTAGTTATGGGTCAAAGCCTGTTCTGAACTGTCTTCTGCTTGTGCAGTCTCCTTGACTTAATGGGAATGTGCATGCAGCACAGAGCACAGCTTTCTACTATGGTATGACTTGAGATTTTATTTTGTTCTCTTAATTTGTGTTCTGTTCAACCTTACATTACTGTAAGTATCAAAACTAACATAAACAGAATGAGGAAGCTCAGCTATGAAATAGTGTCTCTGAAAAAACCCGAAACGGATCGGAAGGCACTAGTGAGGGTATGTCACAGGGAATGCAAGCACAGGGAATGGCAAGCACAAATCCCAATAAAAGCCTTTTGGATACACAATATCTGTGAATCTTTCACATTTAGAGCCGCTAACAAATTTAGCAGGAAAGAAATCCATCAGTAAAAGAAAATACAGCAAAGCAATTGAACACAACTTAAGTCCCAGACAGACCTGGTATCAGTTGCCGTCATTGATGCATGGGATGGGATACGTTAAAGACAGCTGATAGTGAATTGCAATGACATGGTGGAATGGGGTGGAGGCACTCAGCCATGAACAGCAGGGCGAACACAGGAGAAAAAGAGCAGTTATTTGCTTAGTCACTTCTTGCTTCTCGTTACTGACTGGAGTGCAGTCAGATCACCCCCATCCAGATGTTACTCATGACATTCAGGTTTTTTTCTAAATCTTAGTCAAAATGTCAGATATCTGGAAACGAAAAAAAAACAAACACCAAAACCAATGAAACAAAATAAAACCCCGAACAAGTAAGCAGACTAATTTGAGATAAAACGTCATGCCTGGAAAGTGGCAAGTTCGAAATTTGATGTTACCAAATTAGTGATTTATCGTGACAGTTATGTTTGGAGGATTCCCTGTCATATCTTTGCCTCTCATCTCAGAAGGATATTGCCACATAACTTCTCATCTGTGCCACCATCATTAGCAACAGCATTAATAAGAAGGGAATATAATGAATGTTTTTTCTTAAGTCTGTGGCTAAAAACCCTGTTGAAATCTATGGATTTTTTGTCTTGGTATCAACATATTCATGATTCAGGACATTGATACTTTCTAAACTATAATTTGCTGTTGGATACATTTTTATTTAGATTTACTGCTCCTAATTTTTTAAAAGCTTTCCTAGGTACATTTGAAATACATTTCTGTAACTATGAAATGCCCATTGGCTAAAAACTTGCCATGCACAGCGATATCAAACTTTCTATCAAAACCTGTACCTCTAGGATTTTTTTTTATTATTGTTATTTATTATTATTTTTTTATCATTTACCATGAGCTCACTCACAGTTAACTGAATAAAGGGAGTGAACCTTTCCTGTTAGATTTTAATGGCAGCTTCTGTTTTTCCCTGGCAGTCTTTACTAATTCATTTGGAAAGGACTGAAAATATTTGAGTTTGGGAATAAGGAGAATATTCTTTAAATATACACTTAAAAAAAAAAAAGAAAAAATTATTCCTCTAACTCTCAAGCAGTATTTCCTGAATTAAACCAGACAATGTACTTATTTAGCCAATTTATATGCGAGACCTTGCTTTAACTTTGTTTTCCTCATTTGCCAACCTAGACACACCAGCTCATTTTCATTCTCTTTTTGAGGTCTAGACACTGAAACATTATTCTCACATACCTTAACCTTGGCTGGATCTCTGATCTTTTATATTTTCCCTTTCACATTATGCAACATCAAGCACACAGACACAAACTCTTCTATGACAGCCAGAGGATTACTGTTTCCGTGTCACATAAAAAATTATATAAAAAGCAAGCAGATTACTACCTAATTGAATGTTTCATAATATGGCAATGTTGCCAGTATTTTCGTGCCTGGGTATTTAAGGGGCATCTGAATGATTCTTACAAGCTAATAATTTCTACAGCTGTGTCAAGGAACACACCCATACTACAGTAAAGTTTTTTCTAACCTTCTGCTTCAGTGTGTGCTTGGGCATGGCCAAGTATGAGGATCATTTGAGAAGAAATTAGAAATAAAGCACATTTGTATTTTCCTGATATTTTGGGAGGCTGGCTCATAAAGTCAAAGAATGAAGCAAGAACTGTAGGACTGTGATACGCTTGTACTTTATTTGGCTCATCAGCCCTCTATGCTACGGTGAGGCTACGTGTACAAAATTGGAAGGAGAAATTTGACAGCTTTCAGCACATTTGAACTCATGTGGAAAGAGCCCCAGGACAAACTCTTTGTAAAAGCATCCAGAAGCATAAACAGGAGTAACTGTAGCACATCCTCTACTAAACTTTGCTTGATACCTCCTGTCACCCAAGAATCTCTGCTAACATTTGTGTATTACCCTGGCTTATCTGACTTGTCTTAACCAGCTGGAAAAAACTGGCAGAAGTATTCTTACTCTCCCGAAGTCTTCTCCAGTGCCCAAGTGTTAATAGTATTCCCTGGCTATCCAGCAGTAGCTTTGCATACATATAACACTTGTCTTTCTAGCAAGTGTGAAGTCAAGATCTTTTCTTAAATTTGTGTGCTTTCATTGATTGATTCTCTCTTTTTTCCTCTCTCTCTCTCTCCTTTTGATTACAGACCTTTAATAAAAGATTAAAAATGGGTAACGAGTTTGACATTAAACAACTGGCATAGCAGCCTGTGGTCTTTGCTAGAGCTACTGAGAGCAATTTTAATAAAGAGACATGACAATTTTCTCTTTCATCACCAGTGTCAATGATAATAAGCCCAAGACGGAGACCTTGTGAAGCAAACAACAAATTTTGTGGCACAGTGAAACTCAGAAATGCAAAATCTAACTTTATTTCCAAAAGCTTTTACTTAGTGGACAGTAAGTTAACCAAATGCATTTTCTCAATAACAGCTGATGAAGTTTGATAATCACTTACAGCATCTGCAGTGCTTTCCTTCTCTGCCGTGTATTGTTACATGAGAAAGTTTACCTTTGCCATAATATATAGCTTAACACTGGTGAACTCAGCCCCCGTACCTTCTTCATCCTGAGTAATAGCATTCTTGCATCATAGTCCAGCTTCCCAAAAACTTGACATACGATATAGTAAATTGAGATATCAGAGTGTTAATGAAAGATTTGAACTCTGCCAGCATTGATGGTTACTACTGACTCATTAGAACAATGTAGGGCCAGCAGGCTGGATCCTTCACAGAGTTTAACTAGACTATCTTCATTCAATTCAGACAGCCATTCTGACCTACACAAGCTGAGGAGGTGACCTTTTATTTCTATTTAGATGTACTACTAACAGATTTTTAATGCAACCTGGCAATGTCACTTTTCTCTAGCAAAATACACATTTCCCATGTCCTCTGTTACATTCAAATAACCATATTGCAGTGGGTGAATTGCTTGTAAATAGCACTTTAGGGTGGGCGTGAGAAGATTGGTTCCAGGCTGTCGTGCCATACTGTTTCCTTGCAAACAGCTTTTCAGTATCTATGTGTAGCAAACTTCACCTTTCAGATCCCAAAGGCTTCACAGCAAGTGACTTTTCATAAACGAAGTGGTAGAAGAGAGCTGTTCCTATGGTTCATTGCCTGTCTATGCTTTCCTGTCTATGCTGCATACGTTGCACTTTGAATCTGTGCTGCTCTTCCTATAACTTCTCCTATATGTTTGTTGTTCCCACATTACTGTTCCCTTTTGTATATCACCCATTTTTCCTTAGCAGGATCAAAGGTATTCCTCCCATGGTCTCAATATTATCTGCCCTAAACTGAGAAACTTAGGTACTTGACCAATCATATTTATGGTTAAACTACCTAGCAAGGGTCATTTGGGAGACATTTAGAAATGTTTTGAATACTTATCCCCAAGGTCAGCATTAGTGGATGTTATTTTTGGTCACAGAGGTTATTTGTTTTCTCTCTCCCATATATTCTTCCCTGAACATGCAGTAACAGTGTCAGCGGTTTCCCTGTTTTAGCTCAATTTTCAGTACATTTGATTTTTGAGCCAAGCGGAAAATAGAGGGAGTAGGAGGAGTTTTATTTAAAATATGTAAGACATGATCTTTTCAATGAGCCACTAGTTTCTTTTACAACTACTGCAGTGAAGCATACTTCCACGCATAAAAATAAATTTAATTCAGAGAATTACTGCAGCACTTATAAATGTTTAATGAAACTCTAGAAAGCTCTTTCTTCTTATATGTATTCCAGTTTATGCTTGATAAAGTACAAAACAACAGAGTCCTTTTAGCGATCTTGTTTGTTTTCAAATGTGTCACACTGTAATTAGGATCAGGTATAAAAACACAGCAAATTTTCAAGTTAAAAAAAATAAATCTGTTTCTGGGATATGTCAGAGGGAGAGAAAGAATGTTACAATTTTGTTTGGACGTATTCTCTTCTTTACAACTTCAGTGCCTTAAAACATAGTGACACAAAAGATAAGATCAGTGTTGGTACCTCTCCCAAATTTTTTTCATGCATTTCCTTATTTACCCTGGGAACAGCTTTTCAGACAGAGGTTGCTCTGCAGGCAGAATCAGAAAAAAAAAAAAAAGTGTTTTGACAGATTATCAAAGGGTGATATATTTGGCATTCTTATCTGAAGTCTGCACTGTGAGGAAAGGCAGCGTGAGCAGGTGGTTTCCCCACACTGCTTCAAACACAGGCGATACAAATTAAAATAGGTCAAAATACATACACTACTCACATCTAGGTACACTAGAAGTTTGTTTTGTCAAGCAAACATCTAGTCTCCATCCCCCACTGTCCTTTTTTAAGGATTGCTAGGACCACAACCTAGTTACGGCCAGCTGAGTAAAACAGACTGTGTTCTGCCTATGCTAAGTGTTATTTAAGATACCGTTCACTGCCGGTGTAAGTAACAGCTGTATCTTCTGGGAATTGTACAGCAAATTATGTACACATGAAATCGGTTGGGTCTCCAGCTAACCGTGTCAAGTCCCAAATCAATTAGTGATTGTGGCATCCACACAGTCAAGTCAAAATTGGGCAGAAAATTGAGAAATTGCCAATGCAAGTTTTCTTTGCTATCTATGGTGATACACTAGCAGATTTTTCCATCCAGGCATTAATTAGCATTGCCTTAGCACATAAAGTAAGGAGATAAAGGCAAGAGAAATAACAAGAGTCCCGATGTTCCTTCAGGATAAGAAATTCAACCTTTTAACCAATGAAATATGTATAAAACGGTCTTTGAACATTGTAACCTTCCCCTTGCGACATGATCACAACTGCATCTGATCCATTGCCACTTTTTCCAGCCATCAAACCATTCAGAAAATTAGTCAGAACTAACCTCATTTAGCAGTGGAGAAGCCAAGTGGATTTCTAGAAGGTCACAGTACCCAGCACTGCCCCCTCTTCATCCTACGCTAGAACTGCAAAACTCAAAACATCTTCACAGCAGAGGCATAACCCAACATGCTGTTTCAAGCATGTGCGCATGGGCTGCGGCACGCCAGGAAATTGTATGCTTTATATGTCTTCATTATCTATTTTTGGACCTTTGTATGATTACTGCAAAGACCTCACTGTTTTTCCTTGTTAAATATTTGTTTATGCAACCTTCCCCCTGCAGGCAACTGGGTTCATGTGATCCTTACTTTATAAGGAATTTCAGTCCCATATGTTGCTCCTGGCGCTTTTTGCTGCTCTGCTGGCACCTCTGCTGCTTGCCCTTTAACTGAAGTGACAATTAAATCACAGAAAAACAAATCTTAAGCTGTAATAGAAATCTCTCCAAGCCTGAGGCTAAAGCAACCAAGTCCCCTTGTAGATTGTATTTGAAAGTTATAGACTGCGTCTGGCCACATGATAATAATGATATAAATCCCTACATTCCATCAGAATTTCAAGACTGACTTCCCGCAGCTCAAGGAAAGCAGGTTTTGCCTGATGTACAGAATTGCTTTAATGTTAACAGAAGTGCAAAACCTTCAAGACTAATTAGAGCTCAAAGTATAAATGCAACAAAGGGAATTCCCTTCCCTTCTGTTCTTTCCCAATGGAGAAAGGGAATTCCCTTCCCCTTCTGTCTTCTCTCTGTGCAGGGAGGGAATCCCTTTGCTATTCTTACTCATGATGACGCTTCTTTTCTCTCCCCAAGAGCAATGGGAAGTTCTTTTTTTTCCTTGTTTCCCCTTTTCCCATAAGAGGGTTGAGGACTCCCCTTTCTTCCCGTCATCTCTCTCCCAGAGGTGAAGAGGGATTCCTTTGCCTGCTATTTTCTGCAGACACTCGCTGTACCAGTTTTCTGCTTCAATATTTCAGTATGGGAACTACTTTTTTTTTTTTTTCTGGTTTGTTGGTTTTCTTACCTCTCTGAGTGCAGCATTTTATCCAACAAAAAGATGAAACCAGACACCCACTTCAAATTTGGTTAGTGGCAGCTGTGTTCTAAATATAACTCTATCCACTTAGTACTGCTCTCTCTACTTTTAAGTGCTAATTAATAATTAATACAGGGAATGGAGTTTAAAACAAAGCAGAAAACCAGAATCCATATTTCATTAAAGGGTTTTCTTTTCAGTCTAAAGCACACTCTCTACAGCTTTTAGGGCAAGAATTTAGCTTTTTGCACTAGAACTGACTGGGATAATCTGCCCCTCCAGGAATTACTGAATACCCTGAATTAGCAAATTACTTCAAGTTCACTTTGATAGAGAGTGATGGCCCAAAGAAACCACCAGTAATGTACAGATTAAGTTCCATTTCAGTTCTGTGCCACTGAAGCAAGCTTTGTGTTTCCCTTCACAGGGTAATGAGTTTCACCTGTGTGATTAAAACCAAAGAATAATGGATGATGATGTGAACTTAGTTCATTTACTATAGTACTTGTTGTTGGGTTTTAATAATTTAGAATATTGCAGATCATAGTGGCAACTGTTCTGTGATACCTTTGGTAAAAAATAATGAGGTATTATTCATGTGAAACCTAATTGTAACGTATGTCCTGGGCTAATACCTCTTTGTTAGGATGTGGCCCGTAGGTTCTCCCTGAGAATTCTCTGTTCTCCTTGCCAAAAAAAGAAGTGAGCTGCTAAAGAATTGGTGCACTTCTAATGTAGAATGCATTTTCTCTGGTTTTAAATGAAATGCTCTTTTTTTTTTTTCCTAGCTGGTTTTCGATATCAAGGGCACATTCAACAAATTTTAAAGGGGGATTTCTAAAAACCAAAGCAAACTATAGTAATAATTAAAAGGAGTAATTAAGGAAAATAATTTAAAAAACATAGAATATCAGTAGTAAAAGACAGCTTTTTCTACTCAAAGCTTTATTCTCCTGATTGACTGTTCACTGTTTCTTTCTGTAGCCATGGAAAAGACTGTGATATTACTAAAAATATCATTAATATTTCACTCTAAATGTTTGTAGGAAAAGATAGTCTCTTAGGAGCAAATCCTTGTTTAAATAAAATTACAAGCCTGTTGATTCCATCCACTTTCTGCCTGGATTAGTTGGTTAAGGTTTCCAGTCTCACAGATGAAGCACTAGTGTCACAAACCCCCTGCTATAAGTCCTTATACTTTAAGGACTTTTAACAGAAATAAACAAAAATTTGTGACAACGTCATCTTCAGATATGTTGCCATTAGCTACTCATTCATCTTTATCTATCTTTAGAAAAGCACTGGAGGAGGTGTATCACAAATACGGTAAGAGCAGGTTGATAAGGAGAGCGAGTATAATCAGGCTATTTTTAGCATTCTCATTTTAAAAACATATTTTAATTTCATTTTGTGAAGGTAAACAGATGTAAACCTGCATTATTGAAACTCAACATCCTCTATGCAAACAAAAGATTGGTCAGTCAGCCAGGTTCAGGGAAAGCAGTAATCTCAAAGCGACAGCAAGCACCATCAAAGAACTGAAAGTAAGACAGGAGCCAGGTACGTTTAAGGCTCAAATGATTTCATTTGTGAGTAGGCTATCTGAGTCAATGTGTTACTCACAAAAGTTAGGTTTTTGTAGTGAAATCTTGGCTAAATTATCATCTTTCACTGCCTTCATTGTGAGATCTCAAGCATTTTTATAGCTGGAACAGTATCGCTTCAGTAGAACGGTAGGTACACTGCCCTTCTCTACCATGAGTGATTATAATGAAATCATACTAGGGAACATTTAATGTAATTTTAACTTGGCTCTTAGTTTTGTTTTTGAGAATGAGAAGAATCCCCAAAGTTATTAGTTGGGCTTTCCATTTACTGCTAAGATACTGTGGCTTTGAAAGGCTTTTATTTAAAGAAACATTCATGATCTGTATTTCTTTTGGTGTCAAGTCCTCAGACTTTCCCAGTGCTGTCTCCAGCTCTTAAAACTGAGCAAAATCAACAATCATTCTTTTTTCTGGTGCTTCATACAGCAAAGAAAAGGTGAAAATATGTGAAGGTCACGTGGATGTTATGTCTCTAGGGAAACTCTGGTTAAAGTTGTGCAAATATTGTACATGCAAATATTATACATGCAAATATTCCATAAATTTTCAATCTGGTTGTTCAGCAAAATGGGTATCATTGTCAGCGCTCTAAGGGCTGCTGAACTAACCCTAATACTTTGATTTATTTAGAAAGATTGTTACATGAAAAAGGCAGTCTTGGCTAAGAACTAATTTGCTATGCATTTGTTTGCTCCTTCTAATTGTATGTTTATCTATTCAAATTTCTCCAAGGAGTATTCTGTCAACTGACACAGGTACACATGTTATGACAGGACACTCAACTCTGTGATGACCACCCTCAACTCTGCCTTCAGGAGAAGCTCTGTGAGGCCGGTGCCAATGTAATTTAGCTGAATATTCATCTTTTATCAACAAATATGAGTGTGTTGATTTACTTACTATACAGCTGTTCTTAAATTATGTGAACAGTATGGTAAAAAGGGCTGAATTAAAGACACGGTGCCTTCAGGGATATTTGCACAATGAGGAAATTTCACGTTACATTCTGCTGTTAAGATCAAAAGGTGAGCTGTGCCTGTAATAACGCCAGTGGAGCGAACGCTCCTCAAGCTTAAGTTCTGGCTACACTCTTCTGCCTTGAAGTCAGATAAGTCACTAACCCAAACCTTGTGGTCCACAAATAGACAAACCCAGAGAGAGCGAGCTATCGTTTCAGACCACGTTCCGTTTCTTTCCATGGGAAAGAAATCTCCCAGTCCTTTCAATAGGAACAGTATCTCCCAAGTTATCAGACAGATCCTTATGAACTTGTCTCCCGCTCCAGGAATCGCGTGCCAAAGAACAAACCCACAAGGAAGAGGAAGCGCAGCGCAGGCGGGCGAGCAGCAGCCGCGCAGACGGGGCCGGCTTTGGGTGAGCTCAGCCTTTGCCCTCCCGCAGCCGGAGCGGCGCGGCCTATGCAGGGCCGGCAGAGGCGGCAGCTGCTCTCAGTATGTACAAACAAAAGCCCCGGTTCCCGTAGCAACCCGGCCGCCCTCCCAGACATCCCCCAGCGGCGCGGCGCGGCGCGCTCCGCTCTGCCCGGCGGCCCCATCCGCCTCCTCCTCCTCTGCCTCCTCCGCCTCCTCCGCCTCCTCCTCCTCCTCCTCCTCCTCCTGCCGCCCGCCCGCCCGCGGGGGCTGGTCGCACGCTTCATCCCCTTTTGGACAACGTGCTTGAAGATTTGTACTGATGCCGCCAGCCAAGGTGAACAGCGGGGGACGGGTTTCCATCCCCTGGGACGATAAACGCGTGCGGCTCCGAAGGCTTGTAACTGGCCCAACTGTGTAAGGGCTTCTCCTCTTACCTTGGAAGCCGTTACAAAATACCTAGCAATGGAACGTGCTTAAATAGTATATTTTACACGTACAGTAGTCACGCAAATAGTAATTTACTTGGTGATACAGAATTTAAAAAAATAAAACTAAATACCCTTTGAAAAGGGATATGGACAGGAGACAAGAGTGTGCTGTGAATTTTAATTCTTTTTTTTTTTTTAATCCAGTGTCTGCAAATTAGGTTTTGCCCGCAAGCTTGTTTCTTTTGTCACTGAGCAGAGATACATTATCTATACGGCATTCCTGGATCCACAATAGCTAGTATTTGTGTCAGCTTTTACAGGCATGAAGCCAGAAAAAGAGAAACGTTTCATTTATTCTCATTGACAAATATGTAGGACCAACAAAAAAGATGCTTTCCAACCCAATTTCCAAAAAAGTTTTTTTCATTACAGTTATTATAATCACATTGTTCAGATTGTTATTATAATCAGCATTAGGTATTTCGTACATAAAATGTATGTTTGCATGAATCATGTTAAAAAACAGAAGAATGTCCTTCATTTTTATGAACTTGGAAGATAATGCTTGGAGCGAGATGATTGAGACAGATTTCATGAGCTCAATTGGATTCTCACAGTTAAGTGGAAACCCCACATTATACTCTTAATTCATTGTGAACAGATAATCTTTCTTGTCTCTGACAAGGAATATTTTAATTCATTGTCTCCTATCAATTGATGGTTTCTATCAGTGACAAACTCACATAAAAATATTCAGAATCTGAGTTCACCGTATGCTACTTCATTGTACTAGTGTTAGCACATGGGAGGAATTGGAGCTTCTACTAAACATTTTTTTTCGCAGCATATCAAGACAGAAACATTGCACTGGCTAAAAAAAGAAAAAGGTGGTACCAGTTTAGCTGATATTTAAAAGTTTGTCCAGCCCATCATGAGAGACCTATTGATAGGAAAAGTGCTAATACCATATCAAAACTTGGCATATAGGAAAACTGATACTCTGGGCATATTTCCATTATGCTTCTTTGAACTGACCTCTGGTGGTTAGCTCTGCTTCTCAGGAAGCACTGAAACAAAAATGGGTATTATCAACTGAGCGAGTCCTTCTTTGTATTAACATTGTTCAAGAAGTTCTCACGTACTCAGTCATCATATTTTTTTAGACATTCATTGTGTCTGCTATGTTGAGCTAGAAATTAGATGCCTAACCACTAATGAAAGGCAATAGTAGATGGATGCCTTACATTTTAAGTACCAGCCTTTGCTCGTACTTATAAAATACATCCTCAAATATAGTTAGTTCCAATTTGATGAAGCAGTACTAAGTTTAACAGCAAGTGCTTCCACAGTTAGATTTTTAACATGGCTTACCCATCCAAATGTCCTTCAACCCTTTGACATTTCTTCTCATCACACAGTAAGATAAAATTTAGATAATCAAGTATCCTTACCATCAGGATCAGTTTCAGCAATTTGAGCTGCTGTAACCAAAATGTTCTCAATTGTGTAACAAACAATATCCTAGCCTGTCTCCCTGCATCTAGAAAGCATTCAACTCTACTAATGCCTTATATTGAAGAGTGGTTTGTTCTTAAAATCAAGATATATAACACACAGCCTGGCTGCCCAAAGAAAATATGAGGCACCATAAATGCTTCATTTTATTATGCATCAGTACATTTAATCTAAGGGGTCATTGAACATTTTCCTTTAAAAATAAATTACAGTGCTTATGGAAAATGACACTGAGTTCAAATCCTTTCAGTGCATTTGAAGACCTAGATGAAATGGATCTGCAAGAACAGAGAAACCTTTAACTTATTTCACATAGACCATCAAGTAATCACCAGATTGTAAGAAAAATGTGTTACTACCACCCCGACCAGATGTAAACCAATGAACTAGAAGTGAATGCTCCAATTTTCCATTACTGTTCTCCTGAGCTACGTGACCACCCTGTTAGTATATAAAACTGTTAGGGATCTGATGAAATTACTTTCATTCTCATGCTTTCCAACAGTCCCTTTCCTGAGAAACCTAGTGATGGTGATAAAGTGAAGTGATAAAGATTGACTTTGTACTTAGGTATGCCTCATATGTAAATAATGTGTATACCTATATAGAAAAAAGAGAATAGAGAGATCATTATTTTAATAACCCTATTAATTAAAGAGTATTATCTTCTCTATCACCATATTGAATTTAGAACAGATCTGGGTCGTGGAAATGTAATTTTAGAGAGCACTGAGGTTGTTGAGAGCACTAAGGTTATGCAGCCTCCTGAGCCCCACACCTCAAAAATAGTTATGAGATTCATATGTGCGGCTTCAGCTTTGTGATCTGTGAATACACAAGCACCAGTCACCCCGTCTGAGCATGACATCAGTGATGGCATCTCTAGCTAGATATCAAAGCTTGCTTCTCAGTGAGATGCATTTCTAACTTTAGACTCTATATCAGCAAGTTCTCTAAAAATATGACATATTTCAAACGTATGCAGAATGAATACAGAAATATACAGTGCATGCAGAGAAGTAGCATAAGCATAAAGGAAAAACCTTAAACTTTGCATCACTACTTTGGGTGCTGTAAACTGTACCCAATTTAGGGGGATTATGGCCCCCAAACTGCACTTCCCCCCAGATAGACCATTGTATCCTTTACTCTTATTCGTTATTCTAATACCTTCTTGTCCAGACTTACAAAATACACGTCAGCTTCCTACAGTGAAGCTTACAGTGGACAGGTCACAAGTGTGACAGTTACCGGCCACTGTAAGCCCACTGTACCCACTGTAAGTTCACTTACAGTGGACTGGCCAACCAAACAGGTCACAGATGCTTTGATAGTGTTTTGGCTGGATCAGGAAGTTTGACCGTGGCCAAGGATTCGCTTAAACTCAAGTATAAAACAGTTATCTGTGTTCCCCCAAACCAGTAAGAGATGAATATTATTCCAAACTGGAAAGTAGTAAAAAGTCTCATAATCAGATTAACTGGGCTTCAGAAAAACTTTCTAACATTTGTCCTGACATGCTATAGCAGACTACAGTACCAAGGAAACATTTATTTTTTAAAAATCAAAAGATCTAGTACTTTTTACAGTTTACTTTCACATATTTTACTTCCGTGATAAGTATTGTAAAGGATCACCTTAGCTGTAAAGACAGGATGACCCCTTGATATACTGATAGACAGAGCGGCTTGATTTTGCGCTCTCTTCTACGGGCTCATGAGAACATTGCTCACAAGTATGCCTCTCAGTACATTAGGGAGAATCTCATGCATTTCTGTTTTAAAGTACATTAATATGAAGAGATCAGGAGCCACATTCTGCTGTTCTTTACACTCTGCAACTCCTTTTGGTGCTAGGTTCAGGTTAAAGTCATGGTGAGCTCAATTTCTCATGTTAAGGTAAATCAAACATTTTTAGTGAGTCTCGTAATGCCACATGCTAATCCCTCTATGGAAGCTTCTCTCTCTGGAGACATTTTAAATGTGTTTATTAGGAAGACCATATTTATATCTTCAGGGAAGCCTGTATATAAAAGCGAAAAACCTTGTAGGGCAGATGCTGCAATTGGCTAAAAGACTGAAACTGAGCTTTGTTTTATGCAAACTAGAGCGTGAACGTTTATCATGTATCTAGGATTTAAAGAAGCAGGACAAAAGAATAAAAGGATAAAATCTGAACACCTCTTTATGCCCCAGTACTACATTATGAAAACGTTGAGAATGTATCAATTGACTATTTCCCAATACATTCTATTCTTGATGGTCAATGATAGCTTTTAAAAGCTTCTCCAAAAGCTGGTTCAGCAAACTATATTCAAACTTACTATTCAATGGCACACACCAACATTTCACCTACGTTAAATGTCATGAAAGTGTACTTTGTCCAATATAACTAGAATGATCAATCACATTCATTCAGCTAGCGTGGCCTGCAGGACAATGGTGACTCTGCTGCTGTTGGAACTTAATGTACACATGGATAAAATGCAAAATGCTAGCATGTCACTAATGTGTTCTCTAGATAACCTAATGTTATATCCAATGTGTGAAAGACTTCCAGAACCTTCACTCTTGGAAATAGTAATGACCCATTAAACTCCAAAGCCCTGGAAAAGAAATTTAATACCTTGTTGCAGTTTAACATAACAGGACACCCAAGGCAACTTTCTGAATTTCATCTATCATTTACCAGATATGCTAGACACACTATTTGCAATGGCTATGAAACAAACAGCCTTCCGACATTTGTGGTCTGGAGCATCCAAATGACCTGTCACAGCACATTTGGACTCAAGTTCTGAGGTCTTTTGTTATCTCGATGATACTACTTTAGGGTGGGGAGAAGACAAGGTGAAAAGAAGTGTTTTCCAGAAAATTGACCTCATGGACAACATCAGCAATATTTTGCAGAGTTGCAGCCACCTGGCATTCACTTCAGTGAAAGGAAAAGTGAAAATAAAACATGAGGTTCTCTGAATCTACAAGATCTGAGACAATAAGGCCCACAGAGCCACCAGTAGCTCAGGGTGAGTTTCACGTTTACCCAGTGGAGGAAACCTGTTAAACATTAACACCGATCAGCATCATATATTGATTGCAGTAAGCTATATACAGCTGTGTCGCTTCATATTTAGGTCAGAAATGCACCTGCTCTTAACTTCATATCCCTGTTCCAGGCCTTTTGAAAGGGCCCTTTCTTCATCAGTGAGACAGAGGGAAAGGAGATTGTTTTTATTATTCTGTCATCATTCGTCACACCCTAGCTGTGCAGGCAGTTGTTGCTTTATTTCTTTATTAATGTAAGAAAAGAAAAAAATCTGGTGTTTCTGCTTTTCATTTGCCCACAGGTGAAATACAAAGGACCAAAATGACACTCAACATTTAAGTCATAGTTATATTGCAAGAGTGTTTACAGCGGCAATGACAGCAGTGACTGCCAGCACTCAAAATCATGGCACTGATCATAACTGAGTAAACAGTTTTGGGAACATTAGGTCAACCAAATGTCGTTATTTGGCATATCAATATATCTCATTATCTCTCATGTATTACTTCAACTAGACATGAAGACAACTGTAGAATACGTAGTTTTAATACATAATGCAAACAGTTCAGATCATGGGCATGTTATTCGTTATTTAAGAAAGTTTAAACTCTTCTATCAAAATGTCTTATTGACTTTTCAGAATGGGAGTCACTTGTGATATTGCTATGATATAGCATGCAATGTAAGATTTTTTTTTCCTCCTCTAAATGTCAATGTTGAGTAAGGAAATTAAGTTTGCAGTTGGTATGCTTTAGCATGATGCCAACCGATAGTTTGGTGTTGTTGGGTGGCATATAGCTAAAATTTTTCACAGAACTATTTGTTCAGGAGCAGGATATGTGACACTGACAAAAACTGAAATCTGAAATGATAGTGTTAAGTTTCACAGTCAGGAAGATCTCAGTGAAAGAAAGGAACATTTATAATATATTCACCACTATGTTATATTTTACAATGTACTAAATTGAAAGATTAATGGCTGGAGATAGACATTCTCAGTATTTATATTCCAATAAAAGGGTCATAATAAAGTCATTTCAGTTTCTAATCGAAAATCATAAATATTAGAGTAGTAACAGATGACAGCAAAATGACTTTTGGTGGCCCATGAGATGATTTTGATGGTGTGTATTCAAGTCAGCAATACACACATCAGAACATCATCACCATAGGCACCTTTTAGCATGATTGTTGACCATTTTTAATCAAATACCAAACAATGAAATGGGTACTGTGGATGAATATCAAGGGGCAAGGACCAAATTATATGAAATTGACATGTAAGTCTGTACTGCAGCTATTTATATTGGAACTTCCCTACAGGGAGTCAAGGCTACTAAGCTCCACCAGTTCAGCAGCTGGAATTCAGAAGGAAATAAGAAAATAAAACAAAGAAGATGCAATCAGAAGGAAGTATATGAAACAGAAAAAGTAAAGCACTATGTTTTCCAAGTTTCTTGGCTTTTTAAACTTTGAAACACATCAAAGGATCTTTCACTTCAGTCTGATTTCAGTGATGCTCGCCTTTATCATTAGGAATATCTTGCAGAAAATGTCAGAATACCCAATGAGCATCACAGAAATTAAATTATTTTGCCAGTGTACACTAGAAATAGGTCTTCAAGCAGACCAAACCTTTGGGGAAAAAAGGGAAGATATACCACTGATCATAAACTTATTTGGCCTTTGACATATTTTAATGCACTGAGTTGGACAGATGAGGGAGCTGTATTCCGTAATTTAAAGCTGGGCAGTGCTTTTAACATACAGTTTATATATAGAAGAAGTGTGAAGGACCATTACTCCACAGGAAAAATATTTGGCTGTAGAAGTCATTTGTTCTTTCCAATTTCAGCAACGTATGTACATCTCTCACATGACCCTTCACTTCTGCTAGACTGCACAGGAGCAGAAAAGGGTAGACTTTAGCCAACTGGCCACTATTCCTTAACTTGTTCCTTAAAGGACACGATGGCCTGTCAGACTTGAAACAAAATGCACAGAAGAGCAGGGAGAAGACATACTCACACTCTACAGGACACTGATGTAGATCTTAAAGCCAAACTGTAGTTGTCTATGGAATGACCACTATAAAGAGTGTTATGAGGTCACCTTTGCTTGAGGTAGTAGATTCTAGCCTCCTAGATTGTCTTCTTACAGGTATATACGTTTGCATATTTGGCCTCCCCCAAAACTCTGTATCTATCAAGACCTCAAATTATTCATTTGTAGATTCTATCATAAGTAATTGGAAGTTGCCTCTTCATTAAACAAATTATTATTTCTCCCCTGCTCAAATACTAACACTAGTTTCTTTTTGAAAACAACAAAATGAAGGTATTTGCTAGATTGCCAGTGAAAGTTTCTTAAAAACTTGAGCATTTATGAGACCAAGTTGGCATCTATCACAGGAAGCTTCAACCTTAGTGTTCCTGGGAAGTAGAGAGAAGAAAGTTGAGTCTATCCATCCACTGTAACAGAAGTAATATTCAGAGCATGTGTTGATTTTTTTCCCCTCCAATTAAAAAATCAAAAGAAGAAAACAAATTGTTAATAGGTTAGCTGGATGATAAAGGCACTTTTTTATTGTGTCTTTTTCCCCCTTCCCTTTCATTTATGTTTATTGTCTGAGTACTCTGGTCATATAGCAGTTACCATTACTTTGGGGAAAACTTCAAAGTAAAGGGAATGTCAGGTGTTTGCCTCATTATGAGTCATTATGATCCATACATGTTTTTCATCTCAAATATTTTCTTCTACACACTTATCTTTTTTTCTATTGTATTGAAAAAGAATGTCAGCTTTTTAAATGCTATTTCAAGGGAACCTTGAATGTATTGCCTCTCTGCCTTTCAAGGTGTACCCAACTCAGAAAAACCCTCAATGTACACAGGGGGAAAATGAAATAATTAATACATAATATTTTATACAATACAAAAATTCTCATAAAATAGAAGTCAAACAGCACCTGAATAACTCTCATAAAATATATCCTTCTCTTTATAGTGACACTCAAACATGTGTAGGAATGCTATTCCTTCTATGCTTATCTGGACCCATGTGTAGTCAAAGTGTCATGAAGATTTCCTTCAAAGATCACGTTCCTGGGTCACTGACAGATTTCTGTTTCTTCTCATTCTCAACCCAGAAGTATCCCTGAGTTCAAGTTAAAATCTTACTGATTGCAGCAGATGCCACTCCCTCCTAGTTTGTGACAGTCAACAGCCTTTATTCTAGGATTCAGTTCTGTATCTACAGAGCATAGACAACCCTGAGAGGTTACACAGTAAACTGCAAACCCCATTTTCAAGTGGCCTCAGGCTGCCTTTCCAAGGTGTGTTGCTGACTGAATTTTCTCCAGATCATCTTATTTATCTTTCTTTGAATCATTTCAATAATCCAGTATTTTTATTCCAAATAGATGTTAGTTTTCTGTATTTATGTTTTATTTTCATTATCATCTCCACTTGCCTTTTAAATGTGAATAAATACAACAGAATGTGATTCAGAGAAAAAATAGTGATTTCGTGAGTTCCCTCTGCTGTCTTTCCCCCGTGTAATTATCCTCATCTTTAGAAGCTTTTCCCAAAACAGCTAAGCTAAATCTTCCAAGCTGCAGATTCCATCTATTAATTCGTGGTTTTTTGGACATTGACACTGGTTTATTCCTTTCCTTTGTTCTGTCATAGTTCACATATGTAAACAATTGGGTTTCTTGTTAGTTCTCTAGGTTAACAAACTCAGTCTGCTATTTCTTCATGCTTCCCTACCCCTAGTTATCTTTAACCTGTCTCACCTAGACTATCTTCACCTGATCCACATCTTTCTTGAAGTATCTGAATTTGAACACTGCTTCCCACAGCATTGCAAGAGAGACCCTAAAAGTCTGGTACAGAGTAGGCAAATCATGTGTTTTACAGTGATGTTTCTGCTCACGATGCGCTGCTCTGTACTCACTCTTTCCTCAGCTGCACATCCCTCCCTAGCTATAGATCTCTGTACTTGTCCCCACTGAACCACACCTTATTTTTTCAGACCGTTTTATCTAATTTGCCAGGATAATTTTAAATTCTAATCCTGGTGCCCTGCAGCCCCTACCAGCCTGCTATCATCTACAAATTGAAGTGGACTTTTCAAATCATTAATGAATAAAGTTGGATAGATTATTCATATATTATTAACCATAAGGCATTTTAACTTCTGGTCTGACTAGATAAGAGAACATTATGCATATAACCAAACTTTTCCCCTGTAATTCATTTGAAAATTAGTGTCATTTTCGATGACCTTGAGGTTGTGTGAATTCTAATGTTCTGTTGTAGTTTAAAAAGATGCATGTGGACAGAATCTACGGTAATGAGGCCTTTTTTTCCTCTTCTTCAGCCCTTGGATGACAGTATAAGTTTCTGATTGAATGACAGCTCAGCTGAGTTTCCAAGTAATTGGACATTAATCTAAGTTTGTGAGATTTGGTAATTTTTCCTCTGTACTTATGCACTTACATATACATTTCTGAGTTTCCAAATTATATACATACATACTTCCCTCCCCAAGACAATACATGTGTTTTCTAGAAGAATCAAACTCCCAATGATAGCTAAACAATCTGACAAATTTTAAGCATTTTTCTATGTGCATTTTATTTTCTGTAAATGTTTCTTGATTGTTTATGTATTTTAGTTGGTTTTCATTGTTTATTTGTTATTCAGTCTTGATGTGAGTGATTGGTTTCATCAGTCACATGGCGTAGCTCTTAGCTGCATGTCTTAATGGCTGCAGCTTTGAAAATCGGCAAGTAATGAATAATCAGTAGTGAATGCTGATGAATGAAGACCTGCTGAATCATTGCATAAATATTCTGCATTTGAAACAAATATGGGCATTCCTAAGGGCTAGCTATTCTTGAAGCACTGCTACAAACAAATGTCTTTTGGTGAATAATTGAGAATATTCAAACCCAGAGGTACAATATCATGACTGAGCTATTTGGATTTTGAATTCATACTTGCAAATAGTAACCTTCAATCAGCTTCCCCTAGTTCTAAAACATATCACCTGGGCTATTAGCATTATAAAATCTTAATATGCTAGAAAGCATTGTAGCTGTTGTAGTAAATGTGTCTGTTGTAGTAAATGTAGCTGCTGTAGTAAATGAACAAGTAGTTAATTAAAAATATATATAATAATTTAGAAAGATTCATCGATAAAAGCATCATTAATCTGAAGCATACTACTTCCAGCCTTGAGTTTCTGATGGAAGTTAAAATACTACTCTAGCTATCACAATCAAAATCTGTTTCTTTAAGTTTGGACAATTCAAAGGTTAACATGGGCATTTATTACTTAGCTATGCAAATCGTACCTTATTAGGAACAAGTGGCCAATATGAAAAGAACCCACAAAGGTAAAGTCTCCCAGTAAGAAGGCCTAAATTCTAATTATACTTTTCCCATTACTCGTAGGAGATAAGGTTAAAATGAATATTCTAGCATTCCAGACAAGTATAATAAAGGATTTCACATCTTTTTTCTCCTACACCTTTGCTTGCATCTGCTCACTTCAGTGAGAGTGACAAAACTCTTGTTAACTTTTACAGGTACAGGAACAGACCCACTTTTTTGCAAATGTCAGTTAGACCAACTAGAGAAAAAACAAAACAAAAAAACCTCCGAGTACTCTCAGGAACATATTAAATAAATACCAGAACAAGTGATTTTTGGCTGGGGATTAAGTTGTAATTTTTGTCCCATTATAAGCTGCTTTATTTCATGCCCTGTGCAATACAGGTGAGCTAAACATTCTGTATTTCAGTCTTTGCTGACAGACAGACGATAAGTGACATCTAAGGGCAGAGGTGTACTGAGCAAAACCTCAAAGCTATTTTGAAAAACAGCTAGGTTTACCTTCTAGTTTCATACCCAGAAAAAACAAAACAGAGATAAAACAGAACAGTGAAATGTTCCTCTGTGCTACAACCCTGCTCCAGTGGCTAAGTCAGTCATTAACCAAAAAAAGTCACACTTCAAAAGGATTTTCAAAGTTCTCAAGTCCAGACCTTGCTGATGCAGATGTCCCTCCATACACACGTTGGTTGTTTCCTTCATCTTGTTTTAGATTTCTCAAGTAATGGGAATTCCAGCTTGCCTAAATCTGTCATTCTGTGGTCTAGCAGATGTCAAAGACCACTTCTAGCTATGGGCACTGTTGGAATAAAGTGATGGGAACAGAACATCCTAGAGCATGAGAGCTGAGAAATGCAGATTAGAAGGAAGAAGAAAAGTGATAAAAAATACTGGATGTTGGAAATAGAAACATGTACCAGGAAGAAGGAAGATTAATGAGATAGTCCCATAAACAAACATAATCTGTATAAACTGTAAAATCCCACAAGGGAGGACCTACATATGGGAAAAAAAAAAAAAAGCTGTTCTTATGAGATCTTTGTTAAATATGAAATTCAATAGAAAGTTCCAGGCATTCATGAATACCACAGCATGTAATTTTTTGCAACATTACCTGTCTATTTAGACAGAAGCTTTACAGTGAGCTCCAGGCAACACAGTCGGGGCTGTGGGGCTGCAAGGTGGCAGGGGGGAAGAAAAAAAAAATAAATTCACAGTTGCTCTGATTTCTCTTTGCTCCAGGTATGACAATTTATCATTGCCCTTTCTGTTACACACCTTCAGCCCTTTACAAATGAGGAAGAGATGGCCCAATGCAAAGTAGAAATTAATTGTTATTTTCCAGCAAATAATACTTTGGGTTTCCTTATCATGAGGTTGATTATCTGATAAGTGGAGTATTTTAAACTTTTGCTAGATAAAAAAAGCTCTCCACAGTTCGGTACTTCTTGATACTCAATGCAAACCGGTACATTTTTTCTTAAAATTTAAGTTTCAGTAATGTGTGAAATCATGATTTAAATACAAAACAGACTTCATGACTATGTTTTCTCATCAAATCCAGCAAGAATGCAACTCTACGCCTGCACGTTATTTTTATGGTCTATATGTTTGCTCCTTTGAAAACAGATATAGTGCCTGAACAAATATAGTGTCTGAAAGAGGTAGCATAGAGAGATGTAAATATGTTAATTGAAAGGCAAGAAGAATCCATGTATTTAGCTTAAGTAATACATTTTCATGGATAAAATATATGCTGAAATACTGCTTTCACTGCACAGTGTATTAGTTATTACAGAGATATAAGGGCATCCTTAATCCACTTTAACAGGGCTCTGTTGGAGAAATGGATTTGTAAAAAGGAAGCTAAGGTATTAGATCAAGGTACATGACATTCTGAAAGGGGAGAAAAAATAAAAAAAAAAGAAAAAAAAGAAAAACCAAAAGACAGCTGTGGCAGTGTAATTTTAGCTACTTTTGGGAATGGACCAGAAATGAGTTTCAAGTGGGATTATGTGAGTGTCATGGGGCAGAGGGAAGGTTGGCTCAAAGATTAGTCATAAGTTCAAATGGCTTTCAGAAAGCTGGTGATGAAAAACTGTGCTTGTTTAACAGCCTGGATCATTCAGCTTGTTAATGTGACTTAATTATCCAACAGACAGCAATCTCCAAGAAAAAAATAAACTACATTGCTGTCTGTATTAAGAATGTGTAGCTTGTCTCAGAACAAGGACAAAAGATCAATGAGGATTATGAATCTCCCCCGGCCCTTAAAATTACATCACAAAATTAAAGAAAGGTGATCTGATACTCTTGGGTACATAGCGCTTGTGCATCACTTAATCTTTTTAACACAGAATGACTGTGTCTGTCCCTGCGATACTGGACAGGGTCTAATTCCACATATCTGTCGGCCCCTGGGAGGAGAATCACTACTTTCCTGAGGGAAAGGAAAATAAAATCTAAAATATTACAAAATAATGGTGACCTTTTATAAAAATTAAGGTATACTTTTCTTTTTTCTTTTGTTTATGTTCCCTTCCCTTTTATCAATCTATTAATACAAAGTTAGATTATTTTTAAAGGGGGAAGTTCTATCAATATTTTGAAATGGAGTTAACATTTTCACTTTAAACACTTTATGAGAAATAAATGGGAACATATGCTGATAACTTTAAATTGGTGTAATTTAGTTTCACTTGTAAGCCACAGTAGAGCCAGTTCAAGTCAATTGTCTTCATGATCTGTGCTAAAAAAAGCTTGATTTCTGGCACACGCAAGAGCTCTAGTTTGTCTAGAATTGGGATGTGTCACAAAACTGAATGTTGCAGAATAAGCTACAGTAATTTATTTTATCCTTAGCACAGTTCCCACTGATCTTGGAAGGAGCAAAATATTGTGTTAGTGAGACACAGAAGGCACTGAAAACAGCTACTGCTAGTTAAATCATGTACTGCAGTTGCACGTGGAAGTTTATAGCACATGTTCTAACTCATACTCAAAAACCTAACTTCAGCACTGTAAAGGCTGGCATTAACATTTTCATCCAATAAAAGCACATTATGTTGTATTTAGAGTGTATGATACTACTTATCCACTGGGAGCGTTTTTTCAAATAGAATCGAATAGGAACATGAACATGTTGCCTAGGCAGAAAAGTCACTATCTGTAAGACAGCTTGAAACAATGAAATGCTGTTCAGATGCTCACATAAATGAATACACAGCCAGGCTAGGAAAGGTCAGATGTAGTTAGAGCACAATCCACAAATTGTGGTTTCTTTCAGCAAGATTTGATGTGTTTGACTCAAATATTTGACTGGATCATTAGCATTACTGCAAATGCAAGGACAAGTCTTTGTGTTTAAATAACTAAGGAAGATGCACAGTCTAGTTTCTCATGTATTTTCTGATGTATGTTATTATTCCAGACCTTCCAGTGCATTTTCTCAACTAACAGGGCAACTTGTTCAGATCTCAAATCTAAACACGTACTCTAAGCACTTGAGCACATAATTTATTTCCTTACATGATAACAAGGCAATGATATTGTTCCAGTGAAAGCATATATTCTTGCATCCTTGTATGCTTAAAGAATGCAGTGATTTTCCACCCTATTCACCCCACAGTTTTTAACCTGCAGCCTATACAGAAATATGAAATGGCAAAATTTTTACGTGAATCAGAAAATCCGAACAAAAAGTAGGTAAGAAATGTGAAAGGCAAGTCTATTGACAGTAGTATTATTACAGAAGGCTGAAGTTTTCCTCTGAGGGCTTCAAGTACAAATACTAGTGACGCGAACACAGTTTCTTATGCTATTTTTGACAATTTATTTCCCATCATAAAAAGGAATATTTTGACCATCCTTGCAGGAAATCTGATGTATAGTGTCATTTTGAACTTGATGCTGTCATATGATACACTCCAGCTCCCCTAGCCTTGGTGCATCCATCTTAAGGGAATTCCCATGATGCTCCACACCTTAGTCAATCAACAATCCATGGTATATTTTAGAAAACTTAACTCTTAAGGGTGATGGCTTCAAAAGTACAGAATGGAGTTCACTTTGTAACTCCTGTAAAGATCAGGAAATAACTGGCTTTGTTTTACTGAACATAAAGTTATTTGTGGTAAACTTCGAGTGAAATACAAAAGAAAGAGTTTAACTTTAGTCAATGTATATTAAATTTAAAACCACAAAATCCATTCACAAACAAGAAGAGTTTTCTATGGAAATGATCTCAAATCTTCTGCTTGTAAAATTCCTACAAATTCAGTAACCATTTATAATATCTAACTTCTTTGCTTTCCTTACAATCTCCTTAAACCTACAAGAACATATTTTGAAGCTCCTTTTCTCCTTGATTTGTATAATCCCACTGATTCCTCCAGAATTAATTTCTAATTTACATGAGTAAAGCAAAAAAATTAATCAGAAGAATCAACATCTTCACTGAAGCACTTGAGAATCATCTGGCAAGGACCATTTTTGACCATTAGATCCTTTAGGGATCTAACAGGGATTATTTTCAAGTTCCCCTCCCTCCCAGTTCCCTCTTCCCCATTAGCCAACATGCTCACCTTACAGATGGGAAGCCAAGGATCCTAATTTCTGCTACACCAAGCCTAGAAGAAAGTCTTGACTATGGTATTCTAGGTCAGTGAATATCTTAGGTACCGTTATTAGTTGTTCTGCAATGGGTTTCTCTTGCTTTATTTTGCATCTTGCTTGAATCCTTCCTCCACATTTTCTTTTCAGAAGCATCAATAGCTTTCCAGCTCCTACTCTATAGAAAAGACCCTCCACAGGGAGCTTTCTGAAATAAGAACATTGCAGGACAGCTACATTGTTTTCTTCACTAACTGAACTACATTTTTCCCAAGAATACTTTCATTGGATTTTTGTTTTCCTCCTGATAATGCCTTCTTACATTGTAGCAGCTTTTCTGAATCTAGATTTTTGTCAGCTTGACCTTTCCAGTTTACTGGGCCCAACTGTTTTTGTAATAAATCACTTTGCTTTTCAACAGCTTCCTTTCTTCCAAGCCCTTTTGCTGGCTTGATTAAAAGTTGCAGAAGGTCAATCTGAGCCCTGGGTTCTCAATACTAAGTCACACAATATAGAAAAAGACTCATACAATTGGCATTTGTAAGAAAAGGACGTTTCCTAACACGTTTGTTTTCAAATTTCCACGTAACTCCAAAAGTGTCAAAATTTGAAAACACATAAGGTTGATTAAAACAGTGAAACAAAATTTAGTAAGTTATAACAGTTAGTGGTAGCATTGGTAAAAATGGAGTATTGCCTACCTGAACAAGATAGACTCTGCAAGTCTTTTGGGTTCTTATCACCATATATAGGCTGAGATATCACCAATAGTGCTAGTGATAAGTGGATTATCTCAGGCTGCAGCTTTGAAACAGTCACTGAGTCACTGTGAATTTACTGAAATTAATTCATGTTTGATGTACTCACACAGCTTACAGAGTATTCCAGCTTTTGATGCACCTGCTTGTGCAGCACGTCTTCTCCACTCTAGGTACTATACTAGAGAATACTGCTCCGCAGCAGAAGACATCTACAAGTATAGCTTTAGATCCTGAAGTGCAGATATCCTTTCTCCTGGCAGGGAGTGTTTCCCTCAAAGTAGTTTTAACCAGTGCCACAAGTAAACAAAAGTTATCACAGCAAAGCTCTTTTCAGCTCCTGTAGGTACAGCTATACTAGGCCTTCTGCCAGTACACAATTACGTAATCAAAAGCCTAACCTAAAATTCTCCTGGAAAAAATTTAACACAGGTTTGACCTAAGAAAAGCGTCAAGTTTCTGTTCTCAAGAACAGGAGGCACAATGCTTTAAAGTTTCTATAAAAAGGAAGATCCGATTCGAATAAAGGGAGTCCCAGAATCTCAGCCAGTTGAATTGGTGCAAAAAGGCCGGTTAAGGAAAAAACATTCTTCCCCAAACTCTCCTATATACATATCACACAATCATTAGAAGGGTACATTACAGTTATTCTCCCAAACATGCATGAGATGAAGAGACCGATTAGCACAGGCTTGGACCACTTAGCTGTGGTCCGAATGCGGGGAAGCAAGCAGGAGACCTAAGGTGGCATTCACTGCCTCCAGCACTGGTTTTGCCAATTGTTGGCATTCAGAGGAGAAATGGGCAGATGCCACTTATTTCTAGCTGAGTCTGTAGGGATTCAATTACTAAAGAAATTGTATGACAAGGAAGACAGTACAGATTTGGCCCTTGGTCCTTCCATATAGGCTCAGAAACACACGACTAAAAATTTTCACCTAGTCAATTTTCACTTAGCCGGGGACTTGACTTTGCTGCTGGATTAGCTAGGCTGCTTATCAGCTTCTCTCTGCTAGTTTATGAATGACAGTTTCAAAAGTCTACGTTGCCAAGAGAAGATTAGCATCCACAAGCCTCAGATTTATTTCAAGTTATTTAGATTAACATCCATGCATCCTAGATGTAGGATTTCAGAATGGCAAACTGATCTAAACTAGATTTCTCCCTGCCCCCAAATGTAAAATGTAGATCTGTCAAAAAATGAAGATAAAAAATGCAGGTCAGTACAGAGCGTTGGTATATTAAGAATCTTGAAAGAATGTAAAATGCATACATTTCCCTAAGGGAATTTCAGAATTAAGAAATGCAGAAAATTAAAATGCAGAAAAATTTATGTAAAGAGCCAACAAAAGCCATTGAGACTAAGAATAAATCTTAGATGCGCTGAAGTTATATTGCATGCATCCAAAAATAAGTCAGAGTTGATTCAAAAGAAAGTCCGAAAACTTAACGCTTGCAGTGCTTACAACATAGCGTGTAAATATTAAAATCATATTAGTGGGAGTTAAAATAGTGAAAACTTTTAAAACCCAAATGCAGAAGGAAGAGTTGTCAAAACAGACAAGGTAATTTGCATGTTGTGAAATTCAGAATAACTGCCTCGTAAGGGACCACTGCTGACCTAGGGAGAGCTTAATTACAAAGTATGGGAAAATTAGGACAAAAAGAACCCACCCCCACCCCACCGGAAATATTAGAGAAAGCAGAGTTGTTTCCTGTAACTGTAATGCTACAGCTGTTCTCTGTTGGATCTCTCTTCTAACCCATTGTAAACGTACACTGACAATTTGTTTAGACTCCAAAGTGTATTGCCTGCAAACAAGGGCAACGTAAATCCCAAGCGGTTCCTGTTTTGAGATGATGCTTTATATACTAGAATGGAACCAAACTGTATAATGAATGTCAGCGTTAACTCCCAGTTCACGGGTGTTCACATTGCTTTTGAGGACTTGCAGAGCATGGCTAATTTGGAGTCCTACCCGATTTGATCGTATTGCCAGTGATGCAGGTTACATATATTTAAAATGGTTGTTCACATCTTTTCAAAAACTGAAAACATTGCAACATGCCCTACAATATTCTATTACCGTCAGAAACATGGTAGGATACAAAGAAATTAGAATTACAAATGTAATATTTAAGATAATTGCCGTGTAACAGAGTCCAAATATTCAGCAGTGTTTCATTAACTTTCCAACTAGAAACGTGTCTATAAATCTGGTTGTAATACTTGCAGGAAATGTTATCTGCATTTAGTATTCCAGGATGACAAGGTCCACCTTGAAGATTTGGCCCTAAATTCCTCTTCCTCCCCCCTTCTCATTTCAAGATTTCAGTTAGACTTCAATAGAAAGTCCATATCAAAAAAAGATTAAACAGAGCATACAGCAAGAGGTAGACATACAAAACCCATCACAAATGTTAGAGTTTAAGAGAAGCAAATATTTAACTGAACAGGCACGCAGTTCCATGAGAACAACCACTCTGCAGATGGCTCACCAGCTGCAGGTCTATTTAATTCATGGCATACAGATGTTTGCTTACACATTTGTTATGTAGGAGAGCATTGTGCAGCCAGGTGTTCACAGGGTCAGGTAATCAAGCATTGTTTGATTATGAAGAATTCATAAAGTGTTATTATCACAATGCTAAAGCAGGTACCATTATTCTTATTTCTGTTTGTCTGACTAATTGGAGCTCATTTTCCTTGAAATGCCACCATCACAATAATCAAAATTCCTTCGAAACATTGTGGCACAGGCATATTTCATACATTCAACCTACTATACATTCTTATTACATAATATTTCTAATAACTATGGAGAAGACAGAGAAAGAATGAGAGTTTAGTGACATTGAGTAGGATCTTTTGCTTCTCTTCGGCTGAGAACTAGGAGGTCACCTTGGTGGAGGTTTTTCTGTAAGTTGCTTAATTCTTCAGGGACAACATATGTAATAGCATCTCACTTCACATCTCAGGCTTCCCATATGAAAGCCAATTGATGAGTCAGGGAACAAACTAAGGCCCTCACAGTATTTATGGTTTGAGCTTTCCCCTGTTTTTCAACATTGAATCTTTCGATCTTGATTGAAAGAGACAAGTATGAGCCTAGAGCACTAAGAAAGACATTTCCTGGAGATTTACAAAAGCATATGAAAAACTGCCAGCCTAAGATTTCATTAGCAGGCTACAGACGCAACGGTGAAATGAAATTCACATTTCACTTGAATTCTAGACAATAAAATGGACTACAGCAGTTAAATATGTTTAGCAATAGGTAGATATAGAAATGTAACACAGCAGACTACTGCAATGATAGCGCTGCTTCAAAGATCTATCAGCTTTTCCATTGACCTGCCTTTTCTTAGGATTCATCCTTCTGTAAGAGGTTTGAGAATGCTATCACAAGCAACAGCATTAAGGATTTTCTTCACAGCAAAACTGAAAAAAAATATTGTGTACTTTAAATACATACTTTTCCCCTATTCTAGATTCCATTTTCCCTTGAAATCTCTCATGATCTGCTGGGCCATCTCCCTGAAACCCCCTGCCAATGGATCTTCCAATGCTAAGAATCCAAAGAAATTGCTATTAACTCACAGAATTTTAACCTTCTGCAGATCTGACTTTTCATCTTCAGCCTGAATACTTCTCAGACTTGCTGCCGTTCCACAAGGGCACCAAAGCTCACTCCCTCACACACTGTCCTTTCCAGGGAGGTCCCACTAGCCGTACTCTTCCTCTGCAACCAAAACTCCTACTCTCTGTCCAAAAATCAAATGCTACCCTTCTGTGGCCTTTTAAACAAAAGCCTGACTCTTTTCCAGGTGTTCCTTAAAACCAAATTTACTGGCACAGTTCCAGGTGCACTTGTTGGGATTTACTAAGCTTTTTGGTTCATTGCACTCTCTTTTTAAGTGGAGATTTATTCATCTTACCCCTGAAGTTACTATTTGGCTATAGAATAGTGCTAGAAGCACTATCGGCTCCCTAAGAATGAGAGACAGGAAAGAATTAGAAAAGGAATCAAGTAGCAAATAAAGCAGTAAAAATTAATGATCTCCTATACTATCTCAACTCGTCAGTTTACACACAACGCATGGAATAACATTAAATTATTTTCTTTTTTTCACTAGGCCATAATATCAGGACAATTAGAAACCTTTAGACATTATGGAATACTGTGCCTAGTTCTGGGCTCCTGAGTACAAGAAAGACCCAGGCATACTGGAGTGTGTCTAGAGAAGGGCCATGAAGATGGTTAAGGATTGAAGCATCTGACGTACAAGGAGAGGCTGAGAAAGCTGAGACCACTTAGCCAGAAGAGGAGGCTCGGGGAGCTTACCAGTGTCTATCTCATCAAATATCTGACAGGTGAAGTAAAGGACAGTTAGCCAGGCTCTTCCCAGTGGTGCCCAGTGCTAAGACGAGGCAACAGGGACAAACTGAAACACACTACATCCCATCTGAACAGAAGAAAAAACTTTTTCACCAGGAGGGAGACCAAGCACAGGAACAGGTTGCCCAGAGAGGCTGTGGAGTTTCCTTCATCTTTGGAGTTATTAAAAACCCAACTGGGCAATGTCCTAGGCACCCTGCTTGAGCAGAGGAGTTGGACTAGACAATCTTGTGTACTCCCTTCCAACCTTTACCCTTCTGTGATTCTGTGGTCTTGTCATTCTCTGATCACGTACCACCAAACGCTGAGAGGCTGTGGAGAGACTTCCCCAAAATCACCACCTATTTAGTTAGATATAGTCCTTCCAAACCCTTCCTCTAGATATACACACTTTTCACACAGTGACTACACATATAAACTTTATCTAGTTCTCCACAGTGATTATTTTTGCTGGCAGTTCAAGTCATGCTGCAGGTCCACTGGAGCACCAGGGACTCTGGTGTGTAAGATCAGCTTGTGTGCTGCTGTGCTTATAACAATGAGAGTAGTGAGCTATTGGAAATTAATGTTAATGCATTTATTCCATTATCTTCTCCTTTCTTTTCATATCTATGTACATATGTGAAACCTAAGTTAAAGCACTGCACCTGGCAACATAAACAACATTCCTATCCATAGGATAATGTTTAAAAAATATAAACATCTCACATGCAACTCAAATAATATTTCATAAATATAAAGATCTCACATGAAACACAAATTAGCTTCATGGACAAAAGCACCTGTTGTCCTAAGGATTCAAAGGCATTTTGGCAATCCGTTTTGAGCCAAACTTTTCATTTCCCTAATCTTATTGAGAAAAAATCACTGAAATCACTACCTGTCTTTTGACTTGACTCCATCAAGTTTTGCAGAAATGAGAAAGATCTTTTAAAACAACTAGCATACAAATGACTGCCATAGATGGCCAGAGAAAGTGTTAAGTACATATTAAAAAAAGAATGAGAAATGAGAAATGAGAAATTCTGCAAGGCAGCCTTTGTAATCATTACACTACTTCTATTTCAAGGGTCGCTCTGTGACATATATAAGACATAATTATGAAAGTAATAAAAATGCTCTCAAGTAAGTACATTGGTAGAATTAGGTACATGAGGTAGAAAAAACTGATATAAAATAGAACCATTAAAAAGATCAGTGTAATAGCTTCTGTCGACCTAAAAGTCTCTGTCATTTCTTCTGACATCCAAATTCTTTAATTGTGCGTTAACTTACTGATCTCATAGCCTGTTGGTTTCCATCTCCTCTGGAATCATGGGAATGGGAGGTGTGGGCTAAAAAGAAGTTGCCTAACAGGAAGACATAAAGCCTCTAAGTAACATGTGTATTACTAGTTCTCTAATATAAGGATGCTCGGTTTAGATCCTAAACTTACTTAGTAAGTAACCTAACTAACTTAGTAAACTAAAACTCACTACAACTCTTAAAGCCTATTAAGTACTCAAGGTTGTATTGAGAATCTCGTGGGATGGGTTATTCTGAGAAAATCCTGATACTTCTGATTTCACTAAGAAGATGAGATATAAAGACTTTTTTACTGGACAGAACTGCTTTGCATTTTTCTCTCAGTGTACGGATCAAAATTAGAAGTGAAAATTAATTTACTGGATACACAGAGCATCAAAAGGTTTGATGTTCAGATGTTATAAGAAAATAAAAATAAAGGTGATAAGAAAATAAAAATAAAGGTGATTCTTGCAACCCTGAAAGGGCAGTACTTTATAGTATTCTGCTTTCCAGTGTCTCTTGTTCTATTTTTGTACTACAATGCTTTTTTACTGTTAAGATCAGAAGGCATTTGCTTTCAGATCTCTCTATCTTGGCAGAATATAGTCATGCTTAGCTAATGAGAAGTAACGAGCAAACTGATTTGGAGTTAGCTAGTTGCAGTCGGGCCTTTTGTGTATCTTTGGGACTAGGATGATCTGGAAGCCAGCTGCTTCCATGTGGTTTCCATACATTCTCAATGTGGAATAAGGCTTGTCAGAACTTGTCTGCTTTAAGGTACTCATAAGAAAAGCTTCTATCGTCATGTCAAGATTAGCAAAATCCTAGTATTTGAATGCCTTGGTTTTGTGACCGAATTATTTGGTCGTTTCTACCTAAGTTCTATTGGTTTATTGGTCTATCAAAGTAAAGTTGGCACGACTTTGCCGAGATTTGATCCATTTGCAGTTTATCATTCCAATACAGCAAGTCTGTGCATCACAGAAAATTACCAGTTTACAGCTCACTTTTTCAATCACACGTTATGAACTATTAACAAGAAACAATTCTTACAGTTCCCTTCCAGTCTATGATCTGGAAATTTAAGCTCTGGGTCCATTTCATTATGTTCTATTTGCTGGTATACAGTCTGCCTCCTGTTACAATAAACTGTACAAACAGCCTTCAAATCAGTGAATCATCACCTGCACACCACTCCTTTTAGATTCTGTTCTTCTATGGAGACTAGGGAAACTTTCTTCTTCTGCAGGACCTCTGTTAGGGAGAACAAGCTCCATGGAGAAACACTGAAGACAGAATGGGATATGCTGTTCTGTCACTCAAAAAATGAGCAGCGTGTGTCTCTGGCAAGCTTGTGCTGCCAGTTGTGGGAGTGGGTAGGTCTCATGGCCAAGAAAGCTGCTGTTTGTTTTTGAACACTAAAGAGCATCTACACTACAAGACAAAGGGAAACATTCTATACAAGCATAACTCTTGAGTAAGCAATAGCTTCAATTACTTTAGGCTAGCTATGATTTTAAATTGGAAGCTGTGATAAGCAGAAAACTGGGGAGGATAACCTTTTTCATTTTTTGGACCAGTGCCTATGATCATGCTCTTGTTACAACCATTATCGATCCCCTTTTCTAATATCAGTAGTACCGTTTCTCGAGTAGTTATCTGTTCAGTGTTCTGTAGTTTTGTTACGTTTGGATGAGTGTAAAGATTTCATAGCCTTACTATGAGATTTTCTGAAAAGCCCAAAGGTTATGATTAGTGCAAAAGTGCTTTGAATAATGAATCTCCATTCTTTTATCCTTTTTTTTATGCAAGTGATCTAAACTACATGACAACCCTCCTCATAGTTGTCAAGAGTAGCAGTGAGGCCCTATCAATCAGTGCATGACTTGTGACCGTTTCCTAAGCAGCAACAGACAAAGCAAACCCTACAGTGACAGTATTCTCTGCTTACTTATCTTGGCAGTAGCCAACAGCTCTTAGTATTTTAAACATGACTAAAAATATCCACCAATTCAGAGAATGATATAAATGGCCTTGCAATAGACCACATAAGCCAACATTATTTATCACCAACAGGTATAGAGAGGGGAAGCACTGAAAGCAAATTCAGGTGGGATGTATCTGCAAGCTTATTTATCAATTAGCAAATAATTACAAGGAGTAGACTGCCCTAATGTTTTGTTATTAAGTGACTAACCCGCAGATTCCTATTTAAAAATAAACCCTGCAAACATTTGGTTAATGGCTGTCCTCTGCACAGTTCTGCTTGTATCTTGCAGGGGTTTGTTTAGCTATAATTGTCATGAAAGATTTATTCTAAAAACCTTCACTACGCCTTTGTGTTCTCTAAATTAGAGAGAATCTATTCTTTGGTATAAATCAGACAGAAAGCATAATCATATTCACTTCATTTGAAGATTTTACAAGGAAACAGCAAAAGGTTCCACAGTACCTCAGTTTCATACCTCAGTTAACATTTTGCTTTCTGAAACCAGTCTTAGATTACAATATCTCATTCACAAGGAGACCCCAGGAGCTTGCAATTAGGGCAAGAAAGATGCATGTCTAATTTATATTCCTGAAAATGTGCTGTTTGGGAAGACTAGAATAGCAATATTGCAGTACATAGTGCAATCAAGAGTAAACTCTGTAAGATTCATCCCTGTTATTGGCATTGTACAAATATGTGAGAATATGGGGGCAAAAGTCAGTAAAAACCTCATTTTGCTGCAGCCTTCCAGAGAAGACAAGCAGTACAGGCAGTTCACTCTGAAAATTTCCTGTAAAGAGAAAGTAGGAATAAGGAGATATTTTGGAAAAAAAAAATGAAGAAAATTTTCTGCTTTCTTTAGTGTTTTAATTTATTCTCCATATAGCTTTTTAATAGTCTTTTACCACCAGAACACTTAATAGAACACACCAGAATACTTAAGTATTTAATCAAAGTCAAATCACATCATGGTCACACCTTTCATACTGTATGCAGATACATTCAATACTGTCCCCATTTTAGAGGTGGAGAAATCAGACAAAAGAGTGAATATGGACAGTCATTTTAAAGACCTGATTTTTTAAAAGGACTGGCACTGTATTTCATCACTAACGTTTGTTATGTTGCTTCATAAAAATCTGACTTTCTGGTTTTTGAACTGCTCTGAAAATCTAGCTCTTGTCAGGTGATAAAATGAGAGAAGAGTTCTGTAAGAAGGCTGGTTTCACTCTGGGCACTGTTCAGGGCACTTGATTTCAAGTAATTGGATTCAAGGATGCTACTGCAGTGACAGGAAGCTCCCATCACTGATTGCAGAAATGTAACCACAAGATCATCTGCCTGTTTTTCTTTAATGGCTTACCGGGGACAGACCAAATTACTTTTCCTGCTGTCAGTATGGCTTACCCAATAAAATACTGACTATTCTCAGCTTCACCTAAAGAACTTGCTACAAGGAAAACGGAGCAATAACACGCATAAAGTTATAGTCCTATAAAATATTACTTTTGTAAAGCAAGATGAAGTACAGGAGAAAACTTCTGTTTATTGATCATGATGTGCATTCTTAATATTATTGTTAGCATGGCTAGTATACACTGACTGTTCAGGGTAACAGAACGCTCTATCCTACATCATTTTACAATACAGAACTTCCATTTTCAAGCTACTGTTTCAATTTAACCCAATTTTGCTTCTGGCTAAGCTATTATATGACGAGTCATTGGTGAAATGATTATACCAAGAAAGATTAAAATTACAGGAGAAGTATAAAACAGAAATATTTTAATGATACTGTGCTGAACACAGGTTTACAGTCTAAGACTGCTGTCCTGTAATTAAATGTCATTAAAGACATTGGCTTTTTTTAAGGTAATGTCAGTGTAAGGTTGGAGAGTTGGAGGTTGGAAACTTGCTGTTTGTTGCTTTGAAAACAGAAGATGTAAGAGGAACGCGGCATTCTTTTTATACTTGCAACATCACTGCTTTGTGCAGTCAAGCCCGGAATCAAGGTGTTTGTTTTGCTTGTTGAATAAACTGTACATCTGTCAGTGCTGCTGTTAGAATAGACTGTAAGGGAAAGGGCAGTATTTCAAATATACACCACCCTTTAGCCTTCAAAACTTCTGTTTTGAAACGGCAGAAAATAGTACTTTTTATAACATACTTATTTCATTATTTTGTATCGATACCTAGAGATCTTTCGTCTTTTTCTCCAGTAACCATCGTTCTTATCCCTCTGTTGACTCAACAAGTGTATCAGTACAATACTTGTTACAGATGCACACAAGGTCACTGAATGAGGCACTTCCGTAATTAGGAGTGGGTCACTGTTTTAGTTTGGTTCTCTGACCCCACTTATTTACTTTGCTGATAGACTAAATGGGTGCATGCTCCTCATAAAATCACAGTTGGATATACATTTACCCTAATAAAAAGTTCTCTTTCCATGGCTCTACTGCAATTTTTTTTTACTAGTTTCTAGCTTTGCTAGTTTCCTATTTATGTGTAAATCTACTCTGCCA